>NW_006788189.1:2302113-2314915 GCF_000442215.2 Lipotes vexillifer
CTGCACTAACTCTGCCACAAGACATAACTGTAAGCTTTGGGTACAGTATTGAAACAACTGCCTGAAGGCACGGGAGAGTCAGCAAAAGCGGGTGGACACTGCAGTGGGAGGAGAGAGGCCAACAGGAACTTGGCAGTGGTGTGACCACTGGGACGTGAAAGCAGGAACAGAAACCTAGAGTCTCACTGGCTGCAGAATGAGGGACAGACTTGGGGCAACCACATCTGCAGGAAAGCGCGGGGAGAGATTTCAGAGAGGAGAGAGACTGGGGATGGGGGACAAATCCTGTGGATAAATTGCCCAGATGTCCACGCGAGGAGCCCAGTTGAGGCTTAAAGAATCCAATAGAAATTTCACGGCTCCCATCACCACGGAGACAGCTCTCAGTATGAAGCTGGCTATACTGACCACCTGCTTGAAAAAAAAATCTGTGGTGGGAGAAGGTGGATGCACAGGAGGAGGAAAGTTCACCCTGAGGAGCCAGAGAGGGTCCTGGGGATGCTGAGCTTGGAGAGGAGCAGGGAGGGGAGGTGATTAGTGGCCATCACTCCTTCAAGGTGACTGTGTGTGACGGGAGGAGACGTGTCGTGGGGTCCCGGGGGTGAAACAGGCTCTCTGAATGATGTTACAAGCAGACAGTTCCCAGCTCCACATAAAGAAACATTTGCTAAGAAGGAGAGGTCCAGTGACACGTCAGGGGGACTGTTGTAGGTAGCACAGTGATGGAGGAAATGCAGACTAATATTCTGGAGAGGCTCTGAGGTCGGGTGGCTCTGGGTTTGAGTCCCAATCCAGCTGTGGATACCTCAACCTTAAAAAAGAGAAGTTGACCTTCTTGGGAAGTGGATTTTCTTGGGCCTGGTACACACACACACACACGAGATGCTTAGTGAGAAATGAGACTAAATGGGGCAGCAGCACGTTTGCAGATGCAGCGCGGCTGGTCCCAAGCTGCCACTGACTCCTGGATGGGAATCCACTCTCGGGGCATCCCTGCGATTGGTGAGGTCAGACTCTGGGTACCTGACCCCGAGAGGGGACCCAGATCTCCCACCTCCCAGCCAGGCTGACTGCTTCACCCACCCCGGGAGCTGCCCACCCAAGGCACCAACACTCCTGGTTAAAAGAGGCGTGGAGGTTCCTCACATCCACCCTCCTGTGCACAAATTCAGAGAAGGCAAACTAACCGGAAACTTACGGTGACTGGTGATACTCACAGGACAGCAGAGATGAAACGGATCTGACTGCACAGACGGGGAAGAGAAAATGAGCTTGGGGGCCTCATCACTCCACTTTGATCAGCGGAGAGGCTGTGAGGGTCACAGACAAGGAACCCTTCTGGAATCAAACACTATTTTTATCTGTTGGAGCTCCTTTGAATTGGGCCACATTGAAATCTTCCAGGCTCTCTGGATTCAAGGGAGGGGGAAGTAGATTGTGGGGACTTCGGGAGGAAGGAGGTTGTAAGCTGGAGGCTGAAAGAAGCCATCCTGAGCTCTGCTCTGTAATGATCATCACAGCTAATTAACACAGCCCCTTGAACCACTCTGTCCCAGGGGAGGCTCAGTCTGGAGGGGGCGAGGCCAGCAGGAGGAACCAGCTGGCGGTTAGTAACCTATGTTTCCCCCAGCTGCTGCCTCACCCCCAGGATTGAAGGGGGCAAGGCTGCCCTCCCCAGGAACCCCAGGCTAGACTCTCCCAGCTGGGATCCCCTGCCCCTAGCTCTGCCCACCCCTCCTACTTGTCCTGGGGCCAGAGGGCTGGTGTCAGCTCCAGGGCAGATGGATGGGTCCAAGAGAGGGAGCTCACTCCTGGGAGCTTCTGGGCCAAGTCAGGTCAGCAGCAAACTGCCCTTTCACCCTCATTTGTCCTGAGTACCTACCATGGGCTGGGCACTCAGCAGACCCTGGGGACATGCCCATCAGCTGTGTCCTGGTGGTCACAGAAGAGACAGACACTGGAGGTGACCAGGCTGAGAGGTGAGCTTCCATGTAGGGACTGTTGGGAAGAGAATGAAGCAGATAGACTCCCAGGGCTGGGGTAGGACCAGGACCCAAGGAGGAGGAGTGACAGCCACAGGACAGGTTCCCAAAGAGGAAAAGGCAAGTGCAGAAATGAGGGTCAAGGGAAACATTGGCGTGTTTGAGGCACAAAAGACAGGATGAGAATGGGCTGGGTCCATGCCCTGCACAGGCCTTGTGGGCAGGATAAGCAGTCTGACTTTTTATTCTAAGTGAGATGTTTGAAAATAGCCACAAACAGTCCATTAATTGGCTTGGCTCACTCTGTGCAGGCATTCATTTCGCTGTCCATTCATTCGCATGCTCACGCACTCATACTCACCTGTTATCTATGCATCCTGAGGTTTGTTTACCTCATTCCCTTCCCTATTGATTTTTTAAATTTTAAATCAAGAAAATAATTTTATTTTTAATATTTATTTATCTATCTATTTATTTATCAATCTATCTATCTATCTATTTATTTATTTATATACATCTTTATTGCAGTATAGTTGCTTCACAATGCTGTGTTATTTTGTTGTACAACAAAGTGAATTAGCCATATATCACGAAGGGGCGCTGGGGGCTTCACTGCCTGGGCAGCGCAGCAGCGGGAAGTGGGCACTAGAGGGCGCGCACAGCACGCGCATCTCACGGGCCGCGCCCTGGCTCCGCGGCACCGGGGAGAAAAACCCGGAGCCTTCACGCCGGGAGGGCTGTAATCCATGCCAGTTCTTCCACCCCTCTTAGCACAGATGGGGAAACTGAGGTCCGGGGAACGGGCGTGGCTTGTGCAGGGTTACCTGGCGAGGAAGGGGCTGAGCAAGAGACCAGGAAGGAGAGGTGGAGTAGTGCCGGGTGGCCTCGGGGTGAAGGACGAAGTCGCCGTGAGGCCACCAGAGCGGACGCGGCCAGGCGCGTTGCGGGAGCCGGGCGGCACCGAGCCCAGCGGGACCCGAGGCGCCCGCGGTGGCTGTTCCTGCCGGGGTGGACCCCTCCGGGAAGGAAAGAGAATGGGGGAAGCCTCGGCGGCTCGGCCCCAGCAGTCCATGCAGACTGTGGAGCGGGCGGTGCGGGAGGCAGACCCGGGGTGATAAAGGCTGGAGGGCTCGCGCAGCCCGCATCCCTGCCCCTCACCTCCTACCCCGCGTGGCGCCAGGGCTCAGAGCCACTGCGCTTCCTCTTTAGTGAACAGTCCTGTCCCGGCGTAAGGAATGGTGGAGGCGCCCGAGAACCAGAGAAGTCGGGCGATTTGCCCGAGGCTGCACAGCGCGAAAGCAGCGAAAGGCCGAACCTTCTCAGCCTCGCAGCCGCAACTCATCTGGGGGGCGGGTGGAGATGCGCCACGGGGTCAGGGCCTGGGCCGGTTCCGGGGAACAGTGACCCGTAATGGTGACGACTGTCCTGAGCTTCCCAGCAGTCCCGCCCCTCCCGGGAATCCCTAAGCCGGGCTGGGAGAGCTGAGGGGCGGCTGCCTGCGAGGGGGCTGGGAGGCTGGGAAAAGCTGCGCGGCGGGGCTGGGAAGGCGCTGTGCGTGGCCTTTTGCCCGCATACCCCGCTGTGACAGGGGCCTGGACGTGCTGACCTGTCTACTGACGGTTTTGTCGACAGTCCGGGAAACTGCACGTCGCCAGACTTGGGAATGAAAAGCGGCCCACCGCTCCTACTTGTCCGCTGGAGACTGGGCGGGGTTGGGATGCAGCGGGGTCGAGTGGCCCTGCAGCGGGGCTCTCCTTTTACCTTCAGGGGTGCTGTTGAGGCCAGGTGGGCTCTGGGCCCAGCTCACTGACTGGCTACTCCAATCCCGCCCTTCTCTGAGCCTCATCTTCTTCGTGAGACCCTATGCCCCATCCGCGTGGCATCCACCTGGCCCCCGTGGGGTGGCTTCTCCACCCGAATTCTGCCTAGTTCCAGCCCCACCCAAAGTTTCGTGACTTCCAGCACCCACCACGCACACGTGCACCTCTGTACCCTTGCCCACCCTGTTTCCCCTCGTGGAAACGCCCCTCCCCTCCTGCCTTGGGCTGTTGATTTCCTCCCCTCCCATGGAGACGGGGTGGGTGGTCTGAGCTCTCCGGTTGCCATAATCTCCAGTTGCCCAGTCACTGCTGTTTGTTGACACCTGAGCCACACACCTGCCTCAGGATCTTCAGCTTTCACCTGGATGAGCTGCCTGATACTCTGATACACTCTAGCCTCAGCTTCCTTGACCCCCTTGGCACTGGGGACCATCCCTAGGGGTCCAGGTCAGCTGCCCATGCCCTGAATCTCTTTGAATCCTGGTTGTTGTTGAGAACCCCCCACCCCAACTCCTCCCTCAGCTCTCTGCCCCTCAGCCACTTTGTGACCCAGACCCCCTCTCTCTCCACTTCCTCCCAGGGCACCGCCCCTTTCTGCCTCCTGAGCCGGCTTAGAGTTCTCAGTGGATGCATCCTTTCAGTGCTTGCTTCCCTATCCCATGCCCTCACCTCTGCTTTCCTCCAGCAAGTCTGGGAAATCCCCATTCCTGGGTGAACCCTGCCTCTCCTCTGCTTTCTCCCCTCCTGCTTCTGTGCAATCAAGCACTGCTGGCAGAGGCCCAGGTGAATTCACCATCACTGACCTCAGGTGGTGACCCACCCCAGGCTGGTGAGTATGACTGTGTAGGGCACACTGGCTCGGGGGTGCCCGTTCCCCCTCTGCCACTGCTAGCTCTCCAGCCCCCCCATACCCTGATGTATAATGGGCAAAACAGAGGATAGTAGCAGAAAGTGACAGATTTGTACAGGTAAGGAAAAAACAGCCCTGCTGGAAAATCATCCAGTCAGAGGGCCCTGTTTGCCAAAGATACAATGGCCCCCAGGTTAGGTCACATGAAAAAACTAGATTTAAAGGAATTGGTGAAGACACAGGGAAGGACAGGCCATGAGCTACAGGTCCCTAATTGGCCAGTAGTCCGAGGCAGGCAGAGATCATGGGACTGAGGGCTATCATCAGAAGCTCCAGGAAGAACATGAGAGAGAAGATAGCCGGAGGCAAGTGTGGATGAGATGGTCTCAGGAAAGGCTGAATAGAGAGGAGAGAAGTAAGTCTGTGAACCACCAGCATTGAAGGAGGAGGCAGAGGCAGGACAGCCTGAGGGGTCTGTCCTGAGCAGGAGACACTGGCACCCGTAAAACCAAGGGAGAGAAGAAGTGTACCCAGCAGTTAACCATCCAACAGCCTCAGATAAAAAACCACTTTCCCAGCTTCCCAGCATGTAGGGGTGGCCAATAATACCTAAAAAGAAGTCATTAGATAGGGTTTCTGAGAAAAACTTGTGCCTCCCCCTCTTCCTTCTTGCTGCCACCTGGAACTCGGATGTGGTGTCTGGAGCTACTGCAGCCATCTTGGACCATTTGGCTACTAGAGGAGCAAGACACCGTGCTAAGGAGAGCAGAGCAGAAAGGCAGAGGTCGGCTGTGCTCCACACAGCTTTGGACAGCCCACCCCATGGACTTCATTTGTGGGACAGGGGGCTAATCCTCTGTCTTGTTGAAGCCACTGTCATGAGACGGTTTTCCCGGCAGCTGAGGGTGTGGTTTGGGGCAGTGAGGGCATCCCGGGCCTGTGGCTGTGTGTGACATGGTCAGGAGAGCTTTGCAGGACAGTTGGCAAGGGCAGGGATGGAGTGAGGGGCAGACCACAGTGGTCTGAGCAGGAGGTGAGCATGGGTGGGAAGGGGCTTGTGAGAGCTGGGCACTGTTTGACGGGGCAGGCGTAAGGCGAGGCCTGTGACAGGGAAGGCGGGAGCCCCTCCCTACCCACACGGAGCACAGTGAACGCCGGGGCCAGTGGGCAGGCAGCCTCTTCTGTGAGGGTTTGGAAAGTTGCTCAGCAGCTGGGCCATGGGCAGGGCACTTTGTGCTGAGCTGTGTCAGGGCAACTGCTGCCAAGCTGGTTCTGTTTCCTCTTGTTCCTCACCCAGACCCAGAGATGGGGGAGGGGTGTCCGAGTGACCCTCCCTTCGTCACTTAAATGAACTGTGTCTCAATCTCTCTACCCACCACAGGTAGATGCTGTTGGGGCAGAAGAAGAAAATGCCCATGGGACATCCATCTCCACGCCTTGCACCTTCTCCATCTCTGACAGGACCCTCAGAGAGTGTGTTTTAGGTGAAAGGCTGCATGAAGGATGGTGGCACCTATAAAGCTCATGGGCTTTGGGGACAGGCTGACCTGCGTCCTGGTCCTGCATCTTCTACTTACTCTCCCAGGGACCTCGGCCAGTTTCTTTACTCTCTGATGTCAGTCCTCCATCTGTAAAACAGGGCTAACCACTCAGAATATCTGTGCAGAGATTCAATAAACATCCTAACCTGAGAACATCTCTCTTCTTGATTGTGGGAGAGGAGACCTGACATGCAGGCTATTCAACCATCAGCCTCCACGACGCCCCTGAGATGCCACGTAACCTGGCAGACACCTGCTTGTGATGGGCCGATGGCCCAAGCTCTGTTGAGGAATTTTTCAAAGGAAATTTGTTTATTTCATCTTCTGGAAGTATCTGAGATCTCGACATAGAGTAAGAATTGTTCCAGAAATAATCATGCTTTGTGAATTCCCCACCCTTGGAGGGTCTTTAGAATAAAGATGCCGAGGGTGGGGCTGAGCCAGGCTCGCCTGGTTAGGGTTAGGGTTAGGGAAGGCCTGGGGGGCTTGAAGGGGACAGAGCTGGCCACCGAGGGGGTCAGTGTGAACATGTCCCCAGCCTCTAGGTGCCGGGCCCTTTATGACCTCCTCCTCAAAACAGAAAGGCTGGGGGAGAGTGGCGGCTAGGGAGGTCCAGGTTCCCTCAGCGGCGACTCCTGGATGGTTCTGTCCTGCTTCTCTGCCTGACCCCTGCTGGCCCTGTGAGCAGGACATGGTCAGATGGAGGCCGAGCCTTCGCCAAGCTCGGCTCCCTAAGGAGACAGAGCAGATTCCTAGCTGGGCCAGATCTGAGCCCATATATCTGACGCTGAGTCTGTCCTTCATCCCTGAATGCCACTGTGCACTGCTGCCCCGGGGAGGACGCGCCAGGGCCTCCAGGACCACCTCCCCTGTGTGTCTCCAGGGCTGCAGGCCCCTGAGGAGGGTACTTCACTTGCAGGCAGGAGCCCCCACTACCCCAGGACCAGTTCCACCCTCATCTAGAAGGGGAAGACACTCATAACTGAGACCCGAGAGAGAGGGGGAAAGAGAGTCATACAGGTGTAGCAACTGCTGTGAAGGAAATGTTTTCATTTAATTTTCCAAAGAAGAGTCATTCTCCGTGCAGACATGATGCCAGGAGAGGTGGCCAATCACTTGCAGCCGACATCTCAGGGTGGCTGGGCCTTGCTGTCTCTTCATGTTAGATGTGGAGCTCGGCTGGTTGACTCAGATGCGATTTTGGTTTCTAGGGTCAAGCTGGCTCCATCTGCAATGGAAGCTGCTGGATCTCAGGTTCTGCTTCCAAGGGGCTGCTTGCTGCCTGGCTGCCCAGGGCTCCTTACGGAATCCATGCCGACCTCGGGGCAGGGACAGGATCCCGGATGCCTAGAGCAGTGCTGGGCACTCAGCACCTAGACTCTTTCCAAAGGCTGTTGCATCAGGGAACCCAGAGCTGCGGGGAGCTGAGTTTTCAGACAGTGGGAGGGTCCATGTCAGCTAGGACAGTGAGACCTCATGGATCCTACAGTACAGAAGCCTGTGGGCAGCGGTGTGGGGAGAGTTTCCAGAAACTGAAGCGTATCCCTCTGAGCACTGAGGCGCGTCTCTGCCTGTGTGTTTCTGCCTGTGGCTGTCTGCAGGCACTGATGTTGTATGGAAGGGGGTGCCGATATTTTGACATGGTAACAAGTGTAGCTTTCATTCTTGGGAATCCTTCTTTTAACCCCACTGCCGTGAAGTTAAGAGCACTACCCGCCTCCCATCCCAGACCTTAAAGCTGAAGCGGGTTAGACCCGCTCACCCCCCCGGGGGAAAGGAAGTGACAGTGGACTGACGGAAAGGATGCTTGGCTGTGGGCTCCCTGGGAGGGGGGGTTGCTGTGTATCAGCCCCTTCAGATGGATGTGGCATCACAGGGTCAGGAAGACCTTGGTCCTCTTCCCAGGGGCTGGGCCATTGGAGCAGGTTTGGCAGGCAGCAAATCCCTCCAAGTCCCCTCCTTCCCACCTCTTCTCAGCCTGATACATATAATAGACGTGGCTGTGAGATGCGTCTGGGCTGAGAGGGCCTGGGAAAACCTTGGCATCTCCCAGAATGGGGCAGGAGCAGCCTGAGAGGGGGTACTTGCTGGAGGGAGAGAGGACCGTGCTGCAGAGGGGGGCCTGGAGCCTGGGAGGGAAAGGACCTTCTCAGTTGGGGGAGAGCAAAGACAAGCTGGGTGTTCATCAGCTCAGCAGCTGCCCGAGGCTCCGAGGGCCACAACCTGGGACCAGACACCATCCACTCAGGCCTGGGTGGGATTTATAGCCCTTTAGAGCTCAGACACCTCCCTGGTAAGCAACAGAGGAAGAACATCGAACGGACCGGGGGAAAAAACTCATACACATAAAATGCATATGATTACTTTTTCTGTAATTGGCAGAATGGAGGCTTGAGACAGAATTATATTCAATTATAGAAAAGTTTAGAAAACATGTACTTATTTTTATTTAATTATTTTTCAGTTTTATATATGTGTATATATATTTTCAGATTCTTTTCCATTATGGGTAATTACAAGATACTGAGTATAGTTCTCTGTGCTCTACAATAGGTTCTTGTTGGTTACGTATTTTGTATACAGTAGTGTGTATCTGTTAATCCCAAATTCCTAATTTATCTCTCTGCCCACCCCTTCAGCTAACCCCTTTGGTAACTGTGTTTTAGAGAACATATACTTTTTTGCACGTTCAAATTTGTGACCAAATTTGACCCCAAAAAAGACATTCCACATGTTTGGAGCTATATCCCAGATGCCAGTGGAGTCTCCGTGACCCTTGGAGGTCAAGGTAAACTTGGTAAGCTTCATCCCCACCACCTATGTCGCAGCCTAGCAGCTCAGTGAGCACTGCTTAGCCTCACTACGAGTCCAGCCATCACCCTAGGTCATATGTTGAAGAGTTTCTTTAAATACAAACAGTGCTTGCTATCGAGAATTTTTGTAATACATTTTCTACCTTGTTTTACATACCTGCACCCTCACACAGGATAATAATACTTTTATATGGAAATATTTTTAAAAATGCATTGCATTCTTCCTGTTGACCCAAGAGGACAGACTCTTCCTTGATGCCAGGCCCACTGCCCCTATTCTGTGATGCCAGCTCTCAGACGGCACTTCTTGGGGCTGTTGGACATCCGGCTCTGTTAGGAGTGACTAGGGCACAGGGTATGGAAGCCCAGTAGTGGCCTCAGAGCAATTGGCTTCTCTAGGTCTGCAGCTGCGGGTAGGGCCGTCACACCTTCAGCCTCAGCCCATCCTCTGCTGCCTGTCATCCATCTCCTAGGCTCACTGTGCATCTGCAGCACTGGCCGTGGTGCCTGGTACAGAAGGAGAACTCAGCAAATTGTACCTAGTTTAATTGTTATTTATTGTTGCCCAAGAGTAAACGAAGGCTGTCAGAGGAAACAAAATAAGCAAAATCCCTTCAAGTTTAAAAGAGATTATGGGAACCATTGAGAGGCTGAAATAGTTTTCAGCTATGTTTCTCCATTTTATACAGTATGGGTTGGCTCCATGCTAAGAAAGATGAGAATGTCAGTGTTATTTACATTTATACCCGCTTGCACCTTTCTGCTGTTACTTGTTTTTATATTGTCTGGACATACAATACCCTTATTCTGTAAGCAGAATTCCTGTAGTTGTTGAGTGTTGGTTATAGTTGTAAACAGATTCATTGCTTACCACCAGGTTTTAAGTCATCTTTCCATTTCCAAATTCTTTCTTTATTATTATTCTTCTTTTTCAATTGAATTATAACTGAGGGCCTGGGAATTTAATTGAATTATAGCTTATATATACATATATAAGTTGTAGATGTACACTATAGTGATTCACAATTTTTAAAGGTTATACTCCATATATTCCCTGTGTTGTACAATATATCCTTGTAGCTTATTTTATACACAGTAGTTTGTACGTCTTAATCCCCTACCCCTGTATTGTCCCTCCTCCATCCCTCTCCCCACTGGTAACCACTAGTTTGTTCTCTGTATCTGTGAGTCTTATGTTATATTCACTAGTTTGCTGTATTTTATAGATTCCACATATAAGTGACATCATACATTATTTGTTTTTCTCTGTCTGACTTATTTTACTTAGTATAATGCCCTTCAAGACCATCCATGCTGTTGCAAATGGCAAGATTTCATTCTTTTTCATGGCTGAGTAGTATTCCATTGTGTGTGTGTGTGTGTGTGTGTGTGTGTGTGTGTGTGTGTGTGTGTATCTTCTTTATTCATTCATCTGTTGATGGACACTTAGGTTGCTTCCATATCTTGACTACTGTAAATAATACAGCTATGAACCTTGGGTCCAAACTCTTTATTTTAATTCTTCCCTTAATTGTCTAGATTTTTTTGTAAAATGGATGGGTTTTGAGGAAAAACTTTTGGATTTGGTAGTCTCTGAGGTTTTTCATGTTTACATATGTTAACCTATTGCCTAAGTGATTTCAAAGACGTCTTGGCTTTTACCCTTAAGTGATATCTTGGCTGGATATGCTACATTTTTTATCTCAGGACTTGCAGAAGTTCTTGCTCTGTTAACTTGACATTGCTATTGCTATGGAGAGATTTGATACCAGATGGATTTTCACCTTTGTAGATTATTTATTGTCTGTCAGGTTGCTTGAAGAACTCCCTTTTCATCCTTTAGTTGTAATAGTTAACTACGATATAAGATATTTCAACATTTTGTGCTTTGTTTATATCTCCTGGATTAAAATGTGCTTTTTTAATATATAGATTTAAAAAAAATTATTGGAGTATAGTTTATTTACAGTGTTGTGTTAGTTTCAGGTGTACAGCAAAATTAATCAGTTATGCATATACATATATCCACTCTGTTTTAGATTCTTTTCCCATATAGGTCATTACAGAGTATTGAGTAGAATTCCCTGTGCTATACAATAGGTCCTCATTAGTTATCTATTTTATATATAGTAGTGTGTATATATATTGATCCCAATCTTAGTTTCCCCCTGCATTTCAGAGACTTTTTTGGAATAATTATCTGGTCCATATTTTGGGCCATGTTTTGATTGTTTTTGTCTGTTTTCTTCATGATTATTTCTTCTGTACATTTTCCTTTTTCGTCTATTTTCATTATCAAGTCACTTAACCTCCCTGAGCCTCTTTATAAGATCAGAATGACATGCCTGTTTCACAAGGAAGTTTCCAGAATTAAAAATCTTAACATATGTAAAGCTCTTAAAACACTGCTCATCCCATAGCAAGCCATATGTAGATGGAAGTGATTCATTATTTTTATGAATTTTTGTTTGTTGTTATTAATAATGAAACTGTTAATTCTTGGAGCCAGACAGCCACATATTCATTGTGTGACCTTGGACAAGACTCTAAATCTCTCTGTGCCTTTTTTCCCTTGTTTGTTAAATGGAGGTAATAATCATCCCTACCTCATATGACTATAATGAGGATTAAGAGTTGATATTAGTAAAGTGCTTAGAACAGTGTTGGCACATAAAGTGTGTGTATTGTTAAATATCTTCTCAAGCTTTTCTTGCAGGAACAATTATGTTTTGTGGTTTTATTCTGTTTCTCGCTGTTTCTAATGTATTATTAGTTTTGTAATGTTGTTTTGTTATTAACTTGCTTCCGTATGTCTACATTCTATTTTTTTATTTCATCCTGTCTCTGAGTCCTCCTGTTATATGCTTTAGGCCCTTTTAAGTTGTTCTTTAGTTTAAAGCAGTGGCCAAGCATTTATTGTTACTTGCTGAGTAAATTTTCTTCTGGGTTGGGTTCTTTGTTTTCGCATGCTGTGTCCCTTTCATTACTTTCATTACACGTGTGCATGTCAAGAATGGTCACGTGTGCTCTTTGCTTGTGTATTGGAATCTTTTCCTCTTGGCTTCTGCTCTGGCAAAGATGTCTAGACCTTCTTCCTGCTCTGCTGACTTTGTTCTGTGAGGCCCACTTACTTTCCCATCAGAGCCCCTGTGTATTCTGAATCTTACTGTGTTTCTGTAGCTGGAGGTCATGACAGAGAAGTGGACTGGAGGGCAGTCTCTCTGAGAAGATCTGGGCCAGTGTGCACGTCCATTGCTGAGGCACTGACGTGGGACTGAATTCCTTATCCCTTTGAGGTGCCTTCAGATCTCTCCCTCCAGCAGGTGCCTTCATGTTCCACAGGGAGACTCCATCCACACATCTGCCCACATCTCCCCAGATGCCAGCAGACACTTGCACTACTTCTCCATAAGAAAAGGAAAGACCCCCAGCCGTACTACCTCCGTTTGCTTCACTCTGGGTTTGAGGGTGCAGATGAGTATCCTCGGATCTGCAACCTGGCTGATGTGCTCCCAGCCTGGAGCAGGGTGGGCCAGTGTGGTGGGCGCCCTGGCTCCTTTGTCTCGGCTTCCTGATCGGCATGCAGTACACTGGTTTATGCCCAGTCCTCCTTTGGTTGCTGTTGGAGAGACTTCTTTTGTGGGGAGCAGGGCCTTTAATTGATGCTTTCACGAATTTTTGCTTATGTTGTTAGTTACTGGGAGGGGCAGTTCTGTGATGCAGTTTCTATCGGCCAGTTCAACTGTAAACCCTGGCTGTGTTTGTTTTTTTTTTTTTTTTTTTTTTTTTTTTTTTT
>NW_006788189.1:2314925-2316857 GCF_000442215.2 Lipotes vexillifer
TTGCGGTACACAGGCCTCTCACTGCTGTGGCCTCTCCCGTTGTGGAGCACAGGCTCCAGATGCGCAGGCTCAGCGGCCATGGCCCACGGGCCCAGCCGCTCCGTGGCATGTGGGATCCTCCCAGACTGGGGCACGAACCTGTGTCCCCTGCATTGGCAGGCAGACTCTCAACCACTGCACCACCAGGGAAGCCCCCTGGTTGTGTTTTGATGAATTGTTCTTCTTTTTTTTTGTCATTACCCTCTGGCAATCTTCAAAAGCCTACTACATTATCAAACCTATGGAGTAAGCCAGGAAAGTGCCTCTGAACTTGAATAAGGGCTTTAAAATGGGGCTAATATATGCTCTTCCCTCCTTCCCGCCTGACTGAAGGAAGCAAAACAGTCGCTCTGAAACTGGGTTGATCCCAAAGCATTCCCAAGATTGCAGAGAAATATAAATTCTCTCAACTGTCTTACGGGCTTGAGGACAGCAAGGGTCAGGTTGGTTAATTTTAATTATATTCGCTTAGCATGTCTTGAAGCCCATAAATCTAAATGCCAATAAATTAATATATCATGCCGAAGGCCTTCCAGCCACAGCATTAAATCAACTATGCAGGGAGTACCATGTGGAACAAGGCAAACTCCCAGAAGCTTGAGTATTTCAATTTCACTGTATTAATCTGTCATTAAAGGGGCCCTCAAGTCCCAGTGTCCAGATGTGTGGCTGTGAACAATGGTAACTTGCTGGGTATGAATTCAGCCCATTGTACCCTTGGCTTCTGTACAGCTGTCCACCGCTCACAGCCCCCGAGGATGGATGCTGAGTCTCCCCTGTCCATGAGCCTCGTGTGGTTTCAGAGATGGGGTGGTCCTTTTGGTGTAGGAGTGTTATAGTTAGGCTGAGTGAAGGGTTTGATCAGGCCTGAGATTGGGGTGAGGCAGGCAAGGAACCAAATCTCACCTATACCACTTCCATTTGATGGTGAAATCCTGCTGTGCACACCCTACTCCACGGCTTGGTGGGTCAGACAACACCCAGATCATGATGGGCAGCTTAGGTCAAATGGTAGCTTAGTGGCCCATGGTTAAGCGTTCAATCTCCACTAAGACCCAGTAACGGTCCAAAAGCCATTTATCAAAAGGAGAGTATTTATCCAAAGGTGATGGCAGAGCCATGCTCCAGAATCTTAAAGGCCTGCACTGCGAATCACATATAGGGCGTGACAAAGGCTTCAAACAGCACCTCTATCCACTACTGACATTCAAACATGACTGGCTCTGCTGGGTCACATGGCCCAAATGGCAGGGCAACTTGCCCAGCAGCTGGACCTCCTTTGTTCAGAGCTCCACTCAAAACTAGCAGCTTTGGGGGTCACTCAGTAAATGAACTAGAGAAGCACACCTTTGTTGCCTGCAAAATCCAAAGGGGCCCCACTAGGTATGGAGCTTCTTTTTGGTAGTAGGGGTACCGGATGCAACAATGTATCCCCTCACTTTAGAAGGGACAGCTCACCATGTCCTAGATCATTGCATCACTACAACTTCTACTGAAGTGGACGGACACTGAATTTTTGTGGGATTTATTTCTCACTCTCTAGCATATAAATGTTTTACCAGTGTGGCTGGAGTGGTTGCTATTTCTGGCTCACTGAGTCCAATCAGCATAATGTCATCAGTGTAATGGACCAGGCTATGTCCTATGGAAGAGAAAGATGACCAGGATCCCTGGGACTAAATTGTAATAGGGCTGGAAAGTTGATATACCCTGAGGTAGGACAGAGAAGGTATATTGCTGGCCTTGCTGGCTGAAAGCAAACTGCTTCTGGTGGTTTTTATTATCAGGGATGGAGAAGAAAGCACTTTCCAGACCAATGGCTGCACACCAGGGGCCAGGAGATGTGTTCATTTGCTCAAGCAATGAAGCCCCATCTGGGTGGGTTCAGCAGCC
>NW_006788189.1:2316937-2425409 GCF_000442215.2 Lipotes vexillifer
GGTTTCAGCAGCTACAACTGGAGTCGCCACTTGGTTAAGTTTGTGATAACCCACTCTCCTTCTCCGAGATCCAGCTGCCTTCTGCACAGGTCTCATAGGAGAGCTGACTGGGGATGTGATGGGAATTACCACCCACAGCATCTTTCAAGTCCTTGGTGGTGGCACTAACCTCTGCAGTCCCTCGAGGAATGAGGCGTTGCTTTTGGTGTACTATTTTCCTGGGTAGAGGCAGTTTTAGTGGCCTCCATTTGGTCTCTCCCATGATAACAGCCCTCACTCCATGGGTCAGGGAACAAATGTGGGAATTCTGTCAGACCCTGGGTATGTCTATTCCAATTTTGTATTCTGGAACTGGGGAAATAACCATAAGATAAGATTGTAGACCCACTGTGCTCATTGTGAGATGGACCTGAGCAGTACAGGGCTTGGCGCTCAGACAAGGTCCATTGTTCACTTGACCTTCATAAGTGACTACTCTGACTGGTAGCAGTGACATTCTGGGTCTCCTGGAATGAGTGTTAGCTTAGAACCAGTGTCCAGTAAGTCCCCAAAAGTCTGATTATTTCCTTTCCCCAGTTCACAGTCACCCTGGTAAATGGCCATAGGTTCCTTTGGGGGAGGCTGGGGAGAGAGATGAACAATATAAATTTTTGGCAGGATAGAGGAATCCTTCCTCAAGGGCACCCAAATTCTGCTTCGTTCAAGGAGTTCTGACTTGTCTGGGAGTTGGTTGATTGCGGTGGGGGAGGTTTTCTCTTTGGGTCATTCAAGGCAGACTTTGTTTAGTTCTAGAGTTCTTTTCTTTTTTTTTTTCATGGACACTTTTTCTATTCTTTACTCAAGCCCATGTATTACCAAGAGTTGGTGCTGTGATAGAACTCTGAAGGGTGACAGCTGCAGAGACAATAATTCTGCCCAAGTGATAGGAGGCCCTTTAGCCACTGTCCCTCTTTAAACCCATTCACTTTAAAAAAAACGTATTGGAGTATAGTTGATTTACTGAGTTCTTATGCTTACACGGATCAAGTCAGAACTTAGCAGGCTGCTCATCTGCTTCTTTTCTAGGGATGCCATGATCATAGGTGTCTGTGAGTCAGGCTCTTCTGATTGCTGCTTTGGCTTGGGTGTCCCCTGCAGTCACTAGCTTGGCACCAGAGGCTGCCCAAGATCTGGCCTATAATTTGCCTCTCAGTTTCTTCCTCTTCTCTTCCTGCCTTGAGCTCTGGGCTCCAACCGCACTGCAGAGCACGTGCCCTTCCTTCTCCCTCACTCAGGTCATTCATCTCCGGGCTGTCACGGTTGCCACCCCCTCTGTCCCCCCACTCTCTGTGATTCCACTGTGACCCCCAGACCTCCCCTACATTCCTCTATCCCTACACTTTACCCCGGTGTTTGGTGCTTACCTATTTATTTGTCTCTTGCCCATTAGGCTGTGAAGTTCTTGAGGAGAGGGCTGTGGGTGACTCATCACTGTATCTCCAGTACGGGGTTTGGCACTCAGCCAGCTCATGGTGAATGCTTGTTTGCGGAAGTGTGACTTTAAACTCTGGTGCCCAAGTGTCTGAAAGAGGCACCTGACCCCTCTCTGATTGACCTGTCCAGGTGAGAGATGTGGACATTTGAGTGCATCCTCATGCGTTTAACTGAACATGTAAAATACGGATTCCCAAATTTCACTGAAAACTCTTTCCATTCTGTATAGCCAGTCAGCGATGCTGGGTACTTAACATACCCTGCACGATTTTTGTTGTTGTTGTTGTTGCTTTTGACAGCCTTTCCGTCTGTCAACATGATTCCCTATAAATTGTTCTTATTTATAAGACATTTCACATTACATGAGAGTTGGCAGGAACATGGGGAGTCGGGGAGGGGGGTGGGAGCGGGATGGGGAAGCCAGCTCTGAGGCTTGTAGGGCTGTTTGTGTTTATGTAGAATACTGGGGAGTGGCTACTCCCCTGGCTGGGGCCTGGGATCAGCGCTGGGCAGGAGCTGTAATTAAAGGCAAAACTTTGGCATTTCTGGGCTTTACCACTCCGTCCTAGCTCCCAGCTCTGTGCTAGCTGCAGCCCCTGGAAATTCCTGCACCAAGCAGTGAATTATTCAACAGGATAAGGCAGGTAAACAAAGAGGTGGATGTATTCACCTTAGCCCCAGTATGCAGGTGAGCAAAGAAGCTCCACAGTGGCAAGAAGCAGACACGCAGTGCAGAAACAAGAGTATTTACAGTGCAAATGCTTCTTTTTTTTTAACTTTGTTTTTATTACTTAATTTATTTTATTTATTTATTTTTGGCTGCGTTGGGTCTTTGTTGCTTGCATGCAGGCTTTCTCTTGTTGTGGCAAGCGGGGCCACTCTTTGCGGTGCACGTGCTTTTCACTGTGGTGGCTTCTCTTGCCGTGGAGCACGGGCTCTAGGTGCGTGAGCTTCAGTGGTTGTGGCTTGTGAGCTCTAGAGTGCAGGCTCGGTAGTTGTGGGGCATGGGCTTAGTTGCTCCAAGGCATGTGGGATCTTCCTGGACCAAGGCTCGAACCCGTGTTCCCTGCATTGGCAGGTGGATTCTTAAACACTGCGCCACCAGGGAAGTCCCTACAATGCAAATGCTTCTTAACCAGACATATCTAACCAGAAGCAAAAAAATCAGTGCATGCTTTTCCTACCACTTTTGTTAGTCTACTGTTTTATTTAACTGTCTGTCCTCATTGGGGGCCGCTAATGTAGCATACGTATTTATTTGTTTGTTCTTAGAGATGTCGTGATTTGTTGTTATTTTTAAGGTTATATATCGCATACCATTTCACAAAAAAACATGGGATTTTATTTATGTATTTGCCCAGAAATTAAACTTATAAAATGCATTTATCTTATGAAGAAGTCGTTTCAATATTTAAAAGTTATGTCAAGGTGGCAGGAATCCGTTATATTGGGCTTTTTGGGGGGTGATTTGATAGTCTTATTTCAGAGTTTTAAAAAAATGCAGGGGATTTTTTTCTGGGATCGTTTCTGTAAGGAGATATATTAAGGTACTGAGGGCGGGGTCTGTTTTCAGACTACACCTCCTCTCTCCATCCTAGTCTTGACCTTGAAGTCTTCTAGGAGAATTGGGGCCTTGCTGACCCAGCCATGGGTGAAGTGAGTAATGCCCCTGTCGACTGAAAAAAAATGCACAACATAAAAGTTGAGAATTATGTTTTATTTGGAGGGCATTCTGAGGACTTAGGCCCAGGACACAGCCTCTCAGATGCTCTGAGGGAATGCTCTGAAGAGATAAGGGGGGAAACAGGATATACAGGCATTTTTGCAACAAAGACCAGGTAGTAGGAACATCAAAAGATTACTGTTAATTAAAGAAAACCAGACATATCAAGTTAATGAATTTAGCGCTTTTCTATGTATGGGAAGATGTAAGAGTCTGGGCTCACTGAACTCATTCCCCAGCTCTCTGGGGCCAGCATCCTGTGCTTTCCCATCCTGAGTCTCCTCAGGGTGCATTGTTGGGGGTGGCTGTAGTGTCTGATGACTGCAACATCCTTTGTTTACTGATACATCAGGCAGCATTCTTAGTCCACACCCCAAAGGAGAGTCACTGCATTATCTCTTAAGGTAAGGGCAGAGGACAACACACTTTTTCGGATTTCTTAAGTTTCTCTCTCAAATTCCCCATCAATTAAAATAAATGTCTCACTCTTCACTTTAACATTGTACTGTCATTCATGCAATTGGCTCTCCTTCCAAGGCTCTGTAGCAAACAGATCCTTTCAGTTTGAAATAGTTTTTTCTCAAACACCTTCATTTCATTTTACACCCTTTATCTTCATTAATCTCATTCTCTGTTGTATTTATATTATTTTGTTTACATCCTTTATCACTCCAGACCGACTACAGGCTATCTGACTGCAGGATCCGTGATTGACTGGTCTTCCGTAAGACTCGTATAATTATTGCTAATGATAATAAATAGATGGCTTATCTATGTTTAATGAGTGAGTGAGTGAGTAGCTTTGTTGGAGAGTATAGGGCACTATAAAGGGCACTCACTTACTTATCCCCCTCCGGTTCCGGAAGGGATTGTCCGAGGCTTATAAAGGTTTATCACGTGTAGTGCCCCAATCTCTGAGCACACAGTTATCACACAGCTGCCATGTGCAAAGCCCTGCTCTAGGGGCCAGGGACACAGAAGTGGACAAAACACATGAAAACCCCTGCCTGCATGGGCCTAACTTTCATTCAAGAAACAGACAAGAATCAATACAAGTTAGTAAAATCTTGCATTGAGAGTTGAGAGTGACAAGCACTAAGAAGAAGAACAAAGTAGGACAAAGGACAGAAGGTGTGAAGGATGGGCTGGGGCTGCTACTTTCAACCAGGTGACCAGGGAAGCCTCCCCGAGTGACACTTAGAGTCAAGAGCTGAAAGAGGTGCTTCTGTAAGGTAGATGCCCTTGATGTTAGACATGCAAATGAAATTCCAACCCCATGAGACCAGCATTGCAGATTCTCTGACCAAAACAACCAGCTTTTCTTTGTGTGACAAACTTCACTAAAACAGAGGGCAGTGAAGGGATTCACCTTGTTAGGTTACCGAGCTTCCTGCCATTGTCTGAAGGCCACTGCTTCTCTTGGCCTCAGGCTGGTGGCCATGATATAAGGATGTACTCCTTCAAATCTCCATGATGCTCCACACACCATGAGGAAAGCACTTTCTGACCCACAGAGCTTAATCTCCCCAGAGCCCACACGTGGTTCTTTCAGCCAGCTGAGCTGTTCCATCCAGAACAGTGCTGTCCAATTGGATGATCTATGATGGGGGGGGGCGGGTTCTATATCTGTGCAGAGTGCTGCAAATACAACTGGTGGGATTGAGGATCTAAATTTTTAATCAAATTTAAGTTGAAATGGTTATAATGGAAACAACTACATGAGGCTAGTGGCTACTGTATTGGACAGTGCATGTCTGGAGTAACACCCCAGGAGGCCTGGGGGGTGGAGCTCAGGTGTGCACGTCCAAGGTGAGATTGGTAACTCCAAGTCTCACCCTTGGCAAGGGCTTCCCACCAGGTAAGATATTCTTCTTAGTGTGTAGCTACTGAATAACACACACACACACACACACACACACACACACACACACACACACACACGTCCCTCTAGGACAAAAAATACTTTACTTTCTGGACCATTTGCAGTCTACACCCTTAACATGAAGGCTCCACACCCACAGGGGAGTTGACAGTGAGCATTCATTTACTTATTCTCTCTTCTTCTTCACATTGTGCTCACTAGGTCTCTTAATGTCTTTTTAATGATCTCTCCCTTGGCCATAGCAAGGCCAACAGGAGTTTTGAGGCATATCTTTGGCTGCCTTTGGGGATGGGAAGTTGGGCAGGTTAAAATAATAGTGTAGCCTCTGTTGTAAAGGAGCAAAGAAGAAAGATAAGGGCCAGGAAAAACCAAGCCAGGAATAGGAGCCCAAATGCAAGCCATGGTGATGAATGTACTCTGTGGTTGTATGGCAGAATTGACTGCCTAGCCTAGGTATCTCTATGAGAAGGGAGCCTGGGCTGCTGCATAGTATGAGAGGAAGGAGAGTATAGTGGTTAGAAGCACAACCTTTACACAGAACCTGTGTCACTCCAGTATCAAATGAGCACACTTGGGCACAGACTATGGTTTCTAAATACCATTCTCCACCAAGAGGAAGCAGGGCTCCTTGGAGAAATGGGCATGCAAGGGCTGGGGCAGGGAAAATACAAGATGAACCTGGAACATCTTGTGCTACAGAGAGAGTGTCCAAAGAATAATAAGGACAAGTTAAGGGAACAGGAGCCATGCTGAGCAGGTGCCTACTGGCCACATATAGGACCATCTGAGCATCAAAATGAATGGTGATAGTGACAAAATATCAGATATGAAAAAACAAAAAACAAAAAACAAAAAATGGTCCCTGAGTCCCTACTGATAATAAATGATTAAATCAGAGAAAAGAGAAGATCAGTTAGAGTAGAAACTCAACTCACACATAGAAGGAGTGATGAAGATGGCAAGGCACCCAACCACACCCAATGATTCAGGTAAGAAGCAACAATGGATGCTAAAGTGATAGGTGGAGGTTTGATGGCAACTGGTCATTTACATACTTTCAAAGCATCTCCCCACAAGTTGCTTACTAATTACAAAGGGAAAATAGTAACTTTGTAGTGGAGAAAGCTGACAGATATCGCCTTAACCAAATCTGCAAAGTAGCAGCACCAGAAATGGGGCAAATTAACATCATGTTCCTCCTGACATCACACACTGATAAAACATCATCACCTCCAAGGATTCCTACCCAAAATATGTAACCTAAATTTTATGGTGAGAAAACATTGGAAAGACCCAAATGGAGGAAATTCTGAACTAAAAATCTCCCACTATGCACTATTTAAAAATGTCAATATAATAAAAGATAAGGAAAGGCCAAGGAATCATTTCATGCTAAAGGAAACTAAAGAGACATGAAAGCTCTGCACCAAAAAAATAGTAGCCAAGAAGAATATCATTGGGAAATTGTTGAAATTTTAATAAGGTCTGTAGAGTAGAGGATACCATTGTATCAGTGTTAAACTTTCTGATTCAGACAATCATATTTTGGGTATGTAAGTGAATGCTATTATTTTTAGGATTTTCAAGCATGCTGAAATATTTAGGGATAAAGGGACATGTCAACAATGTACTCTCAAATATTCAAATAGCTGAGAGAGAGATAGAGATAGAGAATGATAAAGTAAAAACAGGGTAAAACCTTAGTAATTAGTATATACATGTTCTTTTAAATATTCTTTCAATTTTCTAAATTTGAAATTATTAAAAAAAATTCTAGCCTTTAGTGTCAGATTGCTTGGCTCTAAATCCAAGCACTTCCAGTGATGAGCTGTGTGTCTGTGGGCAAGTTACTTAAGCTCTCTGGGTCTCAGCTTCTCCACCTGTAACATGAGGATAATAACAGTGCCTTCCTCAGGGTTGTGTTGAGATTGAAGAGTTAATATATGTAAAGCATTTAAAAGAATGTCTGGCACGTGGTAAGCATTGCACAAGTGGTGATTCCTGTTCTTTGTGTCTAAGAGATAAAATCATGGCAACTAGGAAGGTGAGAGGGGGAATTCTACTGAGACTCTCAGAGTGAGGATGTGCATAAGCACTGCTCTGGTGGGTATTTAATGCCCCTCCACCCAGGCCCCATCACCACTCTATGCCATTCATGCCCTGGAAGTGCAGATAAGGGCCCTTATTGCCTTTGGGTCTGCCACTGTCTAGCAGATGAACTTCAGCCTTTTACCCAACTTCTTTGAGCTTCAATTTCACCACCAACAAGAGGGATTATAATCCCCACCTCTAGCTTTTCACTATAGCAAATAATTATCCAGTGATATTTATTGAAAATGCTGAATGTGCCAGGTATTTGGGATGGATTACCATCTAATCCTCAAAACAAACCTCTGAGGTAGGTACTATCATTATCTCAATTTTAGACGAAGGCCATTGAGACTTAGAGAAGTTAATTAAATTGCCAAGGTCACACAGCTCATAAATGGTGACACAGATTCAACCCAAGCCTCTAGGGGTAACCTCTGAGCTCTTATTACTGATAATAACCCTTTCCTTGGTTATGAATATTTTTCTCTCATCTCTTCCTCCCTTCCCTCCTTCCTTCCTTCCTTCCTCCCTCCCTCCCTCCTTCCTTCCTTCCTTTCTCTGTCTCTCTCTCTCTCTCTCTCTCCCTTCCTTCCTTCCTTCCTTCCTTTCTTCCTTCCTTCCTTCCTACTTTTCTTTCTTTCTTTCTTTCTTTCTTTCTTTTTCTTCCTTCCTTTCTTCCTTCCTTTTCTCTCCCTTTCTTTCTCCCTTTCTTTCTTTCTTTCTTTCTATCTTTCTTTCTTTCTTTCTATCTTTCTTTCTTTCTCCCTTTCTTTCTTCCTTCCTTTCTTTCTTTCTTTCTTTCTTTCTTTCTTTCTTTCTTTCTTTCTTTCTTTCTTTCTTTCTTTCTTTTCTTTCTTTCTTTTTCTTCTCTTTCTCTCTTTCTTTCTCATAAAGGAGGAAAAGTGCCCAGGGAGGTTAAGTTACTCTTTTAAAGTCACAGAGCATTCTCAGTTGCTCAGATCTGTGTCTCAAGCTGGACCTGCTGGTAAATGCTGTCGGAGGCCAGTAAGGGGTTTCTGACTTGCCCAGGACATCTGTCCAGGGGTCCAGCATGTGTGTAAAGTGTCAGTTTTCCTGGTGGCCAATCTCATGAGGTCTCACACCTGCTAAGTAGGAGGCAGATTGGAGACAGACAACCTGAAGGCTTTCAGTCCAGCCGAAAGCCTTCCCTTCCCCAGAGAGGAACCCTGAAGCCAGAGCAGCTTCTGAGGCCCCAGGTGCGCACCTGCATGAAGCTGTGGCCCCAGGTTTTCAGACTCATTTGAGGGGCATTACAAAGCCTGGTTCTTAGATTCCCAAACCTGGATAAGCAGCTTAAGCAGAGCTGAACAGACCCTCCCCCAACCTGGAGGTGGGCATGCCAGGAAAGGATTTGGGCTCAATCTGGTGGACCCTTGGCCCCCAGGTGACTCAAGAGCAGCAGTGAGATCAGGGGGCTGGATCATGTGGGTGTGCAAGGCACAGGTGCAGCCAACCCCATAGCCCTGTACCCACAGACCTTCCTCACACACACGGCGGTTGCCCCCGTGGTGACAGTACCCTCACCCCCTCCTCCCCTCACCACTTAACAGCCTGACCTGGGAGCGGGAGCGGTCATTTCCCTGCTGGAGCATCTTTCTCCCAGCATCTCCCAAGGTCTGCCTGCCCACTGGCTTGGGTGGCTGGTGCAGTCCGGCTGCCGCCTAGCTTCTGCTTCCTGCTGGCCACCCAGCACCCCAGCACCAGGTCGGCCCTCAAGGCTGCCCCTCCTCACTCACTTCAACGTTCATTCCTGGGCTCTGCTGACGCCCGTGTCCCCCCTGCTGTTTCTAAGAGCTGGCTCATGCTGGGGCAGGGCTAGGGGAGGAACATTCTAGAACCTCCGAGGAATTTGCCCGTTTCCTGGAAGACTTTGAGGATATTCCTTAAGGGTGAGGGTGATTGACACCCGGGGTCCAGCAATCAAGCCAGCTGAGTGATGTTGGGGGTACTGGCCAGCGTTCCTGCTTCCTGAGAACCGTCACATGCCGGCCCTTTATAAATAATGCCAAATCCGGTAATCTTCCATCCTGCTGGGGGCCGGCTGCTCCTTCAGGTCTTGGGGCTCAGGTACATCAAGTGGTCTGCCCAAGGCCACCCATGAGTAAGGGGACCCCAAAGACTTCCTGGGGTTGGGAGGTGCTTGAAGAGAATGGTACATACCTGTTATCCTCAACATCTGGAGACCACTGGAGGCCCAAGAATGGGGGGAGAGTTCAGATCACAGTGAGGAAGGTGCTCCCTACATTTGGAACCTTCCATAAGCAGTGTGCTCCCCCCCATTCCCCCGGCAGGATTGCCTGGCCAGAGACTGGTTGGTCAGATGTGAGGGGTGCACAAGTAGTGGCATTAACTGGAGGTTGGACTTTAAGAGCCCTGGGTCTGAGAGATAGCAGGCTAGACACTCAGCTCTTTGTATTTTAGTGAGTATTTGCTTCTCAGACTGGCAGTCCTGCCGGTTTTCCCTCCTAAATATTTCTTGAGCCTGTCCACCCTTCACCTCTGCAATCACATGCTCCAAGTGCCAGCCTGCTGTGGTCATGGCTTTCTATTTATCTCCCAGCTTTCTATTTGGCCCTTTATCCATCTTTCTCCAGTCTGCAGCCAGCATGATTGTGTTAAAATGTGAAACTGTCAATGTCTCCCCTCCCCACTCCCCCCATACAACCTTTTTGCACGGCTTTTTATCACTCTTAAAATAAAGTTTCCTGCCCTGACTACAAGGCCTGAATGGTGTGCACCCCTCTGCCCAGCCTCACCTTGCCCCTTCTTCTATGTTCTTCATTCCTCCACGCTGGCCTGTGGGACAGGTGATTCTGGTGCAGTCCCATCCCAGGGCCTTTGCAGACACCGGTCTCGCTCCCCGGATAACTCTCCACCACCTGCTTCCCTTCCACTTCCCCCAAGGAACTCCTTCCTAACCTTCAACTCTCAGCTCAGGCCTTGCTTTCCATGGAATTTTTCCTTGATATCCCCTCCCCATTCCATCCTTAGTAGCACTGATGTCCTATTATAATTGCTCACTAATTATGTGCTTATTTCTTCCTCCAGTGTCTGCTCTCTGCCAGCTGTGAGCTCCACGAAAGCAGGCACCAAGCCTGCTTTGCTCACAACCTGTCTCCAGCAGCGGGGAAAAGAATAACTACACGAGGCATATCTGCTGCATACATTAAATGGCAAATCCTGAGGCAATGGGACCCAGGAGAGAGGATTTTGAGAGATGAAGGGTTAACCTGCCCCTGCTGACAGGTAGGCTGTCCAGGGGTCACTGGGGTTGGCTTCTGGCCCCCAGTGATGGCAGAAGTGCCCTGACATGGGAAAGCCCTTCACCAGGGTACCTGTTCCCTTGGGAACAATTCACCTGTCTTACCTCTGTAGAGACCTGTGACCTGTTGGGGGTGGAGTTACAGGTGAGGGCGGTGGGCTCAGACCCAGATCCCAGGCAGGCGCACCCCAGACTCTGCCCAGCTCAGGTGGTTATGGGTCCCCCTGGGAGAGGGGTTTACTGACATTTCAGCGACCATTCATTCTTGCCCTAGTAGTCTTCAGTATCTGCATCATTACACATTCATTCATTTGTTTGGCCGTTCATGATTTCATTCCTTCTTGAGCATCAATTGGGAAGAATTGAGCATCAATTGGGAAGAATTGTTATACAGCAACTGCTTTAACTAATGAAATGGAGCAGGACCCCATGGTCCTCCCCCCAACCCAGGTCTTTCACCTGCTTTTTGTCTGTAGAAAAACTGTAGTCAAAAATTAAATTTAATCAGAGAAGTGAGAAAATACAGAAGCAAAGGAAAACAGTCAAACAGGACAAAACAGTAATAGTTTAGTCATTAAGCAAAGTCAAGGACTTTTAGCTCCTCCTCAAGGGCTATAGCTAATATTATGCGCCATAAACTTTGAGCTGTCTTATAGATACTGAAACCCCCAATAAATGGAAGGAGTTAACAACATGATGACCAGATTGTTGCCATGACATAAGCTGCCACAATTCTGAGCACTGGCCTCAAAGAAATGGGAACAGACTGACCCTGAAACTTAAGACTAACTGAAAACAATTAAGATGACACTGATCAATTTCAAGATGACGTCAGAGCTGACTGTGCTGTTCCTGCACGTAGCCCCTTCCCTCCACCTATACACCCCTGAAACTCCCCTTTGAAAGCTCTTGCCCCCTGATTGTCAGTGGGGGGAATTGGCCTTTGGACAGGAGTCTGCCCTGCCCATCCCTGACCCTGGTTGCCAGACTCTGAAATAAAGCAAACTTTCCTTTCTACCAACCTTGCCTCTTATTGGCTTTAGAGCAATGAGCAGCTGGACCCCACTTTCAGTAACAGTAGTGCTAATTTGGGTGAATATTCTTATTTCCTTGTGAAAGTAAAATGATAGTTTACCCTTTTTGAAGATGGTTTGATTTCAGCCATAATGAGAAACCAGAAATCTTGCTAAACTGTCTCCCTTTTGCTTAGGAGCTGGCATCCCCACATCTGGCTGATGGAAATGTGATCTCATCAGTTACCTGTGCGAAGACCTGGGCTTCCTCTGACTCGGCTGTTCTAACCCAGCTAAATATTTAATGTGTGTCTAGTTCATTTTATCTCCTCAGCCTCAAGTTGGTTTATCCTCATCACAATCTAATTCCAGCCTTCCTTTATTAAAGGGGCTTTCTTACAGAGCAGAATGCTTGGGCGGGCTAAGTAATAAATATACAGCAGTGTATAGACCCAATCACCCCTTCACAGAAAATATTTTGTAACACTCCCTTTACTATACTGAAATGGAATTCAAAGATAAGATGACTTACCTATACACATGATTTTTTTAAAAGTCAATAAAGCCCTGAACATAATAACTAGAGTGAAAAGGAGAAATAAAGGGAAAGCAATCTGTAACAAAATGCTATGTCTTATAATATGTAAATGATCAGGCCTGACTCTATTAGAAAATATAATGAAGTTATCAGATGTTTTCACCTACTTAAAGTGAATAAATGTGGATGAAGAGAAAGGAGACAATAATTTTGCTAAACATTTTTCTTTATGTTTGACCTTTTGAAGTAAGGGCTACAGAAGAGTACTTATACATGGAGTGTACTTATGTATGGGGTCACTGTGATAGCCACAAATGCAGATGTATCCAGGTGTTTGTGCTGATGTATCCAGGTGTTTGTGCTGGAGGTGACGCAAACACCTTGAAGGGCATTGCCCTTGTTGCAGGATTTTCCCGAAAGAAGAGCAATTCTTGGTAAAGAAGCAATTCTTCCCTTGATTCACATGATTGTTGCATTGGAAAATTTAGTGTATGTGAAACTATGTAAATATACTTTGTGTATATATGTAAAATCATGTAAAGTTCAAATAACAAACAAGTCTGTTGTCTATATGAATGTCCAGTAGCACATTCAAAAGTGGGTTGGGGCACTTCCCCATACCAAAGAAGGGCCACTTGTCATATTGATAACCCCAAGCACCTCCACAAAGTTCCAAAACACCCATAAGGGTCAGCAACCCCCATGTGGAGAGCCACTGATTGACGGAGTGGGTGTCAGTGTGGCCCAGAGGAGCTGAGTCAGGGTTTCTGCCTCTGCTTCTGCCTTTTCTCCACAGGTTATGAGACAACCATGCCAGTAATAGCAATGATAGGATTCTGAGCATTCACTGCCTAGTGGTCACCGTGGTAGCCACCCTACCTATGTGATTAACCCACATCAACCTCCCCAGGTTGGTGGTATTATTCCCATTTTAAAGAAGGAAACACTGAGTCTCTGATGTTGGGCAACTTGTTTAAATTCTTACCTTTGAATGTATCAGAAGAGGAGAATATCTGTTCTGCAGTTTCAATAGAGGAGGAACAAAGACTGTGGATAGAAAGGTTTTCATCAGATGGGCTATGGAAGTTCTAGTGGAGATTAATACATGTTAAGCATGTAATAATTTGAGAGTGCTTCTCTACTGTGTGCAGCCACAGGAGATGTCCACTGGTAATCACTAGGAAGCATAAAGAGGTCTGTGTTTCATATTACAACCAGGAAGTGACTTTTGTGACCATTTGGGTTTTAAAGTTTCCTTCCTGTTCTGACAGAAGCAGGAAAAGTGGATAGTGCCAATGGGCTGTTGAAGAGTGAGTCCTGGTTTAGAGAAATAAGGAGCTGCAGCCTCAGGGAACCATACTTGTAAAGAACAGAGAACTCAGCAGCATGACAAAGAGCCATGGCTTCACAGGCAAATTCTATCAAACATTTAGAGAAGACCTAACACCTATCCTTCTCAAACTCTTCCAAAATATAGCAGAGGAAGGAACACTCCCAAACTTATTCTACGAGGCCACCATCACCCTGATACCAAAACCAGACAAAGATGTCACAAAAAAAGAAAACTACAGGCCATTATCACTGATTAACATAGATGCAAAAATCCTCAACCAAATACTAGCAAACAAAATCCAACAGCACATTAAAAGGATCATACACCATGATCAAGTGGGGTTTATCCCAGGAATGCAAGGACTCTTCAATATATGCAAATCAATCAATGTGATACACCATATTAACAAGTTGAAAGATAAAAACCATATGATAATTGCAATGGATGCAGAAAAAGCTTTTGACAAAATTCAAACCCATTTATGATGAAAACTCTCCAGAAAGTAGACATAGAGGGAATTTACCTCAACATAATAAAGGCCATATATGACAAACACACAGCCAACATCGTTCTCAATGGTGAAAAACCAAACCAATTCCTGTAAGATCAGGAACAAGAGATGGTTTCACACTCTCCCTGCTATTATTCCACATAGTTTTGGAAGTTTTAGCCATAGCAATCAGCAATCAGAGAAGAAAAAGAAATAAAAGGAATCCAAATTGGAAAAGAAGGAGTAAAGCTGTCACTGTTTGCAGGTGACATGACACTATACATAGAGAATCCTAAAGATGCTACCAGAAAACTACTAGAGCTAATCAATGAATTTGGTAAAGTAGCAGGATACAAAATTAACGCACAGATATCTCTGGCATTCCTATACACTAATGATGAAAAATCTGAAAGTGAAATCAAGAAAACACTCCCATTTACCATTGCAACAAAAAGAATAAAATACCTAGGAATAAACCTACCTAAGGGGACAAAAGACCTGTATGCAGAAAACTATGACACTGATGAAAGAAATTAAAGATGATACAAAGAGATGGAGAGATATACCATGTTCTTGGACTGGAAGAATCAACATTGTGAAAATGACTCTACTATCCAAAGCAATCTACAGTTTCAATGCAATCCCTATCAAATTACCAAGGGCATTTTTCACAGAACTAGAACAAAAAATTTCACAATTTGTATGGAAACACAAAAGACCCCGAATAGCCAAAGCAATCCTGAAAAAGAAAAATGGAGTGGGAGGAATCAGTCTCCCTGACTTCAGACTATACTACAAAGCTACAGTAATCAAGACAGTCGTGGGGCTTCCCTGGTGGAGCAGTGGTTGAGAGTCCACCTGCCAATGAAGGGAAGACGGGTTCGTGACCCGGTCCGGGATGATCCCACATGCCATGGAGTGGCTGGGCCCGTGAGCCATGGCCGCTGAGCCTGCGCATCCAGAGCCTGTGCTCTGTAACGGGAGAGGCCACAACAGTGAGAGTCCTGCGTACCGCAAAAAAACAAAAAATACAGGAGGGGAAGATGACAGAAGGGTAAGACGCGGAGATCACCTTCCTCCCCACAGATACACCAGAAATACATCAACACGTGGAACAACTCCTGCAGAACACCTACTGAACGCTGGCAGAAGACCTCAGACCTCCCAAAAGGCAAGAAACTCCCCACGTACCTGGGTAGGGCAAAAGAAAAAAGAATAAACAGAGACAAAAGGATAGGGACGGGACCCGCACCAGTGGGAGGGAGCCGTGAAGGAGGAAAGGTTTCCACACACTAGAAGCCCCTTCGCGGGCGGAGATTGCGGGTGGCGGAGGGGGAAAGCTTTGCAGTCGCGGAGGAGAGCACAGTCACAGGGGTGCGTAGGGCAAAGCGGAGAGATTCCCGCACAGAGGATCGGTGCCGACCGGCACTCACCAGCCCGAGAGGCTTGTCTGCTCACCCGCCGAGGCGGGCGGGCGGGGCTGGGAGCTGAGGCTCGGCCTTCGGTCGGACCACAGGGAGAGGACTGGGGTTGGCGGCGAGAGCACAGCTTGAAGGGGGTTAGTGCACCACGGCTAGCCGGGAGGGAGTCCGGGGAAAATTCTGGACCTGCCGAAGAGGCAAGAAACTTTTTCTTCTCTCTTTGTTTCCTGGTGCGCGAGGAGAGAGGATTAAGAGCGCTGCTTAAAGGAGCTCCAGAGATGGGCGCGAGCTGCGGCTAAAAGCGTGGACCCCAGAGACAGTCATGAGACGCTAAGGCCGCTGCTGCCGCCACCAAGAAGCCTGGGTGTGAGCACAGGTCACTATCCCTACCTCCCCTCCCGGGAGCCTGTGCAGCCCACCACTGCCAGGGTCCCGGGAATCCAGGGACAACTTCCCCGGGAGAACGTACAGCGCGCCTCAGGCTGGTGCAACGTCACGCTGGCCTCTGCAATCCGTGCCGCTCCCTCCCCGCGGCCTGAGTGAAGCAAAGTCCCCGAAGCAGCTGCTCCTTTAACCCCGTCCTGTCTGAGCGAGGAACAGACGCCCTCTGGCGACCTACATGCAGGTGGGGAGCCAAATCCAAAGATGAGCCCCGGGAGCTGTGAGAACAAAGAAGAGAAAGGGAAATCCCTCCCAGCAGCCTCAGAAGCAGCGGATTAAAGCTCCACAATCAACTTGATGTACACTTGCATCTGTGGAACACATGAATAGACAATGAATCATTCCTAATTGAGGAGGTGGACTTTTAGAGCAAGATTTATGATTTTTTCCCCTTTTCCTCTTTTTGTGAGTGTGTATGTGTATGTTTCTGTGTGAGATTTTGTCTGTATAGCTTTGCTTCCACCATTTGTCCTAGGGTTCTATCCATCCATTTTGTTGTTGTTGTTGTTGTTTAAATTTTTTTCTTAATAATTATTTTTTATTTTAATAACTTTATTATATTTTATCTTATTTTATTTTATTTTACTTTATCTTTTCTTTCTTTTTTTCTTTCCTTCCCTCCTTCCTTCCTTCCTCCCTCCCTCCCTCCCACACTCGATTGTTTCCTTCTTTCCTTCTTTCGTTCTTCCTACTTCTACTAATTCTCTCTACATTTTCTCCCTTTTATTCTGAGCCGTGTGGATGAAAGGTTCTTGGTGCTGCAGCCAGGAGTCAGTGCTTTGCCTCTGAGGTGGGAGAGCCAACTTCAGGACACTGGTCCACAAGAGACCTCCCAGCTCCACATAATATCAAACAGGGAAACTCTCCCAGAGATCTCCATCTCAACACCAGCACCCAGCTTCACTCAACGACCAGCAAGCTACAGTGTTGGACACCCTATGCCAAACAACTAGCAAGACAGGAACACGACCCCACCCATTAGCAGAGAGGCTGCCTAAAATCATCATAAGTCCACAGACACCCCAAAACACACCACCAGACCTGCCCACGAGAAAGACAAGATCCAGCCTCATCCACCACAACACAGGCACTAGTCCCGCCCACCAGGAAGCCTACACAACCCACTGAACCAACCTTAGCCACTGGAGACAGACATCAAAAACAACAGGAACTACGAACCTGCAGCCTGCAAGAAGGAGACCCCAAACACAGTAAGATAAGCAAAATGAGAAGAAAGAAAAACACACAGCAGATGAAGGAGCAAGAGAAAAACCCACCAGACCTAACAAATGAAGAGGAAATAGGCAGTCTACCTGAAAAAGAATTCAGAATAATGATAGTAAAGATGATCCAAAATCTTAGAAATAGAAGACAGAAAATGCAAGAAACATTTAACAAGGACCTAGAAGAACTAAAGATGAAACAAGCAATGATGAATGACACAATAAATGAAATTAAAAGTTCTCTATAAAGGATGAATAGCAGAATAACTGAGGCAGAAGAATGGATAAGTGACCTGCAAGATAAAATAGTGGAAATAACTACTGCAGAGCAGAATAAAGAAAAAAGAATGAAAAGAACTGAGGACAGTTTCAGAGACCTCTGGGACAACATTAAATGCACCAACATTCGAATTATAGGGGTTCCAGAAGAGGAAAAGAAAAAGAGAGGGACTGAGAAAATATTTGAAGAGATTATAGTTGAAAACTTCCCTAATATGGGACAGGAAATAGTTAATCAAATCCAGGAAGCACAGAGAATCTCATACAGGATAAATCCAAGGAGAAATACGCCAAGACACATATTAATCAAACTGTCAAAAATTAAATACAAAGAAAGAATATTAAAAGCAGCAAGGTAAAAACAACAAATAACACACAAGGGAATCCCCATAAGGTTAACAGCTGATCTCTCAGCAGAAACTCTACAAGCCAGAAGGGAGTGGCAGGACATACTGAAAGTGATGAAGGAGAAAAACCTGCAACCAAGATTACTCTACCCAGCAAGGATCTCATTCAGATTTGATGGATAAATTAAAACCTTTACAGACAAGCAAAAGCTGAGAGAGTTCAGCACCACCAAACCAGCTTTACAACAAATGCTAAAGGAACTTCTCTAGGCAAGAAACACAAGAGAAGAAAAAGACCTACAATAACGAACCCAAAACAATTAAGAAAATGGGAATAGGAACATACACATTGAGAATTACCTTAAATGTAAATGGAATAAATGCTCCCACCAAAAGACACAGATTAGCTGAATGGATACAGAAACCAGACCCATATATATGCTGTCTAAAAGAGACCCACTTCAGACCTAGAGACACATACAGACTGAAAGTGAGGGGATGGATAAAGATATTCCAGGCAAATGAAAATCAAAAGAAAGCTGGAGTAGCAATTCTCATATCAGACAAAATAGACTTTAAAATAAAGACTATTAGAAGAGACAAAGAAGGACACTATATAATGATCAAGGGATCGATCCAAGAAGAAGATATAACAATTGTAAATATTTATGCACCCAACATACGAGCACCTCAATACATATGGCAAATACTAACAGTCATAAAAGGGAAATCGACAGTAACACATTCATAGTAGGGGATTTTAACACCCCACTTTCACCAATGGACAGATCATCCAAAATGAAAATAAATAAGGAAACACAAGCTTTAAATGATATATTAAATAAGATGGACTTAATTGATGTTTATAGGACATTCTATCCACAAACAACAGAATACACATTTTCCTCAAGAGCTCATGGAACATTCTCCAGGATAGATCATATCTTGGGTCACAAATCAAGCCTTGGTAAACTTAAGAAAATTGAAATTGTATCAAGTATCTTTTCTGACCACAATGCTATGAGACTAGATAGCAATTACAGGAAAGAATCTGTAAAAAATACAAACACATGGAGGCTAAACAATACACTACTTAATAACGAAGTGATCACTGAAGAAATCAAAGAGGGAATAAAAAAATACTTAGAAACAAATGACAATGGAGACACGATGACCAAAAACCTATGGGATGCAGCAAAAGCTGTTTTAAGAGGGAAGTTTATAGCAATACAATCCTACCTTAAGAAACAGGAAACATCTCGAATAAACAACCTAACCTTGCACCTAAAGCAATTAGTGAAAGAAGAACAAAAAACCCCAAAGTTAGCAGAAGGAAAGAAATCATAAAAATCAGATCAGAAATAAATGAAAAAGAAATGAAGGAAATGATAGCAAAGATCAATAAAACTAAAAGCTGGTTCTTTGAGAAGATAAACAAAATTGATAAACCATTAGCCAGATTCATCAAGAAAAAAAGGGAGAAGACTCAAATCAATAGAATTAGAAATGAAAAAGAGGAAGTAACAACTGGCACTGCAGAAATACAAAAGATCATGAGAGATTATTCCAAGCAACTCTATGCCAATAAAATGGACAACCTGGAAGACATAGACAAATTCTTAGAAATGCACAACCTGCCAAGACCGAATCAGGAAGAAATAGAAAACATGAGCAGACCAATCACAAGCACTGAAATTGAAACTGTGATTAAAAATCTTCCAACAAACAAAAGCCCAGGACCAGATGGCTTCACAGGCGAATTCTATCAAACATTTAGAGAAGAGCTAACACCTATCCTTCTCAAACTCTTCCAAAATATAGCAGAGGGAGGAGCACTCCGAAACTCATTCTATGAGGCTACCGTCACCTTGATACCAAAACCAGACAAGGATGTCACAAAGAAAGAAAACTACAGGCCAATATCGCTGATGAACATAGATGCAAAAATCCTCAACAAAATACTAGCAAACAGAATCCAACAGCACATTAAAAGGATCATACACCATGATCAAGTGGGGTTTATTCCAGGAATGCAAGGATTCTTCAATATACACAAATTAATCAGTGTTATAAGCCATATTAACAAATTGAAGGAGAAAAGCCATATTATCATCTCAATAGATGCAGAGAAAGCTTTCTACAAAATTCAACACCCATTTATGATAGAATCCCTGCAGAAAGTAGGCATAGAGGGAACTTGCTTTAACATAATAAAGGCCATTTATGACAAACCCACAGCCAACATTGTCATCAATGGTGAAAAACTAAAAGCATTTCCCCTAAGATCAGGAACAAGACAAGGTTTCCCACTCTCACCACTCTTATTCAACATAGTTTTGGAAGTTTTAGCCACAGCAATCAGAGAAGAAGAAGAAATGAAAGGAATCCAAATTGGAAAAGAAGGAATAAAGCTGTCACTGTTTGCAGATGACATGATACTCTACATAGAGAATCCTAAAGATGCTACCAGAAAACTACTAGATCTAATCAATGAATTTGGTAAAGTAGCAGGATACAAAATTAACGCACAGAAATCTCTGGCATTCCTATACACTAATGATGAAAAATCTGAAAGTGAAATCAAGAAAACACTCCCATTTACCACTGCAACAAAAAGAATAAAATATCTAGGAATAAACCTACCTAAGGGGACAAAAAACCTGTATGCTGAAAAGTATAAGACACTGATGAAAGAAATTAAAGATGATACAAATAGATGGTACAAATAGATGGAGAGCTATACCATGTTCTTGTATGGGAAGAATCAAAATTGTGAAAATGACTCTACTACCCAAAGCAATCTACAGATTAAATGCAATCCCTATCAAACTACCACTGGCATTTTTCACAGAACTAGAACAACAAATTTCGCAATTTGTATGGAAACACAAAAGGCAATAGCTAAATAATCTTGAATAGCTAAAGCAATCTTGAGAACGAAAAACGGAGCTGGAGGAATCAGGCTCCCTGACTTCAGGCTATACTACAAAGCTACATTAATCAAGACAGTATGGTGCTGGCACAAAAACAGAAAGATAGATCAATAGAACAGGATAGAAAGCCCAGAGATAAACCCACGCACATATGGACACCTTATCTTTGATAAAGGTGGCAGGAATGTACAGTGGAGAAAGGACAGCCTCTTCAATAGTGGTGCTGGGAAAACTGGACAGTTACATGTAAAAGTATGAGATTAGATCACTCCCTAACACCATATACAAAAATAAGCTCAAAATGGATTAAAGACCTAAATGTAATGCCAGAAACTATCAAACTCTTAGAGGAAAACATAGGCAGAACACTCTATGACATAAATCACAGCAAGATCCTTTTTGACCCACCTCCTAGAGAAGTGGAAATAAAACCAAAAATAAACAAATGCGACCTAGTCAAAGTTCAAAGCTTTTGCACAGCAAAGGAAACTCAAAAGACAACCCTCAGAACGGGAGAAAATATTTGCAAATGAATCAACTGACAAAGGATTAATCTCCAAAATTTACAAGCAGCTCATGCAGCTCAATAACAAAAAAACAAATAACCCAATCCAAAAATGGGCAGAAGACCTTAACAGACATTTCTCCAAAGAAGATATACAGACTGCCAACAAACACATGAAAGAATGCTCAACATCATTAATCATTAGAGAAATGAAAATCAAAACTACAATGAGATATTATCTCACACCTGTCAGAATGGCCATCATCAAAAAATCTAGAAACAATAAATGCTGGAGAGGGTGTGGAGAAAAGGGAACCCTCTTGCCTTGTTGGTGGGAATGTAAACTGATACAGTCACTATGGAGAACAGTATGGAGGTTCCTTAAAAACCTAAAAATAGAACCACCATATGACCCAGCAATCCCACTACTGGGCATATACCCTGAGACAACCATAATTCAAAAAGAGTCATGTTCCAAAATGTTCATTGCAACTCTGTTTACAATAGCCCGGAGATGGAAACAACCTAAGTGTCCATCATCGGATGAATGGATAAAGAAGATGTGGTACATATATACAATGGAATATTACTCAGGCATAAAAAGAAATGAAATTGAGCTATTTTTAATGGGGTGGATAGACCTAGAGTCTGTCATACAGAGTGAAGTAAGTCAGAAAGAGAAAGACAAATACCATATGCTAACACATATATATGGAATTTAAGAAAAAAAAATGTCTTGAAGAACCTAGGGGTAAGACAGGAATAAAGACACAGACTTACTAGAGAATGGACTTGAGGATATGGGGAGGGGGAAGGGTAAGCTGTGACAAAGTGAGAGAAAGGCATGGACATATATACACTACCAATTGTAAGGTAGATAGCTAGTGGGAAGCAGCCGCACAGCACAGGGAGATCAGTTCGGTGCTTTCTGACCGCCTGGATGGGTGGGATAGGGAGGGTGGGAGGGAGGGAGACGCAAGAGGGAAGAGATATGGGAGCATATGTATATGTATATGTATAACTGATTCACTTTGTTATAAAGCAGAAACTAACACACCATTGTAAAGCAATTATACTCTAATAAAGATTAAAAAAAAAGAAAAGAAAAGACAGTAGTGTACTGGCACTGAAACAGAAAAATAGATCCTTGGAATAGGATAGAAAGCCCAGAGATAAACCCCCGCACATATGGTCACCTTATCTTTGACAAAGTAGGCAAGAATATGCAATGGAGAAAAGACTGCCTCCTCAATAAGTGGTGCTGGGAAAACTGGACAGCTACATGTAAAAGAATGAAATTAGAACAATCCCTGACACCATACACAAAAGTAAACTCAAAATGGATTAAAGACCTAAATGTAAGGCCAGACACTATAACACTGTTAGAAAAAAACATAGGCAGAGCACTCTTTGATATAAGTCACAGCAAGATCACTTCCTAGAGTAATGAAAATTAGAACAAAAATAAACAAATGGGATCTAATTAAACTTAAAAGCTTTTGCACAGCAAAGGAAACCATAAACAAAACAAAGAAAACCCTCAGAATGTTAGAAAATGATTGCAAATGAAGCAACTGACAAGGAATTAATCTCCAAAATATACAAATACCTCATGCAGCTCGATATATAAAAAAAAATGAACAACCCAGTCAAAAAATGGGCAGAAGACCTAAACAGACATTTCTCCAAAGAACACATACAGATGGCCAAGAAACACATGAAAAGCTGTTCAACATCACTAATTATTAGAGAAATGCAAATCAAAACTACAATGAGGTATCACCTCACACTGAAACTTTTAAGATAATTGTAGATTTACATGTAGCTTTAGAAGTAATATAGAGAGATCCATGGACCTTTACCCAGTGTGTTGTAAGGTAGCCCCTTGGAAAACTACAGTGCAATATCCTAACCAGGACATTGGCATTGATACAATCCACAAGTCTTAATTAGATTTCCCCAGTTCTACTTGTACCCGTGTGTGTATGTGTATGTATGTGTGTGTGCATGTGCATTGATAATACAATGTTATCTCATGCAAAGGTTCATATAGCCACCACCTGAGTTGAGGTATAGAACAAGTTCCAACAGCACAAGGATCTCCTGTGTTGCCCTCTAAAAAAACAGTTTATTGAGGTGAAATTCACAGAAAATAAAATTAATGCACTGGGACTTTGGGGTTAGTAGATGCAAACTATTACGTATAGAATGGATGAACAACAAGGTCCTACTGTAGAGCACAGGGAACTATATTCAATATCCTTAGGTAAACCATAATGGAAAAGAATATAAAAAATGTATATATGTGTATGACTGAGTCACTTTGCTGTACAGCAGAAATTAACACAACATTTTAAATCAACTATACTTCAATAAAAAATGAGAAAAAGTAAAATGACCATTTTACATTGGATAATTCAGTGGCATTTAATGCATTTACAATGTTGTATAACCTCCACCTCTATAAAAACAATTCCATCATTCCAAAGTAAAATTTCTTGCTCGTTAAGCAGTTTCTTCTTATACCTTCTCCTTAGATACTGGCAAGAATCAATACGTCTTCTGTCTCTATGGATGTATTTATTCTGGATATTTACATAAATAGAATCACACAATATATGACATTTTGTGTCTGGCTTCTTTCCCTTACCATTATGTTTTCAAGATTCATCAACATTGTAGCATTTGTCAATATTCCATTCATTTTTATGACTGAATAATATTCCATTTTATCTATAGACCACAATTTGTTTACCCATTCATCTGTTGATGGACATTTGAACCTATGTGAATAATGGTGTTATGAATATGATTATGTATGTAACAGTATCTGTTTTCAGTTCTTTGGGGGCACATATATACCTAGGAATGGAATTTTGGATGATACGGTAATTTAATGTTTAAAGTTTTCAGGAAAAGCCAGACCATTTTCCATAGTGTCTGAACCATTTTACATTCCCACCAGAAATGTGTGAAGGTTCCAATTTTTCCACATTTTTGGCAAAACTTTGGGAGATTGTTTTTCAATCTTATTTACTTTTTACAGGTTGTATTAATCTGCTGGGTCTTCAGCACACATATTTTGAGAGGGGACAAAATTCAGTCCATAACCAGCATCTATTCGGATTTTTTATTTCTTCTTGAGTCACTTTTGGTAGTTTACGTATTTCTAGGAATTTGTCTATTCATTTAAGTTATCTAATGTGTTGGTATATATTATTCATGGTATTTTCTTATACTTTTTAATTTCCATAAGGTTGGAAATAAAGTCCCCACTTGCATTTCTGATTTTAGTTATTTGTGTCTTCTCTCTTTTTTCTTTCTCAGTCTACCTACATGTTTGTCAATTTTGTTGATCTTTTCCAAGAACCCACTTTTGGTTTCATGGATTCTATTGTTTTTCTGTCCTCTATTTCATTGACCTCTGGAGTGGGTAGTCAGGAATGTTCCCAAAGATGATGGCACCTGGTTAAGTCCAGAGTGAAATGGGGGGGGCGGGAAAGGGACAGTTCTCTACCCACAAGGAGGTCCCAGGCTGGTGGGGAAGACACAGTGCAAATCTGGAACAACATGGGGAGGTTAGGGTCCTGATCTCAGCCCGAGACCCCGTGGCTCATGCAGCAGCCTCTGTGCATGCTCTTGAGTAAAGCTGTGGTCTGTTGACCTTCACAGCTGGCAGTATCCCATTGTAGGACCAGACACAGTTTACATATCCAGGCTCCTGTGACAAAAATTTGGTTGTTCTAAGTTTGGAGATACTACAGACAGTGCTGGAATGACCACATCTGAAAACATCCTTTGGTGCATGTATGCACACATATCTGTTAGGAATATGCCTATAAGTGACTGGATGTGTTCAGCTTGAGTAGATACAATCTTCCAAAAGAGGTATGGATTTATTTATTCATTAGTGAATCAATCTAACTTCCTCAGTGCTTTAACTGGAATTGTGGCAAACCCCTCAATCCACTAGCGGTCTTGGTGAAGCTTTTTACCAGTCCCCAAATCAGCCCAGTGGGCATGTGAAGGCCATGTGAATTATTGGAAGGAACATGAAAGGGCTTTGGAGCCAGAAATGTCTGGGGTTGACTCCTGCCTCTGTCACTGACTAGCTGTGGGGCCCTGAGCAAGTCACACAACTGTCCCAAGTCTACTTCCTCATGATGAAGCCCAATAGCATTCAGCTGTTGAAAGGAGTTAAATGAAATTGTGTGTACAGTGGGCCTGGTGAAGGACCTAGCACATGGTGAGTGGGCAATAAATGGCCGCTGTCAGTCATGTTGTAAATGCTTTTTGCAGATGGTGACCCAGGAGGTGAGAAGGGCTTCAAGTTAAAATCACAGGTGTGCAAGTCGTCAAAGCTGCTCTCATAAAGGCCATGCACCAAAACCCAGGCAATTGAGCTTGGAAAGGCTTTGAAATTCTCCTTCAAAGCCCAGTCCTTCCTATTTATCACCAAGTCCTAAGAAGTTTCTATTTCTTTCATCCCCAATTCACAGCTGATTAGTAGAAGGCATGATGACAGTGGTGGAGGTCATTATGGGGAGGGGTTTGCCACCTACAGACATTCAGACAACAGTGGGCAACTTTAGCTGAGGGTTAGAAAAAAGGAGCTGGCCAAAAAAAAGGAAAGAAAAGAAAAGAAAACCCCTATGCCCATGGGCACGGCCATGCCTCCGCTCCTTTGAATATACTCAGCACATCCACATTGGCTGGGGCAGGAAATCTTAAAATGCTGCTTCAGCCCCTTGGACTCAGGGCATCCTTGGCCTGGCTGTTGGTCTGCCTCAGTGGTTCTTCCAGTGTTTTTGCCCATCAGACTCCATCTTACATCCCACCTGCATTTCTCTACAATTTTGTGTTGTACCAGGCTCTGAATTCATGTTCCTTTTGTACAACACTTTGGGGTTTGCCCTTCAGCTCTACTCACTATAAGTAAGAATCTCCTGGTGCAACCATACCTCTAGGCTTCCCTTGTTCTCCAGGTAGTGCCAGCTACCAGACAGCCTGCTGAAAAAGGCAACAGTCAGTCATCCCTTTAGCGAATCAAAGGTGCCCCTCACTGCCCCCCAAAATGTCCAGGAAGAGCACAGCACCATTGTGGTAACCCAGAAAGATGACCCTTAGTCACAACGATGTGTGAAGTTCTGTGTAGGATGCCAAAAGGCAGGGTGGTGTGGGGATATTTCCACCCACAAAAGTAAAAGAGAGAAGTTTTGAATCATCAAGAAATCATTTTTTATTATTTGGCTTCTACTTGGCCATATTTTACTTTACAGAAGATATTATGATCTCCATTTGCAATATTAGAACCTGTGGACTTCTTAAGGGTCTGGGACATGCAGGATGTCACAGAGCTGGTCCTCATGGCTGGAGCCCAGAGCTGATCCCCAGTCCAGGGAACCACACTGCTGAGCAGAGCTGTCCTCTGACCTGTATCATACTCTGAGTATGTGTGCACATGTGTGTATGTGAGGTAGCCGGTCTTTGGGAGTCCCAGTGCTGCAGGGTCCTAGGAACCCAAAGGAGCAAGACCTGGATATCCCAGGAGATGCAACAGAAGATGAACACAGGACTGGGAAGGGGTTGGCAAGAAGTCCTATACGAACATCAACCCTAGGGCACAGTCTGGGAGGAGACAAGCTGTAAAATACAGAAGCCCAAGGCTCAGTCATTAACCATATTCAATACCCACTGGCCAAAGGTGAAGTGCATTTTCAGAGAGGTGAACAAGTTCATCAAAGGAGTGGAGTTTTGTTCTGTTGTATCATAGGGGACACCGTGTCAGTATAAACAGCACTGGCTGGAGGAGACGGGCAGAATTACAAAGGTAGGTGAGCCTTCCCAGGGGCCCCACTCCTAGGAAGCCTCCAGGCATTTGCTGCCTGTGCCCTCTTCAGCACAGATGCTCTGCTTTTCCACTGTGACTGATATTTGGTATTACCTGTACTCAGCATGTCTCTGTTACTGAAATACCCACAGCCCAGAGCCAGCACACTCATATGAGGGGGAGGTCCAGCTGGGATTGGGGTCCCATACTTTGTAGTTTTTGAGGGGACCAGTGAAAAATGGATGGATTGAAAAGATTTCCAACTCTTTATTTTGCCAAATTAAGACTTTTTAAAAAGTTGACTATTTCACATTCTTTTCCCATTTAGATTATTACAGAATATTAAGTAGAGTTTGCTGTGCTATACAGTAGGTCCTTATTTGAAAAATAATAGATATATGTATATGTATAAGTGAATCACTTTGCTGTACACCTGAAACTAACACAACATTGTAGCTCAACTATACTCCAATATAAAATAAAATTTAAAAAAATTGCCTATTACTAACTATAGCTAATCGTTTCTCCAAGGGCATTTTGGCACTAAGAGAAAGAAAATAATATTTCAAAATAAAGGACAATCTTTTACATTAATTAAATAGGCTAAATTTATGATATTTTCTTTCTTCCTTTTTTCTCATTTCTCCAAGGATCAGTGGATAGTTCACCATGAAACAAGACAGCTAAGAGGACTTCAGGCTGTCCCAGATTCAAACCCCTAGCCTCAGAGAATGTACCTTCACTGGGCACAGTATTTTCACTGTGTTTTACTTCTCTGAGTGCAATAGTCAGGATTCTCCAGAGAAACAGAACCAACAGGATGTGTGTGTGTGTGTGTGTGTGTGTGTGTGTGTATGTGTGTGTGTGTGTATTCCAAAGGAAATCGGCTGGCAGAATTCCTTCTTGCTTGGAATTTCATCTTTGTTCTCTTATGCCCTTCAACTTATTCACCTGCATTATGGAGGGCAATCTGTGTTACTCAAAATCCACCAATTAAAATGTTAATCACAACCAAAAAACACCTTCACAGAAACACCTAGAATAATGTTTGACCAAACATCTGTGCACCGTGGCCTAGCTGAGTTGACACATAGCATTAAGCATCACACTGAGCTCAGTTTTCCTGACTTAAAAATAAAAATAATAACCCTTTCCAGGGGGCTTCCCTGGTGGCGCAGTGGTTGAGAATCTGCCTGCTAATGCAGGGGACACGGGTTCGAGCCCTGGTCTGGGAAGATCCCACATGCCGCGGAGCAACTAGGCCCGTGAGCCACAACTGCTGAGCCTGCGCGTCTGGAGCTTGTGCTCCACAACAAGAGAGGCCGCGACAGTGAGAGGCCTGCACGCCGCGATGAAGAGTGTCCCCCGCTTGCCGCAACTGGAGAAAGCCCACACACAGAAACCAAATCCCAACACAGCCAAAATAAATAAATAAATATTAAAAAAAAAATAACCCTTTCCATATAAATTGGTTAAAAGGACTTCTTAAAGGCTGTGCCAGAAAGCCTGCCTAGCTTCAGAGGCCTGGCTACATGAGCTGTCCTTCCTCCAGGCTCCGCAGACCCCTGCAGACAGTCAGTGCACCCTAAGCTCCCGAGGATTCTAAGCTCTGAGCTGTTTCTTCCTTCTGATCAACCCTCCAGGGTTTGGCCCCAGGGGCCTCTGCAAGGTCTGTGCTTGACTCTTCACAACTCTCCTGTGTTGCGTGATTGGCCCACCTCCCTCATCCAATGATGCTTATTTTTGCAGCCAGGGCCCAGCACAGACCCTGACACCCAGTGCGTATGTGTAGAATGACTTAAGACCTGGATGAATGAGGGGATTTTAGGTGGAATTTTGCTCCTCCATCAACTGCTTTTGAAAAGCTAGATTTCCTTTGCACCAGCCTCTTTCTTCCTTTTCCTGCCCTCACAGTGGGACTTGTGTTCTGTGTTCTGAGCAATCACACTTGCCTCTCCCAGGCCCCCTCCCCCTGGGTCCCACGGAAGCCTCTGTCACTTAAAGGCACCAGGTGTATTCCCTGTTTACCTTCTGTAGCACCTCTCAACTTCAGGAGTCCTGTCCGACCCTGCAGAGCTGCTAAGGTCCATCTACACTGGGTGCTGCCACTCCTTGGGGCCTCACGGACACACAGCGTCCTGATTCATCTTGGACATCTACCCCCTGCTCCCCAGACCCTCCAGGCACCTCTTTATGATCCAAGATGACCGCTTTGTGTTGGCCAATAACTTGGTTTTCTGCTTTGCTGGGACTTCGGCTTTCTGGCTAGTTTCTCCTGCTGGCACCATAAACTTTCTCACCATCTTCACCAAGTGTTTACAACTCACTGGGAAGATGGAGAGATGATATCACATCTCTCAATCTCTCTCTTAGGACCCTAAATGTCAGTGAGTGCTTACTGTCTTTTCTCTCACCCGTCCAACTCGGAACAAGCAATTTAAGGCAATGCCCATGCCCTCTCACCCCACCTGAACCCTTGCTGTCTTGCTGAGCATGATGTGATGAAAAAGAATAGGATAAAGCAAGTTCTCTGGGACTTTGGATGAATTACTTCACCTCTTTGAGCCCCAGAGTCCTTATCTTCCATCCCTACTATCCAGCGGAGTCACTGCTAGGAATACATGAGTCACTGGACATTCAGGTGCCTGGCACAGGGTTTGGCACAGAGAAGAGGTACAAGGAAAGACAGTTTCCATCACTAACCATGCCTCCAAAAATGCATAGTGCCCCTTCCATCCTGCCCCCACTGGTGTGGAAATGAACATTGGTGTCCAGTTCATGTGCATCTTACCCCATACCTGCCATACAGGCTGAGCATAGGATGGAGCTGCCCTCCTTCTCCCAAAGCAGGGCAAGGTTGGGATGGGATTGTGGTGGTGTGAAGAAGTGGTGGTGTGTCTTTCCCTCGGAAGTGGCATTGGTGGAAGGATGCCAGCCCGGCCCCCGGCCCCTCTGCTCACTGCAGCCACTGCCCACCCTCCTGATTCCTCTAGCATACTGAGGTGGGACCTTGCTCCCTTGGGGTGAGTTTAGCCTTTGCAGCGGCCTCTCATGACTCACACAAGCAAGCCTTCCCAAAGGTGGCCTGGTTTTACTTTGTTAACCTCCCATTCTGTTCCTGGGGCCCTTCCAAACCAGCTCTGCTCTTCCACACGAGGTTCTGCACTGCTGGCTGAGGTGTGTATTGGTGATGACTCCCCTGGTGGCCATTCAGCTCTGACCTCGTGGCCCAGCAGCAGCTGGCCAGTGGAGGGTAGAGGACTGCACAGAGGACCACCGCATCACTGCCCACCCCCAATGTTCCTATCGTGCACTTTTATTGAACTATTAAGACTACATTATGAAAGACAACTAATTAGAGGAGAGACAGCCTTGAGCAGGGAAAAAATAGAGACAGCCAGAGAGGCAGAGGCAACTTGATTTTGATTATTTATTCTGTGGTGAAAGAAAAAAGTGTGCAGTTAAGCACTTACTGGACATTAGGGGCTCACCATTAGAGCTTCTGCTTCAAGTGGAGAGTGTGCTTTAGGCTTTGGGGTATATTAATGCCATCTGCAGAGAAGGCCTGGGGTGCTGGTGGAGAATGCCTACTAGGCCCTCAGAGCCAACAGCCCAAGTCTATCTCATATCCGTGGATGGGAAAATGAGGTCCAGAAGGGGGCAGGGCCAAATGCCTCTGCCTCTGGGGAACCCCACCTTGTCACTGTAGTTTTTGTGCACAGAAGTTGTAGAGCATATCACATGCAGTTGCATTACTTGTCTACAAGTCTGTGACAGCTTGTGTCCTGGGAGCCCAGCACTGGGCCTGCCATGTAGTAGACCCCCGCTCAGTAGTCATCTTTTTGTTGACAAAGACCATCTTGAGATGGCTGATTGACTTTTGTATCTCCATTTCCTGACTGGCAGCTCGCGGAGGCAGGAACTGAATCATATTCACCCCAATGTTCCCAGCCTGGCACATGGCTGATATCCAAGAAGTTGCTCTTATTATAATGTCTCCATAGCTCTTGTGGGGAGAGAAGACTGAATCCCACCAGCTATGGAGCAGTCAACCCACAGGTGTGAACTGTTCACATGGAGGCTGGAGGAGCCCAAGGCTCCCTGGGCATCAAGGAGAAGACTGAGCTGCAGCTTTTCTGGCAAAACACATGGCAGTTCCCATCTGGGATTGGGGTGTGCACGCTGACACCTGTTAGGGTGGGAAGGAGCTCTCATGTTTTTAATGTCTGTTTGTTTTTTTGTGGTGCGTGGGCCTCTCACTGTTGTGGCCTCTCCCCTTGCGGAGCACAGGCTCCGGATGCGTGGGCTCAGAGGTCATGGCTCACGGGCCCAGGTGCTCCGTGGCATGTGGGATCTTCCTAGACTGGGGCACGAACCCGTGTCCCCTACATCGGCAGGCAGACTCTCAACCACTGCACCACCAGGAAAGCCCATGTTTTTGTTTTTTAATGGAAGTAAAGTTGATTTACACTATTATATTAGTTTCAGGTATACAACATTCAAATATTTTTATAGATTATACTCAATTTGTAGTTATTATAAAATACTGGTTCTGTTCCTTATGCTCTACATAATCTCCTTGTGTCTTATTTACTTTATATCTAGTAGTTTTTACCTCTTAATCCCATTCCTCTATCTTGCTTCTCCCCCCACAGCTCTCCCCCCTGGTAACCACTAGGTTGTTCTCTGTTTCTGTTTTATTTGTTCATTTGTTTTAGTTTTTAGTTCCACAGACAGGTGAAAACATACAGTATTTGTCCTTCCTTGTAAGACTCACTTCACTAGACATAATACCCTCCAGGTCCATCCGTGTTGCTGCAGGTGTCATTACTTCATTCTTCTTCTTCTTTTTTTTTAATCGAGGAGTAATATTCCATTGGACACATATGCCACATCTTCTTTATCCATTCATCTGTTGATGGACTTAGATTGCTTCCATATCTTGGTTATTGTAAATAATGCTGCTAAAAATACTGGGGTACATGTATCTTTTCAAAAATAGGGTTTCTAGGGCTTCCCTGGTGACGTGGTGGTTGAGAGTCCGTCTGCCGATTCAGGGGACACGGGTTTGTGCCCCGGCCTGGGAGGATCCCACGTGCCGTGGAGCAGCTGGACCCGTGAGCCGTGGCTGCTGAGCCTGCATGTCCGGAGCCTGTGCTCCACAATAGGAGAGGCCACAGCAGTGAGAGGCCTGCGTACCACAAAAAAAAAAGGGTTTTTCTTTTCTGTTTTCTTCAGATATATACCCAGAAGTGGAATTGCTAAATCATATAGTAGTTATATTTTTAGTTTTTTGAGGAACCTCCATACTCTTTTCATAGTGGCTGTACCAGTTTGCATTCCCACCAACAATGCATTAGGGTTCTCTTTTCTCCATATCCTCACCAACATTTGTTATTTGTTGCCTTTCTGACAAGACCATTCTGACAGGTGTGAGGTAATATTTCATTGTGATTTTGATTTGCATTTCCTCATGGTTAGTGATGTTGAGTATCTATTCCTGTGCTTGTTTTCTATCTGTATGTCTGCTTTGGAAAAATGTCTTCTGCCCATGTTTTGATTGGGTTGCTTTTCTTATATTGAGTTGTATGAACTCTTTCTATATTTTGGATATTAAACTTTTTCAGACATACCATTTGCAAATATTTTCTCCCATTCAGTAGGTTTTCTCGGTTTGTCAATGATTTCCTTCACTGTGCAAAAGCTTTTAATTTTACCTAGGTCCCATTTGTTTATTTTTTCTTTTATTTTCCTTGCCTGAGGAGACAGATCCCAAAATATATCACTAAGACTTATCTCAAAGGTTGTGCTGCCTATGTTTTCTTCTGGGAGTTTTATGGTTTCCGGTCTTACATTTAGGTCTTTAATCCTTTTTGAGGTTACTTTTGTATGTGGTGTGAGATAATTTTCGAATTCACTCTTTTATGTGTAGCTGTCCAGTTTTCCTAGCACCAATTATTGAAGAGATTACCTTTTCCCCACTGCATATTTCTGCCTCCTTTTTCATAGATTTATTGACCATATGTGCCATGGGTTTATTTCTGGGTTCTCTGTTCTGTTCCACTTATCTATGTGTCTGTTTTTGTGCCAGTTACCATACTGTTTTGATTACTCTAGCAACCTTGTGACAATTTTGGAACAACTATAACATCTACAAGGCCATAAAAAACATTGACTTTGCTTGGCATGAGTTTTTGGCTGTCACCATGAATGGGGTTTGGAAGAACTTTTTTGTTTTGTTTTGTTTTGTTTTTTGTTTTTGTTTTTGTTTTGCGGTATGCGGGTCTCTCACCATTGTGGCCTCTCCCGTTGCAGAGCACAGGCTCCAGATGCGCAGGCTCAGTGGCCATGGCTCACGGGCCCAGCTGTTCTGTGGCATGTGGGATCTTCCCAGACTGGGGCACGAACCTGTGTTCCCTGCAACGGCAGGCGGGCTCTCAACCACTGTGCCACCAGGGAAGCCCTGGAAGAACTTTTGCGTGCAGTTTGTTCATGATTTTTGTGGATTTGAGAAGGTGGATGAGGAGTCCAAAGGGTCTTCAGCAACTTAGTGACCCTCAGCAAGAAGCTGGATCTAGATCTGCAAGAGGACAATTTCACTGAACTCCTTGCTGTGCAACACGAGGAGCTTACTAAGGAAGACCTAATGGAATTGGAGGCCCAGAGAAAGGATGAAGAGTGACAAGAGGAAGAAGTAACTGAAGAACCAAAGAGACTCACGATGCAGGAAATGGCAGGGGATTTTCTTTCTTTGAGGAGGCACTGTTAGTTTTTGAGGCACAGGATCCAAACATAGAACGATACACAAAGGTTGCAGCAGCTGTCAGAGTGCAATCCAGTGCTACTCTGTCATCTATGATGAGAAAAAAAGAGCTACTACCCAGACATCATTGGATCATTTCTTCAAGAGGGTAGATAGAATTGAATCCAGTAAGGAACCAGAACCTGTGCCATCAGTGTCAGGCATGAGTGACATTGCAGCTTGCCCTCCATTTCCTATTGCTGAGGATCCTTCAGCTCTATCATCTCCCGCCTCCTCTCCCTCCTCCAGTAAGTAACTCTTCCTGCCTGTTCACTTGATACCAGTCCCTATATGCCAGTAGTTGTACTGTACTACCACACTTTCCAAGGTACTGTACTGTAAGATTAAAAATGTTCTCTTTATTATTACTTTGTGTTTGTTTCTTACATATTATTTGTGTGAAAAGTATTATAAACCTATTACAGTACAGTACTCTATAGCTGATTGTGTTAGTTGGGTACCTAGGCTAACTTTGTTGGATTTACGAACAAATTGGACTTAAGGATGGGGTCTCAGAATGGAACTCGTTCGTATGTAGGGGACTTACTGTAGAGTAGTCTTGGTTGTAGGTGTTTCCTTTTCAGGACTTGAATCTATCATGCCACTCCTTTCTGGCCTGCAATATTTCTGCAGAAAATCAGCTGATAGCCTTATGGGCTTGTATATGACTCTTTTTCTCTTGCTGCCTTTAGAATTCTGCCTTTAACTTTTGCCATTTGAATTATGATATGTCTTGCTGTGGGACTCTTGGGTTCATCTTGTTTGGGATCTTTCGTGTTTTCTGTACCTGAAAATCTGTTTCCTTCTTCAGGCTTAGGAAAAATTTTCTGCCATAATTTCATCAAATATATTTTTACCCCTTTCTCTCTCTCTCCACCTTCTGGGACCCCTATAATGTGAATATTAGTACACCTGATGTTGTCCCAGTGGTCCCTTAAACTATCCTCATTTTTTAAAATTTGTTTTTGTTTTCATTGTTCTAAATGGGCAATTTCCATTCTTCTATCTTCCAGATCACTTATGCATTTTTCCATACCACTTAATCTGGTGTTAATTCCTTCTAGTGTATATTTCATTTTAGTTATTGTATTCTTCATCTCTGTTTTTAAAATTATTCTCTAGTGCTTTATTAAAATTGTCACTGTGTTCATCTATTCTTTTCCCCAGTTCAGTTAGCATTCTTCTTCTTATTATTACTTTGAGCTCTTTATCAGGTTAATTTTTTATCTCTGTTTTGCTAGGGATTTTTTTTTTCAGGTTTGTTTTCTTGTTCTTTCATTTGAAACGTATTCTTCTATCTTATTTTGTTTAAGTCTCCCTGTATCTATGAAATTAGGTGAAACAGTCACCTATCCTGGTCTTCCATGTGTGTCCTTGTGTGGGAGCATCCCTGTGCAGTCTGCACGTGACCAGTGGCTTTGAAGGGAGAGCTGGGTCTGAAGTAGGCACAGCATGTATCTTCCCTTGGGGTGTGCTGGTAGTCACTACCTTGGTGGGAGGTAAGGCTGGACTTAGAGGGGCTAGAGCCAGATGCAGGTGTGAGCTGGGCTTCTGCTATGCTCAGTGGCAGTGATTACCCTATCGGGGGTGGGGTCAGGGCCCAGGGCATTGCAGCAGGAGCCCTGAGGGAGTTGATTTTCTGCTGAGTGTGATGGCAGTCTCTGCCTTGGTTTGGGTTATGGCCAGGGCCTGATGGCTTGGGGCTGCACTTCTGCATTGGTTTCACTTTTTTAGTTGGTGTGTGTGCCTTGGTTAGAGGCTGGGTCAGGGCTGGAGAGGTTGGGGCCACACTATTGAGCTGGTTTCACTCCTGCCAGTGATGTCAGTCTCTGCGCTGGAGCTACTTTCCTTCTTCCCAGAGGTGGGCAGGGACATGTGCACTGGTGATGGCTGTCTCCACCCTGGTCAGAGGCTGGGGTCCAAGCTGGCTCTGTTCCCTCCAAATGGGCACAGTCTCACTGGCAATGGCAGCCTTTGCCTTAGTGGAGAGCAGCTCTGGAGCTAGAGGGGCTGGAACAAGAGCCTGGTATGGGCTGGGGGGCGCACAGGGGTGATCCTGGCAAGCCAGCCAGAGCCCCAGGCAGGTTTCCATCTGCTGCCTCCATGCCATGACTGAGAGTGAGCAAGTCTATGTGTGTGCTCTTCAAGAGCTGAGTCTCGGTTTCTTACAGGTTTCTTTCAAGCCAGCTAAGGAGCTTATCTTGCCAGTGTTAAACCCTGGGCTGGGGTGCCTTACATATGGCTCAGACCCCTCACTCCCCAGGGAGGATCCCAGCACGAGTGGTATCCTCTCCTCTTCTGGGTCCCTCACCAGGGGTATGCTTCTCCTCCCTTCCTACCAGCTTTCATGTTGATCCATTTTTTTTTTTTTTTTTTTTTTTTTGGCAGACGTGGGCCGTTCACTGTTGCGGCCTCTCCCGTTGCGGAGCACAGGCTCCGGACGCGCAGGCTCAATGGCCATGGCTCACCGGCCCAGCCACTCTGCGGCACGTGGGATCTTCCCGGACCGGGGCACGAACCCGTGTCTCCTGTGTCGGTAGGCGGACTCTCAACCACTGCGCCACCAGGGAAGCCCCATATGGATCTTTATATATAGGCTTTGTTGTAGAAGAGTTGTCCTGCTAATTTTCACATTGATTTCAGTGAGAGTTATTTTACATGTAGTTGTATTTTTGATGTGTTTGTGACGGGGAGGTGAGCTCATCCTCCTCTCCCACCACACTGATTTCTCTGGAGCGCTCCTATTTCAAGCCCACAAGCCAGCGTGCCACTGCCACTGTGATGCTCATTTGAAAACTCAATACAGTAAGCCCCCTACATACGAACGTGTTCTATTCCGAGAGTGCATTCATAAGTCCAACAAAGTTAGCCTAGGTACCCAACTAACACAATCGGCTATATAGTACTGTACTGTAATAGCTTTAAAACACTTTTCATACAAATGATATGTAAGAAACAAACACAAAAAAATAAAGAAAATATTTTTAATCTTACAGTATCTTGAAAAGTACAACAGTACAGTACAGCAGCTGGCATACAGGGTCTGGCATTGGGTAAACAGGCAAGAAGGGTTACTGACTGGAGGAGGGAGAGGAGGTGGGAGATGGTAGAGCTGAAGGATCATCAGCCAGAGGAGATGGAGGGCAAGCTGCAATGTCACTCAAGCCTGACGTGGATGGAATGCACATTCACACCTTTGAAAGTTCTCAACTTGAAGGTTCATATGCAGGGGACTTACTATAGTGTCTTTTTCCAGATGCAGTGGCCACTGATGGCTAAGCAGGTCCTATGTGTTTTATGATGTTATCCCTGGTAACACTCTCTGCTAGCCCCCCCGCTGCAGAGAAGCGATCTTCCCAAGGGCAATGACGGAGAGTCAGGACTGGATCCCAGAAACTGCCCACCCAAGCCAGATCTCAGTTCAGCTGATGTCCACTCATCCCTCCTGTTCTAGTCCAGCCACCAGGAAGGACCACTGAGCCTGAGTGGGTGTGCCACATGCCCTAACATCACTCAGCCCTGTCATTTCTTCCTGCCTTCCCACCCTCTCATCTCTGAGCCTGCATATTTGGTCCCTGTGCATCTAGGGAAGCTCTCAGGCCTTCTAGCCTTGAGCCTGGGTCTTTAGATTCCTGTGTTGTTGGGTTTTTCTGCTCTGGCCATGAACATTTCCTTAGTGTGCTAGTCCATCTCTAGTGGGTTTCAAACTGGAGCTGCCTCAAAATTACCCAGATGTTCTGATTCAAGAGGTCTGGAGAGGGTCCTTGTACTGTACCATGGCTGCTGGTGCTGGTGATGCAGGAGTGGGGGAGAAACTCACACAGAGCCCCTTAGCAGAGAAGCGAATTCTACGAAAGGTCTCCCCATTGACAGTCTCTGTACTTTTCACAGATGTCCTGCGGTTCCCCTCTCTGGCTCCACTTCATTCTGTTGAATCCCTTGGCTCTCAAGGGAAAGAAAACCCTTTACTCAAGAAACTCACTTTAGATCCTTTGTAGAACAAAGCTTTTCTGGCCCTAATGGAAAAAGGGAAGCAAAACCAGCACCCAGAGCAAGGGTTTCTTATTAGCCATGCACTTAATGGGACCTGTCTAGAATCATGCACTGTTTCCAATGTCTGCATTTTTGGAAGTGCCCCCTCCAGATGGCAGTGCATGCTGGGCTTCTAGAACTGGTCCATGCTGGCCACTTTCATTGAGGATCTGGGCCAAGTGTGTCTTCTGGGCTTCTCAGATGGGTGGGGCTCTGGGGCAGGAGAGTAAACCCCATTTTGCAGAAGAAAAGATGAGGCATGAAGGGTAGCTGAGACCAGGACTGTGCCAGGATGGGAGGAACTGGTGACAGCTGAGGACCCCTAGGCTCCTAGCTCTCTAAGACATGATCTCATCCAACTCTGACAACACCCTGTTCTGGAAGTGAGGAAAATATGTCTCAGAGAGGTTTCGCAGCTTTCCCAAGGTGGTTTGGCCAGTGAGGAACAGTCTTTCTGACTCCACGGCCAGATGTTAGGGCTTTGCAGGCCAGCTATCTCCAGGTGGGTGTCAGCTTTCTCTCCCTGGAGAGTTTTGCTTTTCTCTTCACTGGTGAAAGGCTTTGTATGTGAATTCAAAGAAAAAAGTGAGCGTCAGAGGAAGAGGATATTTTCTCTGGAAAAGGCAGAAAACCCCAGCTTGGAGTCAGCAGCCAAGAACTGTCAGTTCTGACAAGACAGTGGCCAAGATTTCCCCTCCGTAGTCCCAGGACCCAGGAGAGGCTTGGAAACTTTACAAGAATAAATGATGGAGAGAACCAATGGCTCTCTCCACCTCTGCTGCTCTTTCCTGCCCCTCAGCCTCATGCCTGCTTTGGGAAACAAAACGGCACCAGCAGTGACAATAGAGGCACACACACACACACTCATGCACACACACACACGTGTGCACACATGCACACACATGTGCACACACGCAGTTGCACACATATGTACACACATTCTTGCATACACATGTGCACACAGATGTGCACACACATACTTTACAGGACATGGAGGGTCCTGTGGTTTGGAAACAAAAGAGGAGGAACTGGGAAAATCTCAGTGGAGAGGACCCTGAATGCTTGACCTCCAGGAGTTGGTCACCCTTGGTTCCCATCAGACGTTGCTTCTTCCGTAAGCTCATTTTGTGCCCCTAAATATAAGATTCATGAGAGCAGAGACCACTATTCACTGCTGCATCCATGTGGCCCAGGAGAGGGCTTGACATCATGTGGCATTTTTAGAAAACAAATGTTTTTTTCACTGACCATAGCTGTCTGCAGGGACCTTGTGTGGGAACCAGGACCTGGGGACCGGGTGTCGGGGCTACAGGGTTCTCCTGAGATGAGCTGGCAGAGAGCTGAGATGAGCTGTTCAGGCACACAGAGGCTGCCTCAAGCTCAGAAGCACAAGGGTGGGCAGAACAGAACGGGGTGGCTGCCAGTGGGCCCAGCAGGTTGATGCCCAGAAGGATGGAGAGATTGGAGCAGGGCATGAGGTGTCGGGGCGGGGGGGCGGTGAGGTGGGTGTCACCCTCCCGCTCCTCTCCTCATGCCCCCACCCTTGTTGAATGTACCCAAGGCTTGCAACCCCTTCCTCTTTCTCCTGAACTCTTTGGGCTGCTGGTGGGATACTTTCCCCCCATTAGAGGTGGGAGAAGCCAGGGAGGTGACCCAGTTCAGCCCCCCTTGAGTCCACTGCACTGTAGAGACACTGCCTCCTACCTCCCAATCTCTTCAGCTTTACTTGTTTGCCGGATGTTTTTTGCACCTTATAGTGGAAAATTTTTAAACATTTACAAAAATAGAGAGAAAGTATAATGAACCCCCTATGCCCATCAACGATTTTTTTCATGATTCTTGATATTTGCCAACCCTGTTTCACGTCTTTCACATTTTTCCTGGATGGTTGTAAAGCAGACCCCAGACATTAAGTCATTTCACTTGTAAACATGTGAATAGGCATATTTTGTTGATAAGGACATTTTCTTTTTAAACATAAGGTCTGTCACCCTACCCTCATCTGGCTGGGAATGTCTCTTCAAAGCTGGCCACCAACAATCCGTCCCGTTTCTACCCCATTCCTCAGGAGTGTGAAGGCTGGGCCCCATCCCTCGAATCTTGGCCAGGCTTGTGACCTGCTTTAACCAATATAACGTGATGGAAGGAACACCATGTAATGTCCAAACCCAGGTTAACAGACCTTGCAGTCTCTGTGTTTTCCTTCTTGAGACCCATTTGCCATGTAGTGAATCTTGGTCTGGAGTATAAATGCTGAGATTCCATGAACAGAGGGAGCCAGATGGCTACAAGAGCCCCAACCACCTCTGCAGAGGTATCAGACATGTGGATGAAGTCATCTAGAATGTTCCTGCCCACCTGGGCTCGCAGCTGAGTGGAGCCACATAAATGACCCCAGCCAGGACCACACTCAGTGAAGACCCCCTCAGGTAAGCCAAGCTTCGCTTTGCAGAATAAATGGTTATCCTGCTTGAAGCTCAACAGTTAGGGTGCGTGGCCCAGCCCATGATGTGAGCTGTTCACAGCAGCCCCTTCTTTGCTAAGGGAGGGATTTTAAGCTGTGGGGAGGCCGTGGTGAGGAGGTAGCTCTTCAACCAGGCAGGAAATGGTCTGGAGAGTGTGAATGTCCCTCCCAGGGAGTCCTGACTGGGCCAGGCAGGCTCTGGCTCCTGCAGAGTAGGTGCAGGGTCCTTGCAGCCTGGCCCCCAGGGATCCCTCTGCCAGCACTGGCTGAGTGCTCTTGGGCCGGCCACTTCACTACTGTTAATCACAGTTACCTCATCTCCAAAACTGAGGAAACATGGCTTGAGTCCTGGGGCTGCAATGAAGATGAGACAAGGACACAGATGAGGGAGCGGCAGTTCCTACCCTGAGTAACCTTTCCATGCTGTGACCTTCTAGGGAGCTGGGATCCAGGAGCCCAACAAACCAGCTGAGATGTGACTTGTGCTCTTACTGAGTCCAAGCTCACTCTGCTTGCTGCACGACATGTCAATAAATTGGGAGATGAGGTGTTGAGGCAGGGAATAATGATTTTATTTGGAAAGATGGCAGATGGAGAAGATGGCAGACTAGTGTCCCCAAAAACCATCTGATTGGAGTCTGGATGCCAGTTTCTCTTATAGAACAGAGAGGGAGAGGTGGTGAGGAAGTAAAGTAAAAGGCCATTAGTCTTGTAAGATATCTCCTTTCTTGGCCCTCATCAGGGAGGGGATGTGTTAATTTCTTCTTTTCTGCAGCCATTCGTAGTTGGGCAGGCTTCCCTGTGATAGGTCATTATGTATGCTTACAGCTATAGACAGCATCCTTTTAGTGATTATAATAACAAAAGCAACAGAAAGCAAAGGTTAAAGTAAAAGAAACAGATCCAACATGGAGTCAGATTTCCCTCCTCCCTGTTACAATTCCCCACTGTCAATGTCCATTCCACAATCTTGTGGGGAAAAGGGATGATGACCACCCTTGGCTACTTCCTGCTGTGTAGGGGTAATGAGGGGTGATTGTAGAATGCAACTGATCAGCCTTGGGCAGGGGATAATTCTTAGAATTGTTAATGCAAGTTCATGTGCTGGACACACAGTGAGGCCAAACAAACTGAAACATCAGAGTTTGGAGCAGAGAAAGGTTTATTGCAAGACCATGCAAGGATGCAAAGTGGCTCATGCCTTAAAAAGACTTGAGCTCCCCGAAGGGTTTCAGCAAAGCATTTTTAAAAGCCAGGTTGAGGTGGTGATCAGATCGTGCACAGTTCTCTGATTGGCTGATGGTAAGGCAGCAGAGTGGTGTCAAAGGGGTTAACTTTATCAGTCTTTAGGCTCCAGGAAGCCTGGGGTTATGTGCTTCTGGTCATCAAGTAGTTAATATCTTCCATTTGGTGAGGGATTTTCACATCTGCAAAACAACTCAGGAAATTTGCATCAAATACTATTATCTATGTACTTCAGAGAGCAGCTAAAGCAGGGGACATGGGGGAAGGTCTGTCGCAGGAAGGCCCCATAGGGTCCTGCTCAGTTACAGAATTTTTAGTAAATAGTACAGCTCTCAATTATTTGAACCTGATGCTCTGTTGTTCAGTAGAACAGGATTAAACAAGTAGATTGACCCACCCTTTTCAAGCTGTAAAGAAATTGCAGTCTCAACACTTATCCTTTTTGAAGAGCAACCTTAAGTCTTCTAAAGGTTCACAAACCCACTGCTCTCCAAGTCTCTCAGGAGTTGCGTCATTTTAGATGATGGTGGTGCAACTTTAATGCAAGTGTGATGAATCCAAGGCTTTATCCCAGCCAGTTTGACAGATGAATGTATGGTGAGTAATACCACGTGTGGTCCTGTCCACCTTGCAGTCAGCTGGTGCCCAGGCCTTTGTTCTCTCCAGGTTTTAAGGAGGACTTGATCTCTGGGTCAGAAACGATGTAGGGTACTTCAGTTGGATAGGCAGATCTGCTGGAAGCAAACTCATGAACAGAGGTTAGCATAGTGCCTGAAGCTTTAACATAATCAGCAACAGCTAGTTCTTTCAGAGCATTTACAGATTCCCTGGTCCAGGCAGACACCTGGAATGGCCTGCCATACAGTATTTCAAAGGGGCTTAATTTAAGCCTGCTTCTGGGAGCCACTCTGATCCACAGCAGGGCAACTGGCAATGCCTTACCCCAAGTTAAATTAGCTTCTTGCCATGTTTTAGCAATGCTCCTTTTCAATGTATGATACATTTTCTCACTTTTTCCTGTTGATTGTGGTCTCCAGGGTGAATGTGACTTCTAGTCAATTTGCAGCACTTTACACACTTTTGGGGTTATGCTAGAGACAAGAGCAGGTCCATTATCACTCTGAAGGGTGTTAGGCAGTCCAAATCGGGGAATAATTTCCTTAAGGAGGACTTTAACCAGTTTGGAGGCTTTTTCTGTTTGTGTGGGATATGCTTCCACCCATCCTGAAAAAGTGTCCACACACCAGCAGGTATCTGAAGTTTCCTGCAACTCGAGGCATTTGAGTAAAGCCTATTTGCCAGTTCTCGGTGGGGCAGGTCCCTTTGTGCTGGGTCCCCATCTGGGAAGGTCTGACAGCAGTTTTGGGGTTATTTTTAGCACAAATCATGCAATTCCATGTGACTCACTGGATGGTCTTTTGTAGGTGAGGTCGAAGTATATACTTTTGAATCCATTGCAGGTGGCATCTCTCCCGTAATGTGTACTGTCATGAATGTGCTTCAGCACAGTGTCCAAGAGGGCCTCGAATCAAAACAGTTCCTTGTGCATTACATTTCCAGCCAGGTTAGTTATGGTCAAGAGTGAAACCCCACTCTTTGGCCCTCTCCTTGTCCTTTTCTGAATACACTGACTGATATTTTGACAAGTCGACCTGTGGGAGAAGTGACCCAATCATGGCTTGATAATCACCTTCCTTTGCTGCTTTCTTTGCAGCTTGGTCAGCTAATCAATTGCCTTTTATTATATGAGTCTCGCCCTTCTGGTGGCCTGGGCAGTGCATTACAGCCATTTGTGAGGGCTTATGGACTGCTCCTAATATTGACAGGATTTCAGAAGCATGTTTTATGTCTTTATTGTTTGAAGTGAGAAGCCCCCATTTCTTTCCAGATCACCCCCTGAGCATGCACCAAAGAGTATGCATAGTGAGAATCTGTGTATATATTTACTCACTTCCCTTTAGCAAGGAGCAGGGCTCTTGTCAGAGCAATGATTTCTGCCTTCTGAGCTGAGCTTCCTGGGGGCAGGGCTTTTGCTTCAACGATCCTTTTAAGTGTTACCACTGCGTATCCGACACCTTGGTCCATGAAGCTGCTTCCATCGGTGAACAATTACATATCTGGCTCAGCCAAGGGTTGGTCCATTATGTCCCGTCTGCTAGAATACAGTAGCTCAATGATGTATAGGAGTCAGGCTCTGAGGACTGTGCAGCATCAATCGGGAGCAATGTGGCTGGACTTAGGGCTGAAGTGACTTGAAGTCTTACGTTAGGATTGTCCAGGAGAATGGCTTGGTACTTTCCCATTCTCCAGGATGTCAGCTGATAGCCCGCTTTCTGTTTCACAAAGAAAGGACACGTTGAGGAACATACACAGTGTTCACAGTGGTGGTTTGCCCCAGGGTAAACTTCTCACCTTCCTGAAGTATATCCCAAGTAGCTGCTACAGCTCAAAGGAAAGGAGGCCACCCCTTAACAGTCTGTTATAGTTGTTTTGAGAAGTAGGCAGTGGGTGGAGGGATATTCGCCAGAGTTTGAATTAACACCTCAAGGCTTATGCCTTGTCTCTCATGGACATACACTTTGAAAAGTTTCTTTAAGTCCGGTAGTCCCAAAGCCGGTGATGAGACTAACTTCTTTTTTATTGTTTCAAAGGCTGTTTGGCACTCTAGCCTGCAATTGCCTGCTTTCTGTCAGGCAAAAGATTCCGCTATCCTTGGGAGAGGACAAAGCCCAGATAAGAGATTTGCTGTTTGCATATCTGGGTCTTTTTCTGGGGACATTATATCCACAATTAGCTAAATTCAGGGTTCTGATGGTATTTTGTAGACATTTATCATATGTAGGGCTCGCTACGAGCAAGTCATCCACATAGTGGAGCAAGAGTCCTTCATCCAATATTAAGTTTCTAAGGTCTTTAGCCAACATCTCCCCAAACAAAGTGGGGGAATACTTTTTTATTTAACACCTTTATTGGAGTATAATTGTTTTACAATGTTGTGTTACTTTCTGCTGTATATAAAAGTGAATAAGCTATATGTATATATATATATCCCCATATCCCCTCCCTCTTCTGTATCCCTCCCACTCTCCCTATCCCACCCCTCTAGGTGGTCACAAAGCACCAAGCTGATCTCTCTGTGCTATGCGGCTGCTTCCCACTAGCTATCTATTTTACATTTGGTAGTGTATATATGTCCATGCCACTCTCTCACTTCATCCCAGCTTACCCTTCCCCCTCCCTATGTCCTCAGGTCCTTTCTCTACATCTATGTCTTTATTCCTCTCCTGCCCCTAGGTTCATCAGAACCATTCTTTTTTTTTTTTTAAGATTCCATATATATGTGTTAGCATATGGTATTTGTTTTGCTCTTTCTGACTTACTTCACTCTGTATGGCAGACTCTAGGTCCATCCACCTCACTACAAATAACTCAGTTTCATTCCTTTATATGGCTGAGTAATATTCCATTGTATATATGTGCCACATCTTCTTTATCCATTCATCTGAAGATGAACGCTTAGGTTGCTTCCATGTCCTGGCTATTGTAAATAGAGCTGCAATGAGCACTGTTTTACATGACTCTTTGAATTATGGTTTTCTTTGGGTATATGACCAGTAGTGGGATTGCTGTGTCATATGGTACTTCTATTTTTGGTTTTTTAAGGAACCTCCATACTGTTCTCTATAGTAGCTGTATCAGTTTACATCCCCACCAACAGTGAAAGAGGGTTCCCTTTTCTCCACACCCTCTCCAGCATTTACTGTTTGGAGATTTCTTGATGATGGCCATTTTGACCAGTGTGAGGTGATACCTCATTGTAGTTTTGACTTGCATTTCCCTAATGATTTGTTATGTTGACCATCCTTTCATGTGGTTGTTGGCAATCCGTATATCTTCTTTGGAGAAATGTCTATTTTCTTCTTTGGAGAAATGTCTATTTAGGTCTTCTGCACTTTTTTGGATTGGGTTGTTTGTGTTTTTGATATTGAGTTGCATGAGCTGCTTGTGTATTTTACAGATTAATCTGTTGTTAGTTGCTTCATTTGCAAATATTTTCTCCCAGTCTGAGGGTTGTCTTTTCATCTTGTTTATGGTTTCCTTTGCTGTGCAACAGCTTTTAAGTTTAATTAGATCCCATTTGTTTATTTTTGTTTTTATTTCCATTTCTGTAGGAGGTGGGTCAAACAGGATCTTGCTGTGATTTATGTCAAAGAGGGTTCTTCCTATGTTTTCCTCTAAGAGTTTTAGAATATCTGGCCTTACATTTAGGTCTATAATCCATTTTGAGTGTATTTTTGTGTATGGTGTTAAGAAATGTGTGCACTTCATTCTATTACATGTAGCTGTCCAGTTTTCCCAGCACCACTTATTGAAGAGGCTGTCTTTTCTCCATTGTATATTCTTGCCTCCTTTATCAAAGGTAAGGTGACCATATGGGCATGGGATTATCTCTGGGCTTTCTATCCTGTTCCATTGATCTATATTTCTGTTTTTCTGCCAGTACCATACTGCCTTGATTACTGTAACTTTGTATTATAGTCTGAAGTCCAGGAGCCTGATTCCTCCAGCTCCATTTTTCTTTCTCAAGATTGCTGTAGCTATTCAGGGTCTTTTGTGTTTCCATACAAATTGTGAAATTTTTTGTTCTAGTTCTGTGAAAAATGTCATTGGTAGTTTGATAGGGCTTGCACTGAATCTGTAGATTGCTTTGTGTAGTATAGTCATTTTCACAATGTTGATTCTTCCAGTCCAAGAACATGGTATATCTCTCCATCTGTTTGTATCATCTTTAATTTCTTTCATCAGTGTCTTATAGTTTTCTGCATACATGTCTTTTGTCTCCTTAGGTAGGTTTATTCCTAAGTATTTTATTCTTTTTGTTGCAGTGGTAAATGGGAGTGTCTCCTTAATTTCTCTTTCAGATTATTCATCATTAGTGCATAAGAATGCAAGAGATTTCTGTGCATTAATTTTGTATCCTGTTACTTTACCAAATTCATTCATTAGCTCTAGCAGTTTTCTGGTAGCATCTTTAGGATTCTCTGTATAGTATCATGTCATTTGCAAACAGTGACAGCTTTACTTCTTCTTTTTCTATTTGGATTACTTTTATTTCCTTTTCTTCTCTGATTGCTGTGTCTAAAACTTCCAAAACTATGTTGAATAATAGTGGTGAGAGTGGGCAACCTTGTCTTGTTCCTTATCTTAGTGGAAATGGTTTCAGTTTTTCACCATTGAGGACAATGTTGGCTGTGGGTTTCTCATATATGGCCTTTATTATGTTGAGGTAAGTTTCTTCTATGCCTACTTTCTGGAGGGTTTTTATCATAAATGGGTGTTGAATTTTGTTGAAAGCTTTCTCTGCATCTATTGAGATGATCATATGGTTTTTCTCCTTCAATTTGTTAATATGGTGTACCTCATTGATTGATTTGTATATATTGAAGAATCCTTGCATTCCTGGGATAAACCCCACTTGATCATGGTGTATAATCCTTTTAATGTGCTGTTGGATTCTGCTTGCTAGTATTTTGTTGAGGATTTTTGCATGTATGTTCTTCAGTGATATTGGCCTGTAGTTTTCTTTTTGTGTGGCATCTTTGTCTGGTTTTGGTATCAAGGTGGTGGTAGCCTCATAGAATGAGTTTGGGAGTGTTCCTCTCTCTGCTATATTTTGGAAGAGTTTGAGAAGGATAGGTGTTAGCTCTTCTCTAAATGTTTGATAGAATTCGCCTGTGAAGCCATCTGGTCCTGGGCTTTTGTTTGTTGGAAGATTTTTAATCACAGTTTCAATTTCAGTGCTTGTGATTGGTCTGCTCATATTTTCTATTTCTTCCTGGTTCAATCTCGGAAGGTTGTGCATTTCTAAGAATTTGTCCATTTCTTTCAGGTTGTCCATTTTATTGGCATATAGTTGCTTGTAGTAATCTCTCATGGTCCTTTGTATTTCTGCACTGTCAGTTGTTACTTCCTCTTTTTCATTTCTAATTCTATTGATTTGAGTCTTCTCCCTTTTTTTCTTGATGAATCTGGCTAATAGTTTATCAATTTTGCTTATCTTCTTGAAGAAGCAGCTTTTAGCTTTATTGATCTTTGCTATTGTTTCCTTCATTTCTTTTTATTTTATTTCTGATCTGATCTTTATGACTTCTTTCCTTCTGCTAACTTTGGGTTTTTTGTTCTTCTTTCTCTAATTGTTTTAGGTATAAGGTTAGGTTGTTTATTTGGGATGTTTCTTGTTTCTTAAGGTAGGATTGTATTGCTATAAACTTCCCTCTTAGAACTGCTTTGCTGCATCCAATAGGTTTTGGGTTGCCGTGTTTTCATTGTCATTCATTTCTAGGTATTTTTTGATTTCCTCTTTGATTTCTTCAGTGTTCTCTTCGTTATTAAGTAGTGTATTGTTTCGCCTCCATGTGTTGTATTTTTTACAGATTTTTTCCTGTAATTGATATCTAGTCTCATAACATTGTGGTCAGAAAAGATATTGATACAGTTTCAATTTCCTTAAATTTACCAAGGCTTGATTTGTGACCCAAAACATGATCTATCCTGGAGAATATTCCATGAGCACTTGAAAAGAAAGTGTATGCTGTTGTTTTTGGACAGAATGTTCTATAAATACCAGTTAAGTCCATCTTGTCTAATGTGCCATTTAAAGCTTGTGTTTCTTTATGTAGTTTCGTTTTGGATGAGTTGTCCATTTGTAAATGTGGGTATTAAATTCCCATACTATTATTGTGTTACTGTCCATTTCCCTTTTATGGCTGTTAGCATTTGCCTTATGTATTGAGGAGCTCCTATATTTGATGCATAAATATTTACAATTGTTATGTCTTTTTGGATTGATCCTTTGATCATTATGTGGTGTCCTTCTTTGTGTCTCTTAACATTCTTTATTTTAAAGTTTATTTTATCTGATGTGAGTATTGCTACTCCAGCTTTCTTTTGATTTCCATTTGCATGTCATATCTTTTTCCATCCCCTCACTTTGAGTCTGTATATGTCCGTATTTCTGAAGTGGGTCTCTTGTAGACAGCATATATATGGGTCTTGTTTTTGTATCCATTCAGCCAGTCTATGTCTTACGGTTGGGGCATTTAGTCCATCTACATTTTAGGTAATTTTCAATATGTATGTTCCTATTACCATTTTCTTAATTGTTTTGGGTTTGTTATTGTAGGTCTGTTCCTTCTCCTGTGTTTCCTGCCTAGAGAATTTCCTTTAACATTTGTTGTAAAGCTGGTTTGGTGGTGCTGAATTCTCTTAACTTTTGCTTGCCTGTAATGGTTTTAATTTCTCTGTTGAATCTGCATGAGATCCTTGCAGGGTAGAGTAATCTTGTTTGTAGGTTTTTCCCTTTCATCACTTTCAATATGTCTTGCGACTCGCTTCTGGCTTGCAGAGTTTCTGCTGAAAGAACAGCTGTTAACCTTATGGGGATTCCCTTGTGTTATATTTGTTGCTTTTCCATTGTTGCTTTTAATATTTTTTCTTTGTATTTAATTTTTGATAGTGTGATTAATATGTGTCTTGGCGTGTTTCTCCTTGGATTTATCCTGCGTGGGACTGTCTGTGTTTACTGGTGTTGATTGACTATTGCCTTTCCCATGTTAGGGATTTTTTCAACTATAATCTCTTCAAATATTTTCTCAGATCCTTTCTTTTTCTTTTCTTCTTCTGGGACCCCTATAATGCAAATGGTGGTGGGTTTAATGTTGTCCCAGATGTCTCTGAGGCTGTCCTTAATTTTTTTCATTCTTTTCTTTTTATTCTGCTCTGTGGTTTTTATTTCCACTATTTTATCTTCCAGGTCACTTATCCATTCTTTGCCTCAGTTGTTCTGCCATTGATTCCTTGTAATGAATTTTTAATTTCATTTAGTGCTTTGTTCATCATTGTTTGTTTGCTCTTTAGTTCTTCTAGGTCCTTGTTAAATGTTTCTTGTATTTTCTCCATTCTATTTCCAAGACTTTGGATCATTTTTACTGTCATTACACTGAATTCTTTTCCAGGTATTCTGCCTATTTCCTCTTCATTTGTTTGGTCTGTTGGGTTTGTACCTTGCTCCTTCATCTGCTGCTTATTTCTCTGTCTTCTCATTTTGCTTAACTTACTGTGTTTGGGGTCTCCTTTTCACAGGCTACACGTTCATAGTTCCCGGGTTTTTTTTGGCATCTGCCCCCAGTGGGTACGTTTGGTTCATTAGCTTTTGTAGGCTTCCTGGTGGAGGGGCTGGTGACTGTGTTCTGGTGGGTGGAGCTGGATATTGTCTTTCTGGTGGGCAGGGCCATGTCCAGTAATGTGTTTTTGGGTGTCTGTGAACTTATTATGATTTTAGGCAGCCTCTCTGCCAATGGGTGCGGTTGTGTTCCTGTCTTGCTAGTTTTTTGGCATGGGTCATACAGCACTGGAGCTTGCGGGCCGTTGGGTGGAGCTAGGTCTTATTGTTGAGACAGAGATCTCTGGGAGAGCTCTTGCTGATTGATATTACCTGGAACCAGGAGGTCTCTGCTTGTCTAATGTCATGAACTCGGCTCTCTCATCTCAGAGGCTCAGGCCTTACACCAGGCCAGAGCATCAAGACCCTGTCAGCAGCACGGCTCTGAAGAAAAGGGAGAAAAAAGTAAAAAAGTAATAATAAATTTAAAAAATTATTAAAAAAAATAATAAAAAAGAGAGCAACAAAACCCATAAACAAATCCACAAATGATCACAAGCTCTAAAAACTATACTAAGGTAAGCATAAAAAGCCAAAACAAATCAGTTGCAGGCAGCAAACCCCAAGTCCACCGTGTCAATTTTGGGATGATTTGTTGTCTATTCAAGTATTCCACAGTTGCAGAGTACAGCAAGTCGATTGTGGAGAATTAATCCGCTGCTCCTGAGGCTGCTGGGAGAGATTTCCCTTTCTCTTTGTTTGCACAGCTCCTGGGGTTCAGCTTTGGTTTTGGCCCCACCTCTGCATGTAAGTCACCCTCATTCATCTTTTCCTGCCCAGAGAGGACAGGGTTAAAGTATCAGCTTATTAGCTGGCTCTGGCTCACTTATGCGGGTGGGTGAGAGGGGAACGGTAATTACAATTGGAATTCAGGCGAGTGTGTGGCAGCAGAGCCTGGCATGCTGTTGCAACAGCCTGAGGTGCACCATGTGTTCTCCCAGGGAACTTGTCCCTGGGTCATGAGACCCTGGCAGTGGTGGGTTGCACAGGCTCCTGTGGGGTGTGGATAATGACCTGTGCTTGCACACAGGATTATTGGTGGCTGCATCAGCCTCGTTAGGTTTCATGCCTGTCTCTGGGATCCAAGCTGATAGCCGTGGCTCATGCCTGTCTTTGGAGATGTTTAGGCGGTGCTCTGCCTTCTGTGGGCAGACAAGGAAGGAATACCCTCCCCTTGTGCATCCCGAAACAATGGTCTTTTGCCTCTTAGGCAGGTCCAGACTTTTTCCTGGACTCCATCCCAGCTAGATGTGGTGCACTAGCCCCCTTCAGGCTGTGTTCATGCAGTTAACCCCAGTTCTCTCCTGGGATATGAACTCTGAAACCCGAGCCTCAGCTCCCAGACCCCACCTGCCCCGGTGGGTGATCAGACAAGCCTCTCAAGCTGGTGAGTGCTGGTTGGTACTGATCCTTTGTGTGGAAATCTCTCTGGTTTGCCCTCTGCACCCCTGTTGCTGCACTCTCCTCTGTGGCTCTGAAGCTTCCCCCCTGCCACACCCCTGTCTCCACCAGTGAAGGGGCTTCCTAGTGTTTGGAAACTTTTCCTCCTTCACAGCTCCCTCCCAGAGGTGCAGGTCCCTTCCCTATTCTTTTGTCTCTGTGTTTCCTTTTTTCTTTTGCCCTACCCAGGTACGTGGATAGTTTCTTGCCTTTTGGGAAGTCTGAAGTCTTATGCCAGCATTCATCAGGTGTTCTGTAGGAATTGTTCCACATGTAGATGTATTTTTGATGTATTTGTGGGGAGGAAGGCGATCTCCACATCTTACTCCTCCACCATCTTGAAGGTCCCTGCTCAAAGTAGGGGAATCCTTAAATCCTTGAGGCAGGACTGTCCAACAATACTGTTGGGCTACCTGTGTTTTTGGGTCCTGTCATTCAAAAGCAAAATGTTGCTGTGATTAGTCTACAGTAGGAATGCAGAAAATAGCATCTTTCAAGTCCAGGACTAAGAACCAGCCATATGTTCCCAGAATAGTTGTGAGCAGTGTGTGGATTAGGCACCACAGGGTGTAAGTCTTGGATTACTTCATTAATAGCCCTCAAATGTTGGACAAAATGATACTCTGCTAAGTTTGACTTTTTGACTGGGAGGATAGGGTTTTTATATGAGCACCTGCAAGGTTTAATCAGTCCTGTTTTCAAAAACTTCTACAGAATTGGCTGAATTCCCTTGCGGGTCTCTTGTCTCAGAGGATATTGTTTTAGATTAGGTGTCCCACAGGATTTGTATTGGTCTTGCGTTTTTGGCTTTCCCTGGAGTGCCATCAGCCAACACTTCTTGCCTTACATTTTTGTAGACATCGGGGGAAAGAGCTCTGTCTCCTTTTCTAGGGTTTCCATGAGTGTCATTTGTAGGTTTAAAGCATGCTCCAGTGGGACCCTGATGTTAAGCTGTTCTAGTGAAAATGTTACTTGAGCATTTAATTTACAAAGGCGATCTTATCCCAAAAGGGGGATTGGACACCCTGGCATATATAAGAAACTATGTTTCAGGGTGAGGTCCCCTAGTTGGCATTCTAGAGATTGTAAGAATGAATGGTTTTGTATTTCTCCAGAAACTCTGGTGACCAGACTGAGATGTTTTCTGTGCCACCTTGGTTTTTACCAGAGAACATCCCCACCAGAGCCCTACCTGGTTATGGCCCCTCCAGTTCAGTGGCAGCCTTTCTGCCCTCAAGATAAGAAGCAGTTAATCTGACCTAGTCCTGCAGCAGCCCTGAACCAGGAGGACATGGAGGGGTTTCCATGGGCACTCCCAGGGCCCATGCAAGCTGCACTTGCCTCCTTACCCAGGCTTCCTCCTAGCAGCTAGGAGCTTGACTGCAGTGGCTGCCCCTTGTCATCAAAAAAGAAAACAATGAAACACTCAGTTTTGCTAAGGTGTGAAGGTTTTGACATGTTAATACCTGGTCAAAAAGGTCTCAAATTCCTCAAAGTGAAACCCCACAACCCAGATTGGGACTCGAACCCACTGTCTTTTCATTGAGATCACACACCTGGTCTCAGGACTTAATGAAGCTCAGGTTCTTTTGTGTCTGTACACAGAAAGAATTCAGCGAGAGACAAAGTGTTAGAAGTAGAAGTAGATTTATTTAGAGAGATACACATTCCACAGACAGAATGTGGTCCAGCTCAGAAGACGAGATGGCCACAGGGAATGGGTTTGTCTAGGAAAGTGAGAGCAGCCAAGGGAGAAGCACACTCCACAGACAGAGTGTGGACCATCTCAGAAGGCGAGAGGCACCGAAATATGGGGTGGTTAGTTTTTATGAGTTGGGTAACTTTATAAGCTAATGAGTGACAGAATTATTCCAACTATTTCAGGGAAGGGGCAGGGATTTCCAGGAATGGGCCACCATCCCACTTTTTGACCTTTTATGGTCTGCCTCGGAACTGTCATGGCAACTGTGAGTATGTCATTTAGATGCTGATGTATTACAATAAGCATATAATGAGGCTCAAGGTCTACTAGAAGCTGAATCTTTCACCATCTTGGACTTAGTTTTTTCTAATTAGTTTATTCCATATCCTCAAGGGCTATGTCATTCTTTTAAAGGTTGTGCCCTGCTCCCTCCCCTCCTGTTTCAAAAGGGCTAGGAGACCAGTCAACTGGAGCCAGAGTGTGGGCCTGTCCTCCTCCCTTCCCTCCCCCGCTCCTTTCTTCCTCTCTTTCCGCTCAAACCTACATAGCATGTCAAATCTCCAGCAGCCTCTGTATTAATCTCTGGGGATTTAAAAGTGAATAAAAACATGTCCCTGCCCTTACATTGTGGGAGACAGACATTTATCTGAACAATAGTCTTCTGAATAATAACACAGAATGCCTATAGTGGTAGAGTAATCCTCAGTCCTCTGACAGCATAAAGGCAGGAGTGAGGTGGTTTGGGTGGGCCAGGGAAGTTTTCAGGGTGGGAAGGAGCTCCTGTGGGTGTCATAGGAAGAGCAGGTGTCAGGCATGTGGGCCCAGAGAAGTGTGATTCCTGGTAGAGGATCCAGCCACACAAAGGCAGTCCCGGGCTCATATCTGTGGTATCAGGCATTATTATGGTTGGCTTGGAAACCCTCATCCTTCACGACTCATCCCCAGGCTGCCTTTGTGTGAAGTTTCCTGTGATTTCCCTCGAGGCCCCAGAGTACCAGTGCACACATCATGCGCAGAATGGAACAAAACTGGAGCTCCCAGGGGAGGTGGCCACTTCCTGTTGGCCTCTGAGTTCTCAGCCCACACAGAATGCATTTCCACACATGGTAGGTTTGCCCTGTAGGGTCAGATTACAGTGAGATCCAATAAGGAGCTCAAGTTTGGGCTTTTTCTTGTGGGAAATAGGAAGTTGCTATAGGAAATTATGTGCAAAAGGGATGTAAGCAGAGAGGGTAAGGGGGTCCCTGGAGAAAGAGAACCAGACATGGCTTCCTTGACATAAGAGAAGCCATTTTGGCCTGAGCTATTTGGGGATCTAAGCCTGGAAACAACATTTGTCCTTGAACAGGTCTCAATAATCAGTGGTCTTAAGGAAAGTGAGGGAATGCAGGAACAAAGGAAAAGCAGTCAAGAAACAATAGTTCAATGATAAAACAGAGTCCTAGTTCCTCCTCAAAGGATATACCTCACAATCTGATACAGTCTTTGAGTTCTGCAGGAATCAAGTTCCCCACCCAGGTGGAGGATGGAAAGATGATGTTGACCCTCCTGACTTCAGTCAACTAAAGCTTAGACTCTGTCGACCTTTGCCCCAATTCTATGCTGAATTCTCCTCTGCTCAAGCCCCTTCATGAACATGCACATACCCTTAGCTTAAAAGGTCCCCAATTTTGCTCTTTGGGGAGACACTGCTTTGGAAAAGATCCCTGGTGCTCTCCTTACTTGCTGCAAGTAATAAATGCTTCCTTCTGATCTTTGGCTTGGTTGTGTCTTTTGGCTCAACACCCACCAGAAGGTTACCCAGGTTTTGGGTTAACAGGGACATTGTCAGATTTTATGTTACAGTGATTTTTTTGTGGGGGGCATGTTACTCTGGAGGCTTGGGTCACTGGGCTGGCTCTTACCTCCTGCTCTGATCTGACACTTTGTGTCCTGAGCCTTTGTGACGGGCAGGAAGGGACAAGTGAGGGATTGGGCTTCATCTCAGGGAGGGAGGAGCAGGGAACGAAGGCCAGGAGGATGGTTCTGAAGACACATATTAAAAAAAAATCTCTCAGGATGCTTTGGGCTGAAAGCAAGAAGCTCCAGCTGCAAATAGCTTTAAGAAGAAGGACTTATACCATATGCTGAGGCAGAAGCAGAAGCAGAGCCACAGAGTTCGTGCACTGGCTCCAGACATCCTCGGAGACCCAGGCATATTCCATTGTTCCCCTCAGTCATCCTCTCCCCACCAGGGATGTTTCCCCAGTGGTTGTGTTAGGGGAACCACTGACTGAAACCGCCCATCCTGGCCAGGTACGATAGCAACCACTTGCATGAGTTCTCTTACAACAGGAGGTCCTGGTAAGGAATGTGGAACTAACAAGCTACGACCAACCACAAGAATTCGGCAAAGGTCAAAAGGAGAGAGGAGATGCCAGTCCATACATCCTACCAACTTCCCAGAATCCTCCTGGCTGAAATCCATCTCAGCTGAATGATGCGTGCGCCACCAGGAAGGAGCCTGAGTCAGAATGATTGGCCAGAGACAACCCAGAAACTAACCCCATTACCTTAAAACCTGAGATTGTGAGTCACGTGGCAGAGCAGTTCTCCTGGATTCCCTTACCCTCTTGCTCTCCACCTGGGCTCCCCTTCCCAATAAAGTCTCTTGCTTGGTCAGCACATGTGTCTCCTTGGACAATTCATTTCCGAGTGTTAGACAAGAGCTCACTCTTGGACCCTGAAAGGGGTCCCCCTTCCTGGAACAGTTGAGGGAAGACAGCAGAAGAGAGGGCACCTTCTCAGCCACTCTTTATAGTAGAGAAAACCTCCTTCCCCAGGAGGCCCCAGCAGAAGTCCCAACATGTTGTCATTGGCCAAGTCTGGCTCCAGCGCCCAGAACTCCTCAGGCAGCATGGGAAGGTGGGGTGTGCCATTCTCCACCACTGGAGCCAAGTGGGCTGTGCATGTGGAGAGCAAGGCGGGGAGGGGTGGCCCTCAGTCACATCCCACACACCAGCAATCTTGCAGGGTTCATTTCTGTGTCTCCCCATTGGGATTCACAATGGAATTCTCACAACAATGGGGAGAATCCTTTTAAAGGAATAGGGGTGCCGAGGAGTCAGCATCCTCCATCACAGCTAGATTCCGTGGGTCTCAGGAACAAACCACTGAGTGTCTGGTCCATGGTCCACTGAGACGGAGAAGGCTGCTGATCCTATGGGAGGAAGAAAGGGGGCCCCCAGGTGCTTCCCTGGGATCGTGAGTGAATCAGAGGCTTAATCAGCCACGAGGCAACATTCTCAAGTGGCAGTGCTGAGCCATTAGGCGCAACTAATAGCTGCCTGTTTTTGAAAGATGCTAGGAGCCAGACAGTGAGGGAGTTCTTTGCATGCATTACTGCTAATCCTGATTGTGCACACGTTACCCATACACTTGACTTGCCAAAAAGGACTAAAGGTTTCCTGTCACCTGTTGACCATCAGCCCCTTCTCTGTCCTCTCTAGCCACCACCCCCAGTTTCTCCGTGTGACTGAATTTGCACAGGTGCCTGATTTCTCAGGAGGGAGTTGCTCTTATTTTAGGCTCTCCCTGGTCTAGGAGCTCAGCCTGGAGCTGCACAGGTATCCTTGCTGGTGTTTTGTTTTGTTTTTCACTATTGTTGGTGTTTTCTGTGAGCGTTCAGGTGGTCTTTAGCAGCTGGCCCAGTGTCCATGAATACGGGGCCCCTTATGTGAGGAAGGGGAGGGTGCTAGAACTGCAGTCACTCTGCGGGGTGCTGTTGAGAATCCCCAGAGACCAACCTGGCCACCTCTTGTCCCCTTTCTCTGGCGTGTGGCCTTGTCTGTTGGTCACCTTTGCTGGCCTCTGGGCACTCTGACCACTGCCCTGACCCTTCCCTCCCTAAGCACGGACACAGGCCCCTCCCTTGTGTCCCCAAAGCACAACTAATACCATGCTGGGGCAGCTTACAAGACTCCTCTGAGGCTTGGGCATGGCCTGGGAGATGACACACAGAGGAGGGGAGGGCTACGCTGAGTCTCAGGCACATGCACAGAATATCTAAGGAAGAACCTTTTTGGGTCCCGTGTGGACTAACGGAGGATGAGGCTGAAAGTGAGAGTTGCTTTTTGGTGTAAACTTTCTGAATTTTGCACTTAAAAATTTTAACCATGCGTATCTATTCCTTTTTCCAGCTCACTCAATCAGTTAAACAACCAATAAACAAACAGGCACTACTGTGTTCAGAAGCCCTTCCCAGGGGTCTTCTTCTATGTCAGTCTGCGACCCTGAGATCCCCTGCTGAGTCTCCAGGGCCCCAACACAATGTCAGGAAGAAAAGCCACAGCACCCTGTCCTGACCTGTCCTTGCTCCTCTCATACATGTCCTTGGTGCCCCCTAAGATGTTCTTGATCCCTGGGCAGATGGCCTCTTACACAACTATGCAGTATACCTCTTGTTGGTTCATCTCTTCTTTTCTAGGAGACGATTTAAGCTTTATGGCAAAACTAAAAGTTCCACTGAAAAGTCTGCCTCTGTTTGGAGAGGCCCAGTGGCCAAAAGACAACTGAGAAAATGCTGGCAGCCCCAAGACTGCAGTATTTTACATTTCACATGGGGTCCTGGAGCTGAGGGACCCAGGAGGTCTCAGAGTGCAGCCAGCCAACTGTACTGATGAAGACATTGTGAGTCACAGGGAAGATAGGGCTGGAACTTGAATTCCACTCTGCCCCGCACCACCCCCCCCACCGGAAAACCCTGGTGGCCCTGTCATGGGCTGGGCTCTGGGCACTGACATACCGTGCACTCTGGTTCCACCTCCAGGCTCCCCCAGGGGCCGCGTAACTGAGCCTGGAGTGGGCTCCAGGGCGGAGTATTTCCGGGGTGGGTGGGAAGGGATGAGAGATCCAAGTCTGACCTGGGCAGAGGTTTGACAACTGGAAGGTACTGCATGTAGCCCTGCAGACCTTCCCCACAGGGAAGCTGTGGCGGCGTTTTCGGTGGGTGCCAGCTCTGAGGGGGCAGAAGCCGGAGCTCTTTGAGGTGGGAGCCGGCCGGCCCTACAGGCTCGTCCGCAGCAGCTCTCAGACGGAGGCTGCATGTCTGCAAGAAACCAGGTTCAGCCAGGGAGTGTGGAAGGCACCCCGGTGGTGCTTGCTGAGGCTGAAACAGAGCACAGTCAGGCATGGGTCCAGGTGACACTCTGAGAGTCAAGAGTGCTAAGCACCGGAACTGCATCCTGCCATGTCCTCCATCTGCTTCCTTTTCGGCCTTTCCATGTTTCTTCAGGGCAGTGCTTTTTAATTATGGGTGATGTCAGAATCACTAGTGGGGTTATTTTCCCCAAAATTGACCTGCCAAAGCCCACTTCAGGGATTCTGATGCTGGAGTCTGAGGTGACAATTTTGAAATTCCCCCTGGGTAATTCAGGTGAATGAGCCCATGGTCCTCAAACTCTGCCTCTTTCACACGAGGGGGGGCGGGGGGTAGGGGAAGGGTGCAGGGCTGAGTGGGCAGAGCACCGGCTCAGGGCTCAGGATGTGGATCTCCGCCTTTGTCCCCTTATCTCTGCCCGGAGTGCCAGCTGCTCTCAAGGTCCTACCTGAGCCTGTGCAGTTCACCTGGAACACACTCTGCTCATTTCTGTGTTCACTCCTTTGCTGCCAACATTCTTTCAGCTGCAAAGTCTGATGCTCTTCCTCCTTAGGAAACCTCTCTGCTAACTTCCCTCCAACCCCCTGACTTCCTACCACATTCACAAACTACACCCCTGGGGGGATATTCGCTACGCCCACTTCACAGTTTAAAGTCGAGGGCTCTTGCCTCTTATTAGGTCCTGTTTCCATTTCCTAGAACATCTAGCTAAGGGTTATACTTATTGAGCAAATGAAATAAGAAGAAATGAATGTCCATGGGAATGAAATGTAGGTAGAAAGAGCAAATGAATCAAGAATGAATAAGTGATTGCAGACTCTCCCCAACCTCTGCTGAAAATAGACCAAACCTGGTCACTCTCTCATATTCTTTCCCAAACCTCTTCCCTCTTCGTAAGGTGGTTGAGGTTGGGGGTGACAATTTAAAAAAAAATTTTATTTTATTTTTGAAGTATAGTTGATTTACAATGTTGTGTTAGTTTCTGTCATACAGCAAAGTGATTCAGTTATATATATATATATATATATATATATATATATTCTTTTCATGTTCTTTTCCATTATAAGTTATTACAAGATGTTGAATATATTTCCCTCTACTATACAGTAGGTCCTTGATGTTTATCTATTTTATATATGGTAGTGTGCATCTGTTAGTCCCAAACTCCTAATTTGTCCCTTCTCCCACCTTTCCCTTTTGGTAACTATGAATTTGTTTTCTATGTCTGTGAGTCTCTTTCTGTTTTGTTAATAAGTTCATTTGTATCATTTTTTAGATTCCATATATAAGTGATATCATATGATATTTGTCTTTGTCTGACTTACTTCACTTATTATGATAATCTCTAGGTCCATCCATGTTGCTGCAAATGACATTATTTCATTCTTTTTTACGACTGAGAAATATTCCATTATATATATATATATATATATATATATATCACACCTTCTTTATCCATTCATCTGTCAATGAACATTTAGGTTGCTTCCATGTCTTGGCTGTTGTAAATAGTGCTGCTATGAACCTTGGGATGATTTTCGAATTAGAGTTTTTTCTGGATATATGCCTAGGAGTGGGATTGCTGGATCATATGGTAGCTCTATTTTTAGTATTTTAAGGAACCTCCATACTGTTTTCCATAATGGTGGCTCCAATTTACATTCCCACCAACAGTGTAGGAGGGTTACCTTTTCTTCACACCCATTTCACCATTTGTTATTAGTAGACTTTTTAATGATGATTATTTTGACTGGTGTGAAGTGGTACCTCACTGTAGTTTTAATTTCAATTTCTCTGACAATTAGCAATATTGAGCATCTCTTCATGTACCTATCGGCCATCTGTATGTCTTCTTTGGAGAAATGTCTATTTAGGTGTTATGCCCATTTTTTTTTTAATTGGGTTGTTTGTCCTTATTGAGTTGTATGAGCTATTTGTATATTTTGGAAATTAATTCCTTGTCTGTTGCATCAGTTGCAAATATTTTCTCCCAGTATGTAAGTCATCTTTCTGTTTTGTTTATGGTTTCTTTTTTTGTGCAAACTTATAAGTATGATTAGGTCCCATTTGCTTATTTTCATTTTTATTTCTGTCACCTTGGGAGACTGACCTAAGAAAACATTGCTATGATTTATGTCAGAGAATGTTTTACCTATGCTCTCTTCTAGGAGCTTTATGGTGTCATGTCTTATATTCAAGTTTTTAAGCCATTTGAGTTTATTGTTGGGTATGGTGTGAGGGTGTGTTCTAACTTTATTGATTTACATGTGACTGCCCAACTTTCCCAGCACCACTTGCCGAAAAGACTGTCTTTTCTCCATTGCATGTTCTGGTGTTCTTTGTCAAAGATTAATTGACCGTAGGTGTGTGGGGTGGCTTAATTTGATTTGATTTGATCTGTTTAGTACTTACTGACTGAATCTAACCAGCTCAGATAGGCCCCTTGAAGCCCCCCATTTGATCATGTTTGCCCCCTTCTGTTGCTCAGCAGTTGGCCTCATTATATATCTGGGCATCGTCTGCTCTTAGGTCATTTGGGGTGACATTCTCAGGCCTGAGATTCCACCAGCAGATTACCAACCTCTTCTGCTTGCTTATTCCGGCTGGCTGTTACCAGTGCTGGCTGAGCTATTTATACTTTGTTGGTCAGCTGCCTTGGAACAATGCACAGTGAGCAGTTTCATCCCTTGGCTGACTTCTCTATACTCTGTGTGATGGAAGGAAGCTTGAGAGGAGGTGGGGTTGATGGAGTCCCCGAGTTGGCACCTAGATCTGTAATGCTGCAGATTGTCCAGCACCTCACTATCTGAAAAATCATAGGTTTTTCACACCTAAATGCTGTGTATTCCTTGACCAATACATCCTGAGTCTTTTCAAGTGTACTAAAGGATTGAAGTGGTCACCAAAGGCCTTGGAATTGGGGATACTGCTAGGTTATCTCAATGGGGTAGTGACAGGTAGAAACCTGTGGGAGAGAACCAGGTGGCTCTTTCAGCTCAAAGACCTGAGGTTAGATGCAAGAGTCTAAATGTGATGCCATCACCTTTATCTTCCATCCCCATCCCTACTGCCTCTCTGCTGCCATCAGACACCACGATCACCACTATCAGAACCCATCCTAACCCCAAGACTCTCACCATCACCAGGGCCACCACCATCATGAATACCCCCTCCTAACCCCAAGACTTCCACCATCACCACTGCCACCAACACCATCAATACCCCCTTCCAACCCCAAGACTCCCATCATCACCACTGCCACCACCAACACTCCAACCCAACCCCAATACTCCCACTATCACTATTGCTTCCACCAACATCAATACCCCATCCCAACCCCAAGACTCCCACCATCACCACCACAACCACCATCATCAATACCCCCTCCCAACCCCAAGCTGGGCAAGTCACCACCCTGTCATCATCGGCAGCAGCAGCACCCACCCCAATACCAAGGCTATTGCCACTACCATAACCATCAGCAGTCCTGCCCCCACCTCAATCCCAAGACTACATCATCACCACCACTCCCATTTCCATGGTCACCTCCGCTGTCTTTACCATAATGCCTGTGGCCGAAGAGCTGGAGGGCCTTTCCCATACCACATACCTTCCTAGGCTTCATTCTCCTTTCTGCATTTTCCTGGAGGTGTTTGTAAAGCCAACTGCATTTGTACAGTGTGGGTGTGTGGGCTCATGTGGTAGATGGGGCTGGATGATAACACTGGTAGTTCCTACTGGCCCTAGACAGCCCAGTACCTTGAATTCTGTACTCGTCAGTGTGAACTTGATGTCCAGGTTAGTTTTTTGAGTTCAGAGAGATTCCTGAGCAGAAAGTTACATTAAAATTCCAAGAACCACAGGAGATTGAAAGTCAAGGGTTATTCAATCAATGGACACTCACTGGACAACTGTAAAGGAGTGATCTGAGGGAGGTGGGCAGGCGGAGGCAGGCACAATTAGCAGGGCAGACTGCGAGGAGGTGACCTTTGAGTAGGAAGGAACCAGTCATTTGTAGATTGTGGGAAGAGTGTTCCCAAAAGAAGTGCTAACAGGTGCAAAGGCCCTGAAGTGGCTCAGAGCTTAGCTTTCTTGAGGAATAGAGAGGCACTGATGGCCACTGTGGGCTTGTGCCTTCTCATTTACTAAAGAGTGACATAAGACGTTGCAAGGGTTAAATTAGTAATATGTCCTCAGCACATGCTATCTTACTGAGCACACACTTTGTACATGGAAACACCGAGACCCACTGTTATTACACTTCTTTGCCTTTTAGAAACCTTTACCTCTCTTCCTCCTCTGCATTCTTCTGGCAGTTCATGGATGGTTTGGGGGGTTGTAGTGACTTTTATGAAGTAGTTGAGTGGGACTGGGAAGGCACAGGATAGTAGGCGAAAAGCAAATTAGTACATTCCATTCGTTTAGAAATGGTGAGAAGTCATATTGAGGTGGGCAGGCCAACACTGCTCGATAAATAAGACGTACGAATCTGTATTCATGTCCTATCAGATCCTACTAGTGAAAACATACCTCTGGGATATTTACTGTTTCCTGAGATATTATGGTTCTACCTCTTAGAGACTTTTTTCCTGTGTTCTCAGAACAGGGAATTAGACATTCCTGGCCACACACCTCCAAGGCACACAAAGCAGGATATTTACCTGTCATAAAAAAATCCTTGTGTTTTAATTCTCCATATGTAAAATATAGATCCCAGAGTCCACCTTCTGTAAAAAATACAGAATTCCCTGCTTTGGGTACTAACTGCTGACCTTGAGTTTGAATTATTGGTGGCCAGGATAATGGACATCCTAGAACAGCTCTTGCAGGACCAAACACTCAGCAGGGCCAAGCCAGCATCACATTTAGTGACCTGGGTAGAATATAAGAGCTGACAACTATTCACTTCACAATGACATCTTCACCTATATTCTTTTGGCACAGATTTTTTTGCTTGTTAATCATGTAGGATCAATCTTTCCTTCCACAAAGTGGCATGCTCTCTCCCAAACTTCTTGAAATGCACGGACCTCCTGGTCTAGCTCTTTATCTTCCACAAGAAGCAGTGGAGAGGCAGTGATAAATGGCAGGTGACAAGGGTGTCAGGGAGGGAAGTGATGGGGAGAGGGAAAGCTGGGGTCAGACAGGAGGGTGAACCACATAAAACGGGCAGCCATCACTTGCTTCTGGCAAGTCAGGAAAGACAAACGGCCAGAGCTTCTGGCTGTTCTAATTTTCCAAGGGAATCCAAAAATCCAGATATTTTCTGGTATGTCTCCTGATTTTTAAATATGGGCAAGTAATTCGAAGTTGTAAGAAACCCTGTGCAGGGCTGCATCGAGAGGTCCACAGTGGAATGTGGAACTCTGTTCTGGAGGGTGAGAGGGGAAGGATTTCCAAGTGCCTCTCATCACTTTTCCATGTGCTATCCACAAGGACAGAGCCTGTGCCATCTATATTTGTGGGTCCGCTTACCCCAGTCCTCCACAAAATTTCACTTATAAAACAGATTCCATGAACTTGGTGGAGGGTCCCATGTGAATCATAGAGGAGGTGGGCGGGGCCTATCCTTGAAGAAGGGGTTGGGTGCTGGCTGGGAGGGCCTCAAAATCCTTGATGGCAAGAAATAGAGGGACTTTGCCTGTCATGATCTGAGTGCTGCGTCTTTCCAAAATTCATATGTTGAAGCCGTAACACCCTGTGTGGTGGTATTTGGAAAGGGGGCTATTGGGAGGTAATTAGGGTTAGATGAAGCTATAGGGGAAGAAGGATTTTGCCTCTATTCTCCTGGGTTTGATAGCTGGGTCTACAAAATAAACTTACAACAGTCAGAAAAGGTATGCACATATCATGTGCCTAGAACATCACATGAAAAAAAGTGAATACTCAAAAGAATGGTGAGATTTGAGAGCTTGTATAGTATTTTAACAGGGGAAGGGGAGGAGGGGTGGAAGCCACTTGGAGGAGAGTAAGTGATTTTCAGGAAAGAAGAATGGGGCCCTAGAAGCATTGCTGGGAGGTATGATGGTTTGTGACCGTCTGTCTCGTTGTGGTGTAACTTCTGGTGAATTCCCCTATAAGGAGTCAATTCTCCCTGGTTGATAAACACCCAAGGAGGAGATCTGTGACAATTGCGTTCCTTTTGGAGGAGGCTTGGTCTTTAGACAGATTAAGGGAATTCAGAGAAAGCCTCTCTCTGCATTTGCTATTTTTCAAATGTCTTCAGCTCAAAATACTCAATATGCCAAAGGGGCATCTTTTGGGGTGGCATGTTCTGAACACTCCTTCAAGGACATAAGAGTGAGACCCTCATAATAGGATGAGCACCCTTATAGGACACCCTCACCCTCTCTAGCTCTCTTGCTCTCCCCTCACTGGGGGATTAATGCCAGAGACCTGGGGTTTGGGTTCTATAACTGGCAGCACTGACCATAGAAACTGACGTCTTTTGCTTGCTTTGCTAACTCAGTGCTGCTTTGGAGCAAACGTGGTATTATTGGCTGTTGTGCTAATGATCCCTTTGTGGAGATGACATCATCAGCTTCCAAGAATACAGGACTTGGAGGAACCATATCTGACAGTGATGAGTGCTTTGATTGACCAGCCTCTGGTGAGGTCTTGTCTACCTTTGCTGGAGCAAAGCCCAGACTTTCATTCAATCCCAGTTTCCTGGGGTCAATCTCAACATTGAGATTGGGAAAACATTGAATGGGAAAAGACGCTGTTTCTTGGTCACACCTCAAGACTGCAGCTCCTCACCGAGACCTCTGGGTCCTGGTAATGTGCCCCCAGCAGGTTGGTGTCCCAGGGCCTTCCACGTGCCTGGAAAAGGCAAAGGCTGAGGGAGGTGGTGAGTGCTGGGAGCCGAAACTGGCTGGGAGCCAGTTTCTGGGGGAAGAATTCCATGCAGGTTCAGGTCACCCTGGGGAGGGGTAACATTGTGAGGCTGAGGTTGGGACTCTGCACACCACATTTCTGCTTAGCCAGCTACTCCTTGTTAGGATCTGTCCATCTTGGGCACTGCAGTGCAACTGCGTGGCTGGAGGGGGAGAAGGGGCTGCCTCCTTATCTCCTGTGGTCTCCCGGTTCCTGGGAGCATCACTTGGCAATGCTTCTTTGCCAGAGTGGTGACAGTTCCCTCCTGTGGCAGCAGCCACAGCCAGTTTGCAGTTTCCACCCGCTTCAGAACCACCCTACCCTTGCCTTCAGATTCTACAGCACCATGGAGAGCGGCACCTCCTTAGGTCCCAGATGGCAGGAGCCCTCCGGTGGGCTCAGAGACCCCAGCACCAATGGCCAAGATTAGGAAGTCCCGATAAAGATCAAGATGTATGGAAAATGTATTTTTTATTTCCTCAAAAGTCCAGCTTTTCTCAAACAAGAGCAATGTTAGTTCTGTCATAAATTAGGTTTCTTGTATGTGTGGGTCTGTTACTTGGTTCCCTCTCCTTTCCATTTGTCTTTTCCCTTCCCCCTGTACCAATACCTCATGGCCTAATTACTGGAGATAAAGAATAATTCTTAGTATCCTATGATCAGTTAAGTCTTCTCGCCTAATTTTGCTTCTTCAGGACAATCTTGGTTATTCTTACTCTTTCCACTTCTATGCAAATATTATTGACAGAAACATATATTAGAAACAGATCAAGATACACAACCACAAATCCAACAGAACACAACAACGACAACAACAAAACACACATCTCAACCACTTCTGTGTTTTGATTGGAGTGCATCAAAGACATACATCACTGAGGTTTTTTAATGTCTTTTAATTAAGTTTCTAATTTTGTCCATAGAGGTCATCTACTTCCTCTCTTAGATTTATTCCTATGGACTTCACATTCTCAGGACAATTTTCAATGATACTTGTAAAAGTAAACTTTTTAAACATTTGTTGTTAGTATAAAGAAATGCAATTTTAGAAACTGACCTTTAATTCAGTAATCTTGCTAAACTCTCTTATTAATGCAATGATTCATCTGTAAATTTTTTGGGTTTTCTGTATTATCAGTCATGTTGTCTGCAAGTAATGACTGTTTTGGTTCTTCTTGTCCAATGCTGACATTTTTCTCCTTGCCTTTCTCTGCCCTCTGGTACCTCCAGTACGATGTTCAGTGTAGGTGATGATAGTGAGCCTTTCTCTATTCCTAATCTTAAGGAAACACTGTTATAAGTTCGCATTATCAGGTTGAGTAAATTTCCTTCTATTTCTACCTTGCTAAGAGTTTTTATAATGAATACATGCTAAATTTTATGAAATGCTTTTTCTGTACCTTATAGATAAGCCTATGACTTTTTTTCCTTTGATCTGTTAATGGATGGCTTTCATTTGTTATTTTAAAGTGTTAAATGAACCTCACACTCCTAGAATAAACTCAATGTGGTCAAGATAGATAAGCTTTCATATGTTTTGCTGAATTTAGTTTGCTAATATGTTTTTAGGAATTTTTTTTTTTATTTAATAGTGATCTTGGGGTCTTCTTATTTATTTATTTTTATTTTATTTTTATTTTTGGCTGTATTGGGTCTTCATTTCTGTGTGAGGGCTTTCTCTAGTTGTGGCAAGCAGGGGCCACTCTTCATCGTGGTGCGTGGGCCTCTCGCTTTCGTGGCCTCTCTTGTTGCGGAGCACAGGCTCCAGACGCGCAGGCTCAGTAGTTGTGGCTCATGGGCCTAGCTGCTCCACGGCATGTGGGATCCTCTCAGACCAGGGCTTGAACCCGTGTCCCCTGCATTAACAGGCAGATTCTCAACTACTGCACCACGAGGGAAGCCCTTTAGGAATTTCTTACATCTACATTCATGAAAAAAAGATTGTCTGTAACTTAATTTTCATATACTTCTGTGGTTGGATTCTGGTATCCGGTTTACACCAGCCTCATAAAATGAGTCTACTGCCTTTTCTCTGGAAGAGTCAATAGATTTAGGATTGTGTATCTCTTGGATACTTGGTATAGCTCTGGTGGTCTCTCTGTGGGAAGGTTTTAACTGTTGGTTCGGTTTCTGTAATGGTTATAAGACCGCTCAGATTTTCTGTTTTCCCTTTTTCCTTGGTATTGGCAAGTTACATTTTAAAGATTTTGCACATTTCATATAAATTTTTAACTTTATTGGTATAATGTTGCTCATAATGTCCTTGTATTACCTTTTTAATATCTGCAGCATTTAAAGTTATGTTTTCTATTTTACTCCTAAATTACTTATTCATGCCTTTTCTCATCTGTTTCTTGATTACTTTTGCCTGAAGTTTTAAAATTGACCTTTTCAAAAGAACCAGTTTTTGACATTATTTTTCTCTCTATTGTATGTGCTTATTTTTCATTAATTTTTGCTTTTGCCTTTGTATACTCTTCTTTCCACGCTCTTTGGGTATATTTTATTGTTCTTTCAAGTCTGGTGCTTGGTTCATTAAATTATACTTTCTTGTTCCTAATATTAATATTTACTATTTTATCTCTATGTCAAATTAACATTTCATTACATTTTGATATACAGCCTTTTATTATCTTTCAGTTTTAAATGTTTTCTAATATTCATATGATTTCTTATTTGACAGGTGTTATTCAAAAGTATGTTGTTGAATTTACATGTTTGTTATTGATTTCTAACTTAATTACATTGTGGCCAGAGAATGTATTTTGTAAGATACCAGGATACCAATCATTTAAAAGCAGTTGAGACTTTTCTCTTTCTCCTTTTTTTTTGTGCCTTAATATGTGGACAATTTTTGTAAGTATACCATGTGCACTTGAAGAAAATGTGCATTTCTCAACTGTTGAATACTATGAATATTAATTGATTATCTACCTGTCAACTATCTATCATCTCCCTCCACCTACCTACCTAGTTACCTATAACTATCCATCTATCTGTCTATCTCTTATCTATCTATCTATATTTATCATCTTCTATCTAATCTCTGTTATATCAAGATTGGTGTGTTTTTCAAATCTTTTATATCTCTGTTTTATTAAAAATTTTGTTGGCTATTTAATCTTGCTATTCCCCAAACAGTGTGTCAATAACTGCTAAAATATTGGGTTAGCCAAAAAGTTTGTTTGGGTTTTTCTGTAAGAATGAACATTTTGGCCAACCCTATAATTCTGGATTTGTCTATTTCTCCTTGCAGTTCTATTATTGCTTTATATATTTTGAAACTGTATTTTCATATGCATTCAAGTTTATAAGTGCTGTAGTAGTTTTGGGGGGAATCAATATTTGCATGATTTATTTTTTACTGTTTTGTCCTCTCTGTGTCAATATGTTTTAGACTTATTTCTTGTAAACAACATCTACTTACTTTTCTATTTTGACAGTATGTTCTTTTAAATGGAGAATGTAATAAATTACATTTATTGTAGTTCTGATATAGGATTGTGTTTTTTTTTTTTGACCATGTAGCTTGTGGGATCTTAGTACCCTGACCAAGGATCGAACCTGTGCCCTCAGCAGTCCTAACCACTGGACCACCAGGGAAGTCCCTATATTTCTGATACAATTGAATTGGTTTCCAATAACCTACTTTGTACTTTCTGTCTGATCTTCTCTATGTTTATTTTTCTTGCTTTCTTTTGAATTGATTGAATATTTTTCTCACTTCATTTTTGCCTTTAATGTAGAATTTATACATTTTTTCTGTTATTTTACTACTATTTGTGTTTAACTTACCAAAATCAAAATTGAATTAATATTATTGTCATTTTCCTAAACAATACAAAACCCAAGTATATTTTAATTTTAACTCTCCTTTCTAAATATGGTGTTGATGTTCATTATTTCAGTTTTACTCTACTTCTAAGCACATAAGAGATTACTATTGTTTTATAAATTTAGCTTTTGTTTAGATTTACTTATATATTTACCACATTTTTTGCTTATCATTTCATCTTGCATCTTACACTTCCCATTTGGATTCTTTCCTCTGCCTGACGTATTTTAAAATTTCCTTTAGTGAGAGTTTCACGTTTGTCTGAAAATGTCTTTCTTTCTTTATATTCTTGAAAGATAATTTTGATAAGTATGTAACTCCAGGTTGACAGTTTTCTCTTTCTTATTTAAAATATTATTTCTTTTTACAAATGGATTCCTTCTTTTTTCTGTTGAGTTTTTTTTGTCAAAATAATTCTTCATATTTTTAAATTTAATCTATGTTTTCTCTCTCATTGCTTCTGATTGTCTTCACTGTTAGCAATTTGACTACAATGTGCCTAGGTGTGGGTTCTTTGTATTTATCCTCCTTGGGAATCTTTGGTATTCCTGTACTCTGAAGATCGGTGTCTTTTACTGATTCTGGAAAATTCCCACCTACCTATTGCCTCTTTCCATTTCTCTTCTCCCCTTTTAGAAATCTGATGAAATGTATATTAGATCTTCTTACTCAATCCTCCATTTATCTTTTGTCTCTTGACTTCTCTTTCTATCTTTTTGTTTCTATTTGTCACTTCCTGGATAGTTTTTGCTCAGCACATTGTAGATAATTCATTGCCTTCTGACTTCCTTTGCTGCTGTTAAGAAGTCAACCACTAGCCCAGTTGTTATCCCTTTGGAGGCAATCTCTCTTTTCTCTGATTTTTCTGTGGTTTTGCTAGGATATGTCAAAATGTGAACTTAATTTTGCTCATGCTTCATGGTGCTCAGAGGGCCGGTGTTCTCCAAAGGTCTTGCTTTCTGAACTATGGGTCTCCCTTTCCAGGTGAATACCTTTACTTTCTCTTACCCAGCCAGAGCTATTTCCTAGCAAACAAGCCAGTCCCTCTCTGAATCTCTGATTTTTTTCCGACGCCACAGAAATGTCTTCCTTGCTTTCTCCCTTTTGTGCTTTATCTCTTATTACCATATGTTTAGAATAGTTTATGCATCTAAAGAGGGAAATTGTACCATCTCAACTGGAGCATTACTTCTAAAATTATCTATCTAAAAGTATATAAAGGTGATATTAAAAATAAAATAAATGACCTTTCCTATGCTTTGTGAGCTTGGGGATAGGATTTTCCTTGTCACTTAATCTGAGAAAGGGATGCAGGCTCATGTGCTGTAGGTGTTTTTGTGTTGGTGGGTGCTAAAGTATTAGTAGGTGAGTGTTAAGGAATTACCCAGGGAGATAAGGTGATATACTCAGGGAAGGTATTTGCATGCTGTTAACTCCTTTTCCAGAGATAGTGTATTCTTCTCAGTTAGAGACTTTATAAAGTGGTGGGGATTTCCATCACTTTGGCCTGAGGAGGGGGATGATTCTATCTAGTCCATCTCCCCAAATCAGATTAGGCCAGTCCCTGCTCAGAATTCTCAAGCAAGTCCCATTGGTGGCAGAGTGAAAAGCACCCTTCATAGCTTGATACTCAAGGCTATCAGTGAGGTTTCTCCTTGCATTCTCCAGGACCCTGGGCATGCCAGACCCATTTATGTCTACTCACCCATCTCCATCTGAAATTTCTTTATCTTAATTCAATTAACCGGTAACTCAGTAATTCCTACTTACCTTTTCAGACTGACAAGCAGAATTCTTCCTCCAAGAAGCTTTACTTTACCAACCCCTCTCTTTCTTTCCACCCACCCCGTCATTTCTTTCCCTTTCCTTCTGTTTTCTCTTCCTCAAACCACTGGACATGTAAGGAAACATCCTGTGGTCCCCTCTCTCTATTTAGCAATATGTGTTGCTTTTGGGTTCCTTTCTATCAATGTCTCTGTCTGTGTGATCTGCTTGAGAGCAGACCTTCATCTCTGTAGACCCAGTGCACACACAGGGCCAGGCACATAGGAGGTTCTCTTCACATGCTCTGTGACTTGGAATGAAGGCCATTCTCCTACCATGGTGGCAGGTGGCACTCTGCCCTCTCAGAGCCCCACAGGTCCTGCTTTGCCAAGGACAATGAACAAAGATCTTTGACTTGCCTCCTGGGCAACACCATCCCTCAGGGCTTCCCACTACCCTGAGAATTGAGTGTCTGCATCTAGGTAGGATGTTTCTGGAAGGCAGTACCTTCCCGTCCTCCTTTGCTTCCTCCCATACAAACACCCCTGGGAAAGCAGGGAAACTGTAAAGGAAAAGGTGTCTTATGGTATCTGAGAATGTACTTGCCTGGCCTCTGAGAGTTTACTTGGGAAGGCACTTACAACAGTCAGAATAAATATCATCTCAGCAGATAGGAAGCCAGCTCAGCAGATAGGAAGGCTGACGTGGACGCCTTGGGGTGCAGATGAGCTCACTCACCTCATGTTAGACAGGGAAGGTCTCTGGGTACTCTTAGAGCAATTATCCTGCAAGCCCACAAACCCCAGGTTCCCAGAAACTCACTGGAGCTCTTCCATATCAGATCATCAGTTTCTAAAAAACCATGCAGTGCATGGGCTGAAGCCTGGGTTCTAATCCTGGCTCTGCCACATTATGCTATGCAATCTGGATGAGGTTCCTCATGTATCTCTGTCTCAGTTTCCTCATCCATAAAGTGGAGAGAAAATAATAACACTTACCTCAAAGGATCGTTGTGAGCATTCAGTGAGTGAATAGGCAATACCTAGTATGTAGGTATTTCTCATAAATTAGAAATAGTCGTCACTCACCTTCAGTGCATTGTGTTGTATCAGACAAGCCTTTATCCCATCTCTCTCGGTCTCCCCACTGAGGACTAGATCACTTTCGCCTGGTCTTGATTATAGTTTGGGTGATACTCATGTACCGTTTCTCTGCTTGGTCCTAAAGACCCCTCCTGGGTAGACAATCTTCACTGGGGGGATTCACACAGGAATTCAGAAGGAGGACTCAGCAGGAGGGGTGTGCTGTAAAATACTCTGCATCTATGAAAATGCCACTTCTTGGATGAAGTTCATTTAACTTATGCTGCTTTTTTTTCTGATTATACGTTTTTGGTAGAAGACTTGGAAAGTTTATGTGATAGGAGGGAAATATCCAAAAACAGTGATTCCTACTTATTACTGTTTGTGAAGAAGCTCTGCTTCAGAAGCCGAGGTCCTTGCAGAGCTCCGGGATGGAGGGAGATGCCTGGTGTGCAGACTCCCAGGGACTGTATGGGCCTTGAAGTACTGCATGTGGCCCCTTTGACAGCAGGTAGACAGGAAGTGGAAGGGTCCATCCAGGGGGCAAAGAGACAAGAGGTCACAGTGAAGATCCACATTCCAAAGGGAGAGGTGTCTCAGAAGAGCTTCCTTGAGTCCTTTGGAAACTTCTCTCATTGGTCTTAACCCTGAGCAGTTACTGTTAATATGCAGGTGAGTTTTCCCATCTTTTCTGTGCCTTTTTAGTGTGCTTGTGTTTGCACTGGGTATGTTGTGTATTTTAATGTTTTTCACATAATGTTACATCACGAACATTTCCCCAACTTATTAAACATTCTCTGCAACACCATATTATTGCTGCAGAATATCTAATTGCAAGTCTGCATCATAATCATCTTAACATTCCCCTAATGATAAACACTTAAACTGTTCTATTTTTTCCTTACTGTAAATAGAGCAATTATGGACCTTTTTAAACTGAAATCTTGGCCTGTATTTCAGGGTATTTTCTCAGAACAGACTTTTAGAGGTAGAGTTTCTGGGACAAAGAATGTGAACGTTTACAAGATTCTTGGTGCACTGCCAAAGGCATTGCCAGAGAAGTGATGGGCCGGTCTGCACTCACCAGCGTGTGCCCATTGGATGCTTAGTGGCTTTGGGTAAGCTTATTTTAGATAATCTCTGTCTTAATTAATACGATAAAATGTGATATATATGCGTATATATGTAAACATGTGTGTATATTATATATATCTTTGATTAGTAATGCAGCTGCACATTTTTTTCCCTCTTACAATCACTTTTTAATGGCAGGTGATTAATAGTGGGTAGAATAAACAAGTTAGAGAGCTTACTTCTCCTTCCCTGGGGGGTAGCTGCTGTTAGCTGCCAAGAACTCCAACTCAGCTTGGCTGTTTAAATTCTCCAGCTTGTTTTTTTTTTTTCATCAAACTTGTCTGTAGGGGGAAAATCCCTCTGTATAAGCAACCAAAAATAACTTTGTGATGGCACATTTCAACAGGCTGTTGACAGGGGTGAAAAGACCTTCTCTTCATCCTGAGCATCTCCATGTCCCAGGGCACTGGCTCATTCTAACAGTTTCATGAAGAAGGGATCGTAGGACTCTTCATCCCATTTTAACTAATGAGGAAATCAAGGCTCCAAAAGGGGAGCCTCCTGAATCTGCTCCATGTCATCTCCTAGCAACCAGCTCCTCTTCTTCAGTTAGTAACAATCAACTGAAAGACCCAACGGGTCCTTTCCATTGTCAGACCATGGCTGGATGTAGGGTGCGGGGCAGGGTGGGGAAGCCCAGTCTGGCTTCAGTGAGAGAGTGTCATCCTCAACTGGCAATGTCTGCCAGGGACACAGGTGTGGGAGGACTTTCACAAGTACCCAGTGCCGCCTAGATGCCCAGTACCACCCAGGTGCCCAGTAGCTGCCCTGGTGCCCAGGGCCGCCCAGGTGCTGGTATTTACAACATAGGTGGAGCCTGCCCCTCTGGTGTCTCTAGGATCCCATTTTTTCTTCTAGCAGAGAAATTAGAAGGTTGGACATAAGTACCCGTATTGGTTTCTGTGACCTTATCTGGACCATGTCTGGTCATTTTGCTTGACTTCTAGCACAGCCCCTTTTCTGTATTCTAGTCCTATGTGGCCAGGATGGTGTTCTGAACTGAGAAGGGTGTAAGAGCTGAGCCTTTGCAAATTAATGAAATGAGAGACCTCTCCCTTCTGTGCCTTCTTGTCTCCACCGTGCCCTCCACCACACAAATTACCTCATCACCTTGTGCTGCTTTCCTGCCTCCAGGCTCTGGTGCCCTGAGTCCCCCACACAGGGAAGAGGGGATGTGTACAGCCTCATTTTCCCCTGTTTCCCCCATGCCAGCAAGGATATGTGTGGCAGAGAGATTTGCAATGTTTCTTCCTAAAGAATAAAACTTGAATTATGGCATTTCTGACTTCCTTGGGGTTGAAAGTTTGGGTAGAAGGCCTTCTGTGGGCATCTCCAATGCTGTATAGACAGGCTTTAAGAGGTAGCCCTTCTGAATCCTTTGTTTTTATTTCCCCTCTGGGGTTCTAGCCAGGTATCTTTTGTCCCAGCGGAATTACAAACATGTCTTTAGGAAGCTGAAGACCTTGGTTCTTTCTGTGCAGATTTTAGTGACAAAGGTGGATGAAGAGTCTTCATCCATAAACCCAACGCATATCTTTTGAATTTTTGTTCTGGGGTCCATAGTGTTCTGTACACGTGGCAACCTACAAAGCAATGCAGAGACAGGTAGATTCATAGTTGTGTCCAAAGAGGATTTTGCTTCCATCCTGAGGGATCTGTTATAATGTGCTTCTCCTTATTCAAGCCTCAACAATTTCTAGGCCATCTTTCTCCTCACAGTACACCTCTAATTCACCTCAACATTGGCCACCAAAGTGTTTTGGAAACCAGACCATATCCACACCCTGTTCCCTCCCATAAGTACCTCCGAGAGCTTTCCACCACCTTTGGGGCAATAACCAGGCTCCACAGTATGGCAGCCAGGCCCCTCACTACCTGGTTCTTTGCAGTTTCTGGGTCCAGCCTCATCCCTGGTCACTTCCACACATGCCTCATGATCCGAAAATAACAGTTCACTTGAAGTTTCTGGAACTCACCTCTATTTCTCTGCATCTTTCATCTCTACATTTGGCTGACTCCTTCAGAAGCAGGCTCAGAAGTCCTCCTTCAAGAATCCTTCTCTCAGGGACTTCCCTGGTGGTCCAGTGGCTAGGACTCTGAGCTTCCACTGCAGGGGGCATGGGTCCGATCCCTTTCAGGGAACTAAGATCATGCAAGCTGCGTGGTGAGCCAAAAAATAATAATCCTTCTCTGACCTCCCATAGGCCTTTTATTTTCTAATTGAAGTATAGTTGATTTACAATGTTTTGTTAGTTTCAGGTGTATAGCAAAGTGATTTATATATATATATATATATATGTATATATATACATATATATACATATATATATATATATATATATATATTCTTTTTCAGATATTTTTCCCTTATAGGTTATTACAAGATACTGAATATAGATCCCTGTGCTATACAGTAGGTCCTTGTTGTTTATCTATTTTATATATAGTAGTGTGTATATGTTAATCCCAAACTCCTAATTTATCTCATCCCCCCTTTCCCCTTTGGTAACCATAAGTTTGTTTTCTAGGTCTGTGGGTCTATTTCTTTTGGTAGCCTTCCACTGTGGGCCCTTCACAACTTGAGCCAATTCAACACATTTCCTGTGGGTGTCCTCCAGAGCAGTGGAGTCCTGATAGCCTCAAAATCTCTGGCATTGTACCTGCAGCGTAGTATAAACTCAGAGAACATTTGTGGAATGAATGAAGGTGTTTCACTCCCTGGATGGTGGGGTCTGGGTGCTCACCATCATTTTGTCCTAACGTCTCCACTTGTCACCCTTAGAAAACAATATCTGATGAACAATAGCCGTGGACTAAATGGTCCTTCCCTGGATCACAGTGTGTTTGCCTCTGAGGCATCGAAGGGGCCCACAGGGTGCATTATCTTGACAGGGTGAATACAGAACTCTTCCCTAAGTCCTTTTGGACTTGAGAGAAAAAGAATTCCAGCTAGTTGAAAAGTAAGGGTTGGCTGAAGTTTGGCTCGAAGTTAGAGATGGGGAGGTCTGTATATCTTAAGCATCCTTGGAGATCTATCATGTTGGCAAGAGAGACCTCTCCATCACAGGATGACCTCAGAAATAGAAGCTGGCAAATTTCATCCAAGCTCATTGCCAGGGCTCTGGATTTATGAATTCGCCCATGAACTAAGACTTCCCACCGTCTCTGCCTCTATTTGTGATAGCAAAGCAGTAAAAACAATCACACCCGCAGCCATCTCCCTCATACACCAACAAAGAGGGGCAGAAAAACCTTCTACTTTAAACTCCCTCATGTGTCTCAAGAAGCAGAAGATGCTTTCTGGGAATTCCCTGGTGGTCTGGTGGTTGGGACTCCATCATGCTTTCACTGCTGTGGCCCAGGTTTGATCTCTGGTTGGGGAGCTAAGATCCCACCAGCCACACAGCATGGCTGGGGGGGAAAGAGAAAGAAGCGGAAGTTGCTTTCTGATTTGCTGCTGAAAAGGCAGTGGTCCAGCGGTTATTTAGATCGTTGCTAGGGGGTCATGGATGTACACACTTATTCAACAGGCGTTTACTGAGCACCTTGAGTCCCAGGCACGGGGTTAGGCAGTGCTTAACATGTTGAGAGACAGTTCTCCATGGGTCTCTCTCATTCCTCACATCATGTCAGTGAGGCACAGGCTGTCCTTTGCTCTGGACCATCTTTGCAAGGATGTTTGTGGAACAAGTGGCCTGGGAGGATGGAGACAGTGCTTGTCTCCAGAGCGGAGGGTGGGCATGTTTACTTCCCATTATAATGGACTCAACTTCTCCTAGCCCAGCGCTTGCTTCCAGAACTTAACCCACTCATGTGGATGTGTAGCCATCTGGGACCATTCACATTGCCATGTGGGATTTGAGGACAAAGAGAACTGATGAAAAGATGCTGGTATTCATGTCCCAGTTGTGCCATGAGTGATGAAGCCCTCGGTCTCTGAACAAGGACTCCTGTGCCTTCTGTCCACACCCCTGGAAGTGTTACAGAATGACCTGTTAACTCGAAAGCAGGTAAAATCTCAGCGCCTTCACCGTTCCCGACAAGCTTATTGTCTTATTGAATGTTATATTCGAAACACTGTAAAATTAAAATATTTTTATCTTCACTTTGTTCTTTCGAACTGAAACAGAGAAGTAACTCTTCCTGGGTCGCAGAGCTAGTTTGTGTCACAGGGGAGATTTTTGTTCAGCTCTCTCTGATTCCAGAATCACTCTCTCTCCATAACATGTGGAGCTGTTACACTGAAAACATTAAAGTGCCTGTAGGTTCATTGTGGCCCTGGGCCAGTTAAAATCCTCTTGGTCCCTTAAAGCATCCCTGTTGCCATGATGATAAAAAAATATTCAGTGAGGACCCGCAAACAGCTGAGCAGCCTCTCCTCCAAAGGAACGTAAACAAGATAAAATCATCATGAGTTCCTTCCACTGCAGAAAATGTTCTCCTCTAATATTTACATAACAATTGGCTCGAAGCCCTGACCTACTGCCCTTTCTTCTGGTGAGAGGATGAGATCCATTTCCCACCCAGCAGGATGGGTTGAGTCATGTAAAATTCAGACTAAACAACAGCGTAGCTGAAGTGAAGGGTGTGCTCAGGGTGACGGACGTCTCGGGGCCGCGTCCAGACCTTGATATGCCCTTAGAACCCCTGTACCTTTCCACGGTGCATTGCCACATCCTTATGATGGAGACTGACCTGTTCCTTCAGTGGCTCCCTGTTGCCCATGGGACAAAGGCCACGGTCCATCTCTGGTCTACTGTGCAACTGACCCAAGCCTTGCTTTCCCTCTGAAGCCTTTCCTAAGTCCATGCCATCCGCCAGGTGGAACTGGCCCCTCCCCACTTGGTGTCCACATTATCTATATCATTTCTCTTACAGCAACAGTAACACTTTTCCATGTACGCTTATGTGCTTATCTTCTCCACAAAGCCTCGCACCCTTAGAGTCAGGGCCTGTTATATTCAGCTATGTCACCCTCACACTTAGATAGGTACCTGTTTGTGGGTTGCAGCTATACACTCTGACACATACAGACATATATGATCCATCTGTTTCTGGGTCTGAAATGTCATCATGAAATATGCTTATTTTTGAATTGAATACTTTTTAAAAGCACAGATCACCCAATAAGGCCGTGTATGAATGACATGATGTCATCTAGTTGGTCATTTTCCTCTTGATAAGAGTGACCTGGGTGGCAAACTTCGGGGGTGCTTGAGGTGTGGGTGAGGTATGATGGACCTGAAAACACTTACTGTCTCTGTCTTGCTAATCGTCCTGCCCAGGGCCAGCTCCCATGGCTCTGAGCTGCCTCTGTCCTTGGCCAGTCCTCAGTGGGAAGGGGGATGCTGGCCGAGGAGCCCAGGCCGTGGCTGGCCAGGCCTGCTGGATGGCAGAGAGCTGGCCTGGGTGCCCTGGCCCCCTGGCATCCCTGAGTCCTGCTGCCACCTGCTCTGCTCCCAGGAAGAACTCCAGCTGATTTACCTCAGCCTGTGTAGGGCAGGAGGCTCCCTTCCCCAGTCTACTGGCCGGACAGGCCTGTGTTCAGTTGCTCCCTTGGCCTTTAGAAGCAATGTGACCTCCAGCAAGTCCTTCCATCTTTCTGAGCCTCAGCTTCTACAGGTCTAAAGGGAGGATGAGGTGGCCCTTCTGTGAGCTTATGGTGAGGATGACGGAGGACCATGTGCAAAGAAGCTGGGGTTCACATAAGAGTGTCCCTTCTTCTTCCATCCCACCCCCTTCCATCCCCCCTCTCTTCCTTTCCCCTGTCACTTCCCTCCTTCTTCCTGAACAGCCCTTGGAGACTCAGGGTGTGCATACTTGCTCTTATTTTTCCTGATTACCATCTGTTGCAGGCCTACTGCATGGAAGCTCCAGTGCATTGTTGGGGGATGGATCAGAGATAAAGTAAGCATTCTCCCTGCCCAGTGGGAACATTATTTATTTGCACATGTGTGTGTACTGGTTGCTGCATGCACGTGTCCGTGTCCATGCTCTCACTAAGTTGCTCTGCTCCTTGGTATGGCAGCCTCACCTATGCAGTCAGCCTGTGACCTCTCCCTCCTGGGTGGCATCTGCACTGAGCCTCCTTAGCCAACCCAGCCTTGCAGCTTCCATGTCACTGAAACAGGAGGGAAGGGGGCAGGGCACAACCTCTAAAAGAATGACATAGCCCTTGAGGACATGACATAAACTGGTTAGAACCAATTAGGTCCAAGATGGCAGAAGATTTGACTTCCAGTGGACCTTGAGACTCATTTTACGCTCATTGTAATACATTAGCTAAATGACACACCCACAGGAGCCATGACAGTTCTGATGCCAACCATAAAGGGCCAAAAAGTGGGTGGTGGCCCATTTCCTGAAAATCTCTGCCCCTTCTCCAAAATAGTTGGAATAAGCCTCTCACTCATTAGCCTATGAAATTACCCAGCCTATAAAAACTAACCCCCCCATATTTTGGGGCCTCTTGTCTTCTGAGACAGACTTCACTCTGTCTGTGGAGTGTGTTTCTTCCAAGGCTGTTCTCGCTTTTTGAGATGAATCACATTCTGTATGCAGAATGTATATCTCTCTAAATAAATCTACTCCTTACTTATCATTTTGTCTCTCACTAAATTCTTTCTGTGATGAGACATAAAGAACCTGAGCTTTATTAAGTCCTGAGACCAGGTGTGTGATTTCAATTAAAAGACAGTGGGTGTAAGTCCCAATCTGAGCTGTGCAGTTTCATCACCACTGCATCTTATTCTGGCTGGGCCTGGGAACTGGTGGGCTGGGGAGTAGGCTGTGCTTCCATAAAGTTTTCCAGGACACTGGGTAGGCCAGGGGGATGAGGCTGAGGGGAGGGGAGGGGAGGGAAGAGGTGCCAGGGAGCCCAGCTTCTGTGGGCCAGTTCTCAGACTTCAGTCAGTACAGTTGGACCTGGGGCTGTGGAGGGAGGGAGGGAGGGAGGGGTGACCAGTATTCCTCTTCTCACACAGGTATCAGCCCTCAGGGAGGCCCAGGGACTCATCCTCTCCCTGGAGCCTTTTTAAAGCAAGGCACTTCTGAAACTGAGCAGGACCCTGTGGCGCTCCTGGGCATGGAAGCGTTTCTGTGTCCCCCATTTCTTGTTGGTAGGGAATAGACTCCAGCCTCCATGACCTTCCCTGAGTTCCAAAGGGCAGTTTCAAACAGTTGCTAATCAGGGAAGGGAGGGGATGCAGAGACAAGAGAGAAACAGTCAAGAAACAATAGTGCAGCCTTGGGGCAGGGTCCTGGTTCTGCCTCATGAGATGTACATAACAGTATCTTTGAGCTCTTCTGCAGAACTAAAACCCCCAACAAATGGAAGATGCTAACAACCTGATGAAGCATTCTTCATTCCAGAGACAAGGTCACAGTTTGACATCCTTGAGAACCACAGAAGCTCATCAGGAGACCACCTAAGGCCAGATTAAAGGAGCGTAGGCCCTGAACACACCCTGATTCTGATCAGCAACCCTGGCCTTGAACCATTGCTGTAAAACTCCTCACCAAATCCTGCCACCACCCCACCCCCCAGGTTGGGGCACACAATTTTTGAGGGCATGAGTCCTCTGTGTCCCCCTCTGCCTGGCAAAGCAATACAGCTATTCTTTTCTACTTCAACCAAAACTCTGTCTCCGAGATTTGATTTGGCACCGGTGTGCAGAGGCCGAGTTTCCAGCATCACTTCTGTGTGTGGGCTATGGGTGCTCCCTCTGTGCCCACTGGACAGTGATCTGTGTTCAAACTCCTTGCAGACGAGGCCATGTGCCCACATATTCTCAAAAACCTAAAGTGATGTCACAGCAGAAAGGAATGTTAGAAGTCATTTAGTGTTTCCTAAATGTGGGGAACTCTCAGCCCACAGCTTGCAACAGGTATTCTGGGAAGAAATGGAGTCTTGGCCAAATACATTTGGGTAGCGCTGCCCGACTCTCCCTGCCTTGCCATACACACACTGGGATACCGGAGATGCTGAGGAGACTTGGCATTAGTTTAACTTCCCTTAATAGGCCATTTTCCAAACTTATTTGCACATGGAACACCCTTTTGGTTTGGGCTGTTTATCGTCACTTTGCCAAGCTGGTGTTCTATAGCATTTTGGGACATGGATACAGCCAAACCTTTTAGTTTATAGATGAGAAAGTGGAGGGCCAGCGAGCTTGGTCCTCTCACCCCCTCCCCAGGGAAAGGCCTCAGCTTCTGAACACGTCTCTTCCATCTCTGCTTCTTTCCTTCCCTCTGCTTCTCTCCCTGTGACTTCCGGCTCCCTTAGCTGGCAGCCATCCCTGCCTGAGCTTGGATCCCATTAGTTCTCTAAGGAGAGTCATAGGAGACCTTTTGGCTGACTCCTTGTATAGATGGCTCAGCCTCAAGAAACCTGAGCCCTGAGAAGTTCCTGGCCACCTGAGCTGCTGTCTTTAATCTTGAAACTGCTGGTCTCCAGGTGAGGGATCGTTGAGCTGCTGGGAGTCTTAGAAAGACTCTCATGCAAGAGGATGGTTAGTAAGTTCACTTTAACTCATGGTTACGCCTGAGGAAGTGTTTAAATGTGATGCACTGAGGAAATTTCATTGACTGATACATACCCACTATACATCCAACACCAGTTATTGACATCCGAAAATTAGTGCTGAGCACAGGACACATTTGTTCCATCAAGCCTGGGAGTTGGCCAGGGAGGTCAAGCAAGTTGCCCGAGATTCCAGGACCAGGACAGGGGGAATCAGGGCCCAAACCCAGGGAGCAGGGCCCTGAAGTCTGCACTCCAGCCTCTGGGAGCCATTATCACTAATGTTAGCATGGGAAGGATGGGGTGATGCTGTGATTCATAAGAAATATATATTTGGTCATTCAGATGACCAAAATATATTTTTCATATATATTTATTTGGTCTTTGTTCGCTGTTCCTGGCTCACAGCTTCCAAAACCCTTGGAATTTCCTAAGTGCTGAGAGTGATAAAGGTGTCTTTTGTTATTTGAATGAGGTGATTTTTGGAAGCCTCTAAGGTTGGGGGCTGGTTGTCAGGGGAACCAACCACCTGACTAGAGGTTTGTAATTTTCAGTCTCACCCCCTTAACTTCCAGGTGGGAGTAGGGCTGGAGGTTGATGGTCAATCATCATTGACCAGTGATTTAGTTAATTATGATTATGTAATGAAGCCTGCATAAAAACCCAAAAGGACAGCTTTTTGGCCCTTTTTCCAAGAGCTTCTTGTTGGGGGAGCCAGAATGCTTCTGTGCCACTGTGCTGGGGCCCTGTTCAGGACCTCACCCTATGCTATTGCTTTACCTGGTTGTAGATTCCTAACCTTTAATAACCTTACATATATATATATATATATATATATATATATATATATATTTAATTGAAGTATAGTTGATTTAAAATGTGTTAATTTCTGTTGTACAGCAAAGTGACTCAGTTACACACATATATTCTTTTCCTCAGTTACACACACACATGCTTTTTTGTATGCTTTTACGTTATGGTTTATTGCAGGATACTGAATATAGCTCCCTGTGCTATACAAGTGGGACCTTGTTGTTTACCCATTGTATACGTAATAGTATGCAGTTTGGGGTTCAATAACTTTTGATAACAAATCGTTAATCTGTGAGTAAACTGGTTTTTCTGAGTTCTGCAAGCCCTTCTAGCAAATCAATCGAACCTCTGGAGGGTGTCGTTGGAACCTCCAGTTTGTAGCTGGTGGGTCTGTCACTGACGTCTGTGGTGAGGGTGGTCCTGTAGGACTGAGCCCTCTACCTGTGGAATCTGATTCTGTCTCCGGGGAGACAGTGTCAGCATTGAGTTGAATTGCTTGCTGCTGTAGGGAAGCCTCCTCCGTACGTTAGAATTGGGCTTGGGAACCCTTTTCCGACGGGGTTCACTTGTATTTTTAGCAGGTCCGTTCTTTCTAATACCAGGCATTCGGGAACCAATGCTTCAGTTAGTGCCCTGGGGGCTGGGGCAACCTATTTCTAGAGGGACACTGCACTCGTGCATCTGTTTCCTGATGCTGTGCCCAGGTGGGGAAGACGCATGCTGGTCACTGGGCCCTCCCTCTCTCCCTCCCTGGTGGGGGCCAGGAGCCATCTGTATAGACTGTGTTCTCTGACAACCGCCCAGTGGAGCCTGAAGTGGCCGTCCCAGTATCAGCTGGTGGAGTCTATCAGAGAACACAAAATTGCATGGATAACAGGTAAGCCCTGGGCAGCCTTTATCTATCCCTAAACAATCACTGTCATGTTATTTGACTCTGAATGCTCCATTACGTTTCAGATTTATTTCCAATCATTCAGAGCTGCATCCATGGGAGACAAAGGTGTCTTTGAGCTCTGGCACCTGCTGTTCCCCCCAAATGTCAAGGGCTGACGTTTGATGTCTTTATCCACAGTGGGCGTGATGATGACTCACTCCTTGCTCCCCACTCCTAGGCCCACAGCCCCATTCACACCCAGTGAGGACTTCCATGCCCCACACGCAGGTGGCAACGTGCGCGGCCCAGGGGGAGCCGACCTCCTCCCTCTCTTTCCTCTGGCAGAGCCTGCCTGGGTCCCTGGGAGAGGCCTCTGCAGCTGGGTTCCTCCTTCGCTCCCTCTCCCACTGGGCGGCACCCAGTGTCCCAGGCGAGGTGCGTGTCTTGGGGTGCAGGGGGCGCTCACGGGCTGCCTGGTGCTGCAGGTGGGGGGGTGGGGCTTTCTCTCCTGGACGGGGAGGCATTGGCGGGAGGTGAGTCCTTGTAAAGTCCTTCAGATGAAGTACTCCTTTCTGCTGCTGTCACCGTTGTCCTGGAGGGACGGGTCGTCCTGCAGGGCCGCGTCGGCGCTCTCGGCAAACTCCGTGCCCTTGGCCTCGTTGGTGTGGTACGTGCCCTTGTGCCGGTACATGTAGTGCAGCATGAGAAAGAGGAGGCAGACCAGCACGAAGGCCACGGCCGCGATCACGCCTGCAGGAATGGAAGCACAGGGCTCTGTGTCGAGGGGAGAGGCCAGGCTGGGATGGGGGAGGACGCAGGCAGGGCCCACAGGGTTGTGTTGGGACAGACACGCTGCTGGCCAGACACCAAGCCCAGACAGCCTGGCTCCTTCCTGCCTCTCTCTTGCCCTGCCCAGGGCACCTGCCCCTCCCCTGTGCCCATCTAAGCTACCCCTGACCTCCCCTCTCCCTCCGTGCAGCATCCTCAGACTGAGGCTGGAATCTTATCCCAGAACTGACCCTGCTCCGAGGTGCTCCCCGTCCGCTGAGGGAGGCAGACCTAAGTGCACCATCCACGGAATGCAGCTCGTGGGTTTGCCTAAAACTGATAGGCTCACAGGACTTGGAACTTTCAGGGATTTAAAAATTTTTTTTAGAGATAAGTTTAATTCAAAGAATTAGGTATTTTATATATAGCTATTAAAAGGGTGGAAAAATTATTTTATAAAGACACAATCATTTTTTAAAACCTAGCAAATACAGAGAAACACAAATGGATGTTAACATGTCCTTAATCCTTCGGCTCAGAAATCACCGCAGTTAACAATTTGATACCTTTCCCTCCCAAGAAGCATTCATGTTTAATCAAAGTTCTCCTTCAATCTTCAAATGAATGGCCCTCTCTAAGCCTTTGTAACACTTTAGTATTTAGAACTTGCAATCATTTTCAAACTCTTCTTACTGGAGTCCCTCTGGCTGATTTACGATTCTCCAAACACTTTTTATTTGACCAATTTTCCATGTCTCTGCACATGTTCTCTCTGCTGAAAATATTTTCCCCTCCCCTTGTCTTCCTGGTAAACTTGGATGCTGCCTTCAGAATCCAGCCTCTCCCACCTCCTCTAAGAAGACTCCTTTGCCTTACTCTCCTGGCCCTGCAGAGCAAATCACTCCATCCCTTAGCATTTCTGCTGTACTTTGTAAATCTGATAACTCTGAGTTTTAGAAGCAGGACAATCCCAGCTGAGGGGTTTCCTGGGCATGGGATTGAAGTGCGAAAACCGGGAAAGTGCCAGGAGCGGGCAGGGGCGAGGGCTGCCCCTGGAGAAGTGTGGTGTGTGTGTCCCTTAGCCCACAGCTCCCCTGTGCTCCTGGGAGGTGGGGTCTGCAGGAGGGGTTGGGAGGTGTGGCTAGAGGGCTGTTCAGAAAGAAGAGGTCACTCAGGCCTTTGGAGTGATGGGGTGAAAGGGCAGGACCAAAGAGTTTGGGTAGGACTAACGGGTGGCGCTCTCACGTGCGGAGGTTCAAGAGCAGGTGTTTGCTTTGAAACCCCAGAACAAACCCTCTGCCTTGACTTAGAAGGCGGGTTTACTGGGGGAGGGGCCTTTGGAGAATATGTAGAGGCTACAACCGTTCCCAAGTCCCAGCTTTGTGGGACAATTTCCTCAGCTCCCCGCGGCCTTTAGGGGACACTTCTGTCTGCATGATGTTAATGGCATTGTCTAAGAAAAAGAAGGCCCGGCCATTCAGTGAGTAGGAAAACATCAGGGTGATTGCCTGCTTTTATTTATTTATGTCGAAACGTGAAGTTCCCTGAGCTAGGAATGAGCTAGGGAGAAGTGTGAAGCTCAGAAGGACACCGCAAGCTATAGCTCACAGACTTAGTCTGTCCTGAAACAGTTTGGGGTCAGAGCTGTGACCAGTGGGGGCCAGTATGGGTTTCAGAGCAAGGCTAGGGCAGGGTTAGGATGGAGAGACAGGGGCGTGAGACCTACGACAAGAATCAGTGTGGTTTGAGGGAGCCGGGAGAGAAGTCAGGGAACCCTGGTCAGCCCTCAACCCTACCCCTCCCTTACCAGAGCGGCTCTCCCTCCAGCCCCCCTTCCCTGTGCATCTAGGGTCCTGACAGGCCCTGATGCAGGTGTCTTGGCACCTCACCCACCAGGATGCTGTGTTGGACATTTTCTTACAGATCCAGAGTCCCCCGGTCCACCTTCAAACCACCTTTGAGGGAAGGAAAGCAGGGCTATGGCAGGTCCTGCCCTGAGTGCTTCCTCTGACCCTCCTGGCTGTTTGAGGGGCCCCCAGACAGTGTACCTGCAATGACGGCGATGTCCATCTCCCTCGAGGCCATTCCGGGGTCGGGCTCTGTGGACAGAACAGAAGAGCCTGAGGTGAGAGAGGACGGCTGCCCATGCCCTGCAGTGTCTCTGCTGAGCTTGCACCTTCTGCTCGCAGGTGCACTGACCCAGGGTGCATGGGAAACTGCATGGCACGCAGATAGGCCTCTGGCCGGGGGCGCACAGGGCCGGGCCCAGTCTCTCCATGTCCGCTGACCGTTACTGGAGAGCATCGTGTCACTCCCAGGGCTATCAGACACCATTATGGCATCTCCAGGGCTGAGCCAGCCATATGTGAGGGACCTCTGCTGCATCCCTGCTGCATCCCTGACCCAGAGCCCTGCCTGCACCTGCAGGTGCTCAACAGACACCTGCGGGGGTGTGAGGGCAGGCACGACTGTGTTTAGTGCAGTGTCACCTGACTCTTCAGGCCTCAGCTTTTCTCATGATGATGGTAAAAACAGACCACCTGTGGGGTGTCTACACATGTCAGGTGTTGGTTTAGTTGCCATCCATCTAGTATACCAGGTACATGGTATTATTAACCCATTTCACAGGTGGGACACTGAAGCTCAGAGGGTGATGTGCCCACCATCACACAGCTGGTCTGATGGGTGAGCTTGAGGCCGGGACTTAAGGCTGTGCTCTCTGGGGGGCACTTTCTCTCTTCTCACTTGAAGACACCCCTCCCAGGAGGGCTCCTATCCGGAGATCTCTCCCTAAGACCCTCCGCAGACCTCTGAATCCTTCTTCTGAGGGTAGGGCCACTCTGTAGTGCTATCCAAGTTACTAAGTGCATTTTTCAGAAGCTCAGTGGTTTAGCCAGAAGGCTATGAAGTCTAGGAGAGCAGGAACCTCTCCTTTGGGATATGTGTGAGAGGAAGGACTTATTAGAGCACGGAAATATCAGTGTTCACATGGAAATCCCATGTTCCCGTTACAAGGGCTCCACGTATTAAAACAGAGACGGCTGCTTCATAGTAGTCATTTCCACTCAGATAATCACTTTAATTATAGCGTGATGAGGTCATTCTCCCCAGCACAGCTGCCAGATGCCTCTTTCTGATAAGAAGCTGGCTGGTGGTGGAGGGAAGTGGGGGCTCCAGGCTTGAGAGCTGGAGGAGGAGAGCCAGGCTGGGGGCTCTGAGGCCAGCACAGAGCCTAGAGGTGGCGGAGAGGAGAAAACAAGGCCTCAGGTCAGCAAAGAGACAGAGCAGGTATCAGGGCAGGGGGAGGGAAGTACAGACAGGAGAAGGTCAAATGGATGCTGGACTTTGCAACCCAGGGTGGTCAAGTGCAGCCTGGGACTTAGCATCTAGCACACAGTAGGTACTCTAAACATTTACTGAATGCATGATCAAGGGGATAAATGCACACAATAAATGAATGCATGCAGAGGCCAGAGTTCTAGAACTTACTCCATCACTGAGCACCTCCCATTTCAGCAAGAAAGAATAGCCCCTTCCTTAAGTTGGCATGGGTGGTTGTAGAAGCTCTAATACCCAGGATTGCTGTTAGGAATTTTCCAGGTGAAAGCAAGCCTTTCTTAAGTCAGTTTGTCCAAGGCAGCCAGGATTAGAAAGGACTGCTATTTCTTCTTCTTTTTTTTTTTTTTCAGTACCTGGCCTCTCACTGTTGTGGCCTCTCCTGTTGCGGAGCACAGGCTCCGGACGCGCAGGCTCAGCGGCCATGGCTCGCGGGCCCAGCCGCTCCGCGGCATGTGGGATCTTCCCAGACCGGGGCACGAACCCGTGTCCCCTGCACCAGCAGGCGGACTCTCAACCACCGCGCCACCAGGGAAGCCCTGCTATTTCTTCTTTTAAAAACAATTAGCAATTGCTTACCATGTGCCAGGTACTGTTCTTAGCACTTAATGTGTTTTAACTCAAATAGTCCCTGTGATAATGCCACTCAGTAGCAGTTATTATTGTCCCCTTTTTACAGATTTGGAAGCTGAGTTCCAGAAAAGTGTAACCGATTTCCCTGGGTCAGAATATCTCCTGTTTGAGCCTGAGAAGCCTCAAGATGACATGCCTAACCCTGTAGGGCCCTGCTCAGTGGTGAGCCTGGGTGAGCTGGGTGAGGACCAGAGAGGTATTCGGCTTGGATCACTTGGGGTGAATTTCTTGGCTTGGGCTGAATTTGTTCAAGTTGCACCATGTGACCGGACTCCAGGGTAGTGACACTTCAGCCTGGCCATACCTGCCACCTAGGTCAGAACTGGCACAGAGGAGGAAGCTTGGGCATGTCTGGGAAGGTGGGGATGGTATAAGACAGTGGTTGTCAAAGTGTTGTCTCTGGAACAGCAGCATTTCCTGGGAGCCTGTTAGAAATGCACATTCCTGGGCTCCACCCCAGACCTACTGTACCAGAAGCGCTGGGGCTGGGGCCCAGTAATCTGTGGTAACAGGCCTTCAGGTGATTCTGATGCACACTCAGGGTTGAGAACTGCTGGTGTAAGAGAAGTCTTCCCAGAGAGGGTTTATCAGGATGGGCCCTTGAAGGATGAATAGGAGTTTGTGGCACGAACAAGAGTATAAGGATTTCAGGCAGAGGGCTTAGCCCCTACAACAGCCCCTCACCTCTCTCTAGTTCTCAGTTTTCTCCCCAAATGACTGCTTGCCATCCATGGCACCTAGGGTCCTGAAACCTGGGCTTTGATCTCTTGTTTCTGGAGATGCTGCAGTGAGAGTCCTCACTGGCTACACCACCTCATGCTGTTTCAGCCAGCAGCAATGATATGGGATATTTGCAGAAGGCTAGTTGGAGTGAGCTCGAATCCCTCCCAGGAAGTTGATGGGTTACTGTGTGATTGGATTATGAGCCTGGGTTGAGAGTCCACCCCTTGCTGAGTTTCAAGGGTAAGTAGGAGCTTGGGATTAGAATCACTCCGAGCTCAGGAACTGGGATGGGGGCCAATGAGCAGCTTGAGGGGGGTGGATTTTATGGCAAAGAAAGGTGTTATTTATGGCCAAGTGTGCATCTGAGGTCAGAACAGACAGTGGTCTACTCCTGAGACTGGACAAGCATGAATGGCCTCCACCCTTTTTGTAGAGACCCAAAGTGCCCTGCGCGTTTCCTTCCTAGATCTCTTCAAGATTGCAACGCCCCCACCAGAGAGAAAGCTCTTCGAGTCCCAGGACCGCATCTGTCTTACTCACAGTCCTGCGTGCCTGGCACGGAGTAACAGTTGTTGAGAGTTATTTGAAAGCCTAGTTCTATCTGGGGAACAGAGGATGAAACTGTGCCCTGCACTGTCCACATCACTCTGATGACCCTTGGGTTCAAATCCTGGCTTGACTGACTTAATGGCAGCATATTCAGTAAAATGCTTAATACAGACTGGCTTTAGTTTCTGTGTGTGTGAACAGGGATAACAAACCCACTTTGTGGTAAGTGATAGGAATGATACACACACACGTGATAAATATTGTATATATGTTATATAGACAGTTACTATGTGGTACATAGCTCAGAATAGGTGTTTTTCAGTTGTAGCCACTGTTTTGATTGTGAGTCTTATTATTACTCTGGTTTGCATGGAATTCCATACCATTCACCTAAGGGACCAGTTCCCAGATGCTGTGGGTCCAGGCAGACGCTGGATGCTGGTCGTGAATTCCCAGCATTGTCCGACTGACAGTCAGACAGCACCGGATGCTCAGTGTCTCTCTTTCCCGTATCACTGCAGGGAACAGGAGAGCTTCCAAGAAACAAAAAGTGAGTCTCTGACCTCAGGGGGCTTACAGTTTCCCTGGGTGGTGTGATTGTGATGGATGAATTATTTAGGGCAGTGTCTGTCACACAGGAAGCCCCAAGTCACTGGTGGGTGACAACCAGCTAGAGAGAGAAAGAGGCAAAGAGAGAAAAAGGGAAGGAGAAATAAAGAAAGAAACCAAAACAGGAAAAGAGAGAGGAGACAGAGAAAATAGCTTAGAAACCACCAGGTCCATCATCGGCAGTTGGGATACTGTTTAGGGAGTTCTGATTTCTTTTGTGCACACACACCACAAGCATGTGGATCTGAGTCACAGTGTAAAGGGGGTTTCTTACTGAGGGCGGCATTTACCACGATTTTTGGAGACTGTGATTTAGACAACAACACGACAAGAGGGAATACACGAAACCCTTTGTGTCCTACAGTGTCAGGTTCAAGGGTAGCCCGTCTAAGAGATCAAGAAAGGAGCAGGCAGACGGAGAACAAAGCATGGCCTCATACCAGTGAAAGCTGATGTAGGTGATGGAGGCCGAATGGCCAAACAGCCTGATACCTCTGGGCTTCTGAACACCCCCGTGTGGCCACCCAGCTGCAGGCCTTGCCACAAGGCCAGGGCCAAGGGAAGGGACAACAGATGTTTCCCGTAGCTGTGGATCCAGAGAGGGAGAGGAAGGGAAGGGCTGTTCCTGCCCCCAGCTCACATGCAGGGAAGTCACCACCTCCCATGTAGGCATGGTGGGGAGTGAGGGCAGGGATCAGCGGGGGAGGCTGATGTTCTCCTAGAGGCCTTGGGAAATTTCAGGGGTGGGAAGAATGTTCCAGGACTAGGGAAGTTCTGACACAAGTCCTGGGGGCTCAGCCTCAGGGGGGGGAAGCAGGGGGAGGACTTACTAGGCAGCAGGCTCTGGGTGAAGTGAGCTGCCACTTACATTCCTCACAGCAAGCGAGCCAGAGGGAAGTGTTTATCTCCAAAGAGCTTGAGCAAGTGGTCGACATCTCACAGCCAAAAGAGGCAGAGTCTGTGTTGTAACCTGGGATCCCCAGCTCTAAAATGTGTGCTCTCTCCAGAGTGCAAGCTGCCATGGTTGGGAATGGCTTCTCTCCTGTGTCATCTGCAATGTGGCAGCAGCCAGAGCCCTGCTGACTCTCTAGGTCTGCAGGGTGGGTCCACTGCGTGTTTCCTGGTCAAAGGCAGCACCCCTGGGAGGTAGCAGGGTGCAGAGGTGCTGCCCCTCCATGCAGGCGACATTCTCCGCTCCAGCTGGCAGCTTGGGCACTGCTAACAGGGTGCAGCACTTTAGCAGCAGCTGGATCCTCGGGGCTCCAGCGGTGCTTCTCAGATGTCAACAGAGAGCAGTGCTCAGGCACTGGCTCCAGGGACACAAGTCGACCCTCCTGTTGCCACCAAGAGCCTTGCTTCTCTTGTGTTTTCTGATGAAGCTGTGCAGGGAACTTCTTTTTCCTGCAAGGGTTTGTCTTCAGCACCTCCTGACCCACCTCTAATGGTTTTTCCTATTGCCTCAGGGGTCCTGGAGGAAGCACCCCATTCCTGTTTCCCATCGCCCACCTGGTCCAGCCAAGAGGAAGAATTCAGGCACGGGGCAGAAGACTCTGGGAAGAATAAGATTATTTAAGTCTTAGTAGCACAAAGGGAAACGCTTGTTGACCAAAAGGTTTGTCATCAAGTCCTTGAAGAATTCATGCCATGACAACGGTGGCAATGCCAGCAATTAGCAGACATGGCAACCATATCTGTTGCTTGATGGTTTGCTCTGTACTACTTACACTGAGAGCCTTCTTTTTCAGGGGGCTTAGTGGGTGATGGCTTTGCGTGAGGCTGACTTGCGTTCAGAGGAAGGACAGGAACGTTTGTGGCCCTAGATAGTTCTCCTTGGCTCACACTGGAGTTTCTCCTTCCTTTTCTAGATTCTGGCCTCAAAGGCCTGATGCAAGTGAAATAGAAATCAGCTGACGATTGACGTTTAGTAACTGACTTTCCTTTGTGGTAAGAAAAAGGTCAAAGACATTTACTTTTCTTTGATGGTCTGTTGTTATCTCACACTGAAAGGGTGTAGTATTCAAGCTACAACAGGGGAAGAATGGGTCTCAGAATATAAGAGCCCCAAGGAAAGAAACGGATAGCTCAGTATCCACTGTCCATCTCTCTTGCAAGACAGCCAAGGCTGGCTGAGCAGTTAGCATTTGCCCAGCCCCAGGCTTCACCGGATGCAGAGAGGATGAGGTCTGCCCCCAGAAGGTTTAGGACTTGGTTGAGGAGACACGACACATTTACATGAAAAGTTAGACTCTGTGTGTTTAAGTGTCAAAATGAGCAATAAAGACGTGCCCGGGAAACAGAGTCACAGATGGAGAAACCAAACTTATGGTTACCAAGGGGGAACAGGGGGAGGGATAAATGGGAGATTGGGATTGGCATATACACACCACTCTATGTAAAATAGATAACTAATAAGGACCTACTGTGTAGCACAGGGAACTCTACTCAATACTCTGTAATGGTGTATATGGGAAAGGAATCTAAAAAAGAGTGGATACATGTATATGCATAACAAATTCACTTTGCCGTACACATGAAACTAACATAACACTGTAACTCAACTATACTCCAGTAAAAATTAACTAAAAATAAACTTTCTTTAGCACCTACTACATCCCAGCAATGTGGTGGATAGTTAAGGCAAGGCCCCTGCCTTCAAGGAGCAGACCATACAGCAGAGACAAGGACGTCTGTGGGTAACTTTGGAAAGGGTAGGTTTCTGGGTTCTCCCGAAGGCTTCCTGGAGGGGGTGGTCCCCAAGGCTGGCCTGCTGAGATGCTGAGTGGGTGATGCCAGCAGCAGTAGTGAGAGAAGGACGTGGAGGGAAAGCTCACGGTGGGTCGTCGGGTGTCGGGGTCTGGGCTCCCGGCAGCTGCAGGTTGTATGCTGGGGAGGGGCATTACCTGCCTGCAGCTTCCAGCAGGTCACCCTTCCTATCTGTGCAGAGAGCCTGTGTCGCCTTCCCTGGGCTTGCAGACCAAATTCTCCGGACAAAGTACCCGGCCAGGCGAGGCCAATGTGAATTTGACCTGCCTTTTATCAGAATGCGCCTGCCATTCTCAAGGTCAAAACTATTGCCCTCATGGTCCCTGTATGTCACCTTATAAACAGTCTCCCCGGCCCCAGGGCTGCCAAAGTGCTGTGTAATGTTATTACACTGCTGTGAAACCCCATCCAATGATCCAGCCACGCTTTCCTCCTCCTGGCTGTGATGCTGCCTTCCCTGTTGCCCTGGTGCCTGATGCTGCTATATAAAAACAGGCACAGATGTCTGGCGGGTACCGGAGCCTTGCAGGCTGCAACATGCCAGCCACACCAAAACACTGGTGGGTGAAGTACTGGGGCCTGCGAGGGGGCAAGGAGAGGTAGACTCCCTGCTCTGGAGATCAGAGCCATTCCCGGCATCGGTAAACTGGGGAAGATGCAGCCTGGGGGCAGAGGCAGGAGAGGGGGTCTTCCTGCCTCTGGATCCTTGCTCAGGGAGTTTTCATACTCAGGCATTGTCGTTTGGGGGATGTGCTCAGGGGAGGGGAACTGAAAGCTGAGGATGCTGTAACTCACAACCCAGAGTGTCCAGGCTTTCCTCCACCTATATTTCCCTGCTATTATCCCTGAGTTTTTGTTTTTTTTAAATAGAGCCTTATTCCAATACAACGACCAGTCTGCCTCAGTTGAGCTACAGGGTCTAAGTAAAAGGAAATGCTGCTTTGTCTCTGTTCCTGGGGCCAGAGTATAAAAAATGGAGCCCCTGTCTCCCCAGCCCAGGATGGTGACAGCAGTGGGAGTCAGCAAGAAGCCCTAAAGGGGCGGGGGGAGGGCGCATCTGGGGAGACAAGGGTCTGCTGAGCAACATGGAGTCGCCACTGTCCACATGCGGATGCTCCTCTGAGAGAGGGAACCTTGTCAGCTTGGGCTGTGTGGGGTTTGGGGCTTGTTCAGGAGGCAGCAAATATCCCCACGGCACAGAGTGAGGAAAGGGGACCACCGCTCCCTCCCCACACCCTGCGCCCACCGCCTCCTGAGGACCTGAGGGTTTCTAAGAAAATGGAAGTCAAAAGAGACAGGAAGAAGGGAAGGAGAAGATCCAGTCCTGCTGCTGTGCCTGGTCCTGGGGAGGATGCTGGTGCTTGGTATCCATCCGCTGCTCAGGCTGGGGTAGCGGGGGTGCTGGAAAGGTGTCTGGGTCAGCAGGCGTCAACAGAAGCTCAGACTTGAGACAATGCCAAGACCACGGAAAGGAGCTCAGCAGGTTTGCTCTTCCCGGGAGGAGGAGCAAGCCTGCCCTGGAAACAGCTGGTGTGGCTTTAGCTCACTGGGAGAGGAGACCCAGCTATTTAACTTCTGATTTGCACCTGTCCCTCTATCAAGCCCACTGACCTTCTCGTTGAAAGGAGAGCAAGCTTAAGAGGAAACAGAAGCTGAGGCGGAGAGGAGGCGGGTGTTACCCGAGAATGAGATAGCGTCCCTGCTCTGACCAAGGTCAGGGTCCAGGCTCCGGAGGCCCTCACACCCCACCGGGAGAGGGATGGACTGGAGCCCTCCTAACCGTGTGTGCACAGGACTGCGCTCAGCCTCTGGGGTTTGTGTGATGTCCGGGTCAGTGTGTGGAGCTGGTGTCAAGGCCTTTTATGCTGTGGCCGTTCCCAGCTGATGGCCCTCTCCTTCGTCTTACCCTGTCCAGCTAGGTCGAGCGGCACCCCGGAGGTGGGATTTGTCCTCATGGGCAGTCCTGCAGCTCTGTCCCCGATCCCTACCCAGATCCAGCCCACATTCTAAGCCTCAGGCTCCATAGGCTTGTCTGGGCTCAGAGGTGCCCAGACACAGTCCATTCCCAAGGCCCCATCTTTCTCCATCCTCCCGAGAGGGGGTCTGCCTACTCAGAGCTCACTCCTCGACTCCCCTCTGGACTCTTACATGTGCTTCAGCAGCTCACACAGGGGTGACCCTCTGACCTCTGATCCCTAGAGGGAAAGAATGCCTGATTCCCAGGGCAGACACACATGGCAAGCCTGGCACGGAACGAGGGTTCAGTACGGCGGGTCCTCCAGGGAAACAACATCCTTCACGTCTCTGTTTCTCTTTCAGGGCTAAAGGGAGACTGGGAGCCTGGCAGCATTTGGGAGGAATTTGCTGAATTATGGATAAAGAGGGAACAGATAAATTATCACCATCCACTGAGTACAAGACGCAAGGCCCTAAGGAGGGAAGGAATTAAACACCCTTAGGGGTTTTTTACTAATCTTCTCAAATGGCACGTTACCCATGCTTCCCATCTCAAGGTAGGATGACACCTATGGCATAGGGCAGACTTTCACAGGCAAGTTACCCCACGTCTTGGAGCCTCCTTTCCTGTCTCTGTTACACAGAGATAGTAAAACCCCAGCCTAACAGGACTGACAGCTGAGGCCCTGGTTCTCAAACTTGATTGTGCATCAGAAGTGCCTGGGGCATGGGATCTGTTACATCCCAGCTCCCTGGGTCACTGCCCTCGCCGCCCAGATTCTGAGTCAGCAGGTCTGGGTTGCACCCGAGATTCTGCATTTCTCACATGTTCCCAGGCAATGCTGCTGGTGCAGGAGCCTCCCTTTGAGAACCGCTGAGCTCATGACCGTGAGTGCTCCTTACAGAGCACGAGGCTCCATTCAAACACTTACACACCTCCCTTTGGTGTGATATTAGGCTTCAGCAACTAGAACTGGGGGGGCCTGGTACCCCCTCAGCAACGCAAACGAGCAGCCACTGTCACAGCTGATCTGGTCACGGCCTGAGCTCAGCACCCTTTCTTTCAGGACCAGATGTTGTAGCTGGAGACCTGGCACAGTAACACACTCTGAGAATTTGTCACCTCTGCTGGCTCCCCTGCCTGGCTGGGCGAGGGGACAGGGACACTGTGGCAGGGTCTGGTAGCTGCCCGCACCCTCTGATCAATGACCTGTCAGGAGACTGCAGCCTTGTTCTCTGGAAATTCTGAAAGGGCCCTCAGCTGCCCTGGATGCCCATGTGTGCACTGACTGCGCTGAGACCCAGGGAAGGAAAAAGAGCCACTGCTGATTCAGTGAAGTACACCTGGGCTCCCATGATGCGGCAGGAAAGCAATTCTCCAAAGGAAGGTGTCTGGGGCACCAAAATGGCAAAGGAAGGATGTGGATTCTTGGAGATATGGGGCTGGCCAAAAAGTTTGTTCGGGGTCTCCCATAAGATGGTACAGAAAATCCCGAACGAACTTTTTGGCCTACCCAATATGTTGAGGTGCCAGAAAAGGCACTGTGTATCTCAATCAGCATTGCTTGGCTTCCCAGATCCCAGCTCCACCAGAACCGGCTGAAGCTCGGAAGGCTCTGGACATGCTTTTTCCAGCCCCAGCTCCATCTAGATGTGGGAAGACCGAGAGTACACAGAAAGCTCCCCTGCCTACTGGTGAGCTGAGCACGGCGGCTAGGCACAGACTGGACGGGGGCAGCATGAGCGGCCGTCCTGCAGGGCGACTGAATCCCCGCCCCACACCTAGACCACCTTGGGAAGTGCCAACCCCAGTCTCCTCATGTGTCCAATGTGATGGCGCTCCTCTGTAGGGTCCTTGTGAGCTAGTATGTGGTGAGCACCTAGGACAGCGCCTGGCGTAGACTGGCCATTTGACTGTCACTTATTATCCTTGTCCACAGTGTTGACACAGCTTCATTCAAAGTGGGATTCTCACAAACGGGCAACTTTCATTCTCTCATATGCTCTGTTGCCAATGTATCACCCTGAGCATCAAACACTCCATTTCTAGTCATCGATCCAGAGAAATCATCTGAAACAGGAACAAAAATTCATTCTTGGCAAAGTGTATTGCCATTGGGTTTAAACTGGAAAATAAAAGAGGACAGTCTAAATGCTCCACATTGAGAAGCTTGTTCTGTCAATTACGATACACACACAGGACAGAACGTTCTGCAGTTACTGAAGGCATGGGTGGGAATTCTGAGCGACAGGAAGAAATGCTTACAGTATGATTTAATGGAAAGGAACAGGACTCTAAATATAAACTATGTTAAATATACAAAAAAAAGGCTTAGTAAAAGGAATGAAAGGAAATATACTTTCCTGAGATGGTGGCTTTTGGGTGGTTATGGGTGGGGGCTAGGTTATGCGGGTATTGTTTTCTTCTGATATACAGTTTTCACACACATCCACACCCACATATACATTCATGCACACACATGGCCTTCTGTGACCCGCAGCCCTGCCAGTGACACCCCTGGGCTGACGCAGGGGCTCCTCTAAGGTACGGTCCCCAGCCTTCACTGGCGGGCCTGTGAGCATCTCTGGTTGGTGACAGTTATGTCCCAGCCAGGGCCAAGTATGTGGCTGGTGGGTAGGATCCAGGTATGATGGAGAAGACAGTTCTGTAAGGAGAAGCTGTGCCTCCCAGTGAGATTCTGAAGCCCAGGAAATGGGCCAGCAATGCTCTTTTCAGTCCTCATTTCAGGCTGGGGGACCAGCATGGGGACCAAGAACTTGACCTCTCCAGCTTTGGGAAGAGCAGAGGCCAGGGTTATAAAGCCTCTCCCTGGGGGCACCCTGGACATCTGGCTGCTATGACGCTTTATCTGAAGAGAATGTCACCTCCTCCACAGCCCTGTGAAAGCAGGACCAGCCCCCTGTTAGATCTGTGTTTGTGCCTGGTTTTGTTCTCCCATTCACACCCCAAGTCTCGGCGCTCCCCTGGCCTCCACTTCTCCAGGGACCACATTGCCTGGGGCTCTCTTCCCACTGGAAACCCTCCTTTCTGGATATGGATAATGATGTAATTGCCACCATTTGGGGGCTTGCTTTATAAGTGCATGCACTGGTGTGATTTCTTACAAGAACCTCTGAGGTGGATGCTATAATGCCTATCGCTTTACGGTGGAGGAAACTGGAACTTGCCCAAGGTCACACAGTGGTGACAGGAGAGACTGGGATGGGGTCTGTCTGATTCCAAAACTCATTCTAGAATCATCACTTCAGAAAAGGTTCACTGAGGGTCCATCATGTTCCCTGTTTTATTTTTAATTTTCTTTTAAAGTACAATTTTTAAATTATATTAATGTTCCCTGTTTTAGATCCTGAGGGTCTAACAGTGAACAATGCAAAGACTCACCCTCAGGGGGCTTCCATTCTAGGGGAGGAAGCAGACAACAGGGAGTTAAAAATATGGATCCATGATATAAGGCCAGGGGGCGATAAACCCTGAAGGAATAAAGAAGGGAGAAGGGGAGAGAGTGTGATCAGAAGGGTGATCAGGGAGGCCACCCAGAGGGGGCAGCTTTGGGGCTGTGCTAGACTGAATGCTTGTGTGCCCCCCAAATTCACACGTCGAAAACTAACCCTCAACGTGATGGAATTAGGAGGCCACCGGGGGTGACTCTGTCATGAGGGTGGACTCCTCATGAAGGGGATTAGTGAGTGTCCTTGTAAAAGAGACCCCAGACGGCTCCCTCAGCCCTTCTGCCACGTGAGGCCAGCTATGAACCAGGAGGTGGGCCCCCCACCAGACACCACATCTGCTGGTGCTTTGATCTTGGACTTCCCAGCCTCCAGAACTGTGAGAAATACACATCTGTTGTTTTAGCCCCCAGTCTTTGGTATTCATTTTATCATCCAGAAAGGACTACTATGGGCTGAAATAAGGGAGCCCTGCAGACATCAGAATGAGGAGTGTCCCAAGCAGACACCAGCCAGGCGATGTGTTCCTGGGTGACTCAGGGACTGTGTGGTTGCTGCAGAGTGAGTGAAGGTCAGAGTGTACAAGGGGTGGTGATGGCACGACAGGCTGGACCCTACGGGCCTCTGCAAGGGATGGGAGGCCAGGGCGGGGGTCCAGCGGGAACTGTATGAACTGTGTGTGCTTGAGGCCCATCACTCTGGCTGCTGTGCTGAGTGAGGACAGACCCTGGGTGAGGATGGGAGAGGTTACGGCCATGGTGCAGGCAAGTGCTTGGACCAGAACCATGGTGGTACAGGTGATGAGGGATAGGGAGATTTTGGATATATCGGGACTGTGGGGCAACTTGGGCTCGCTGACGGATTAGATGTGGAGTGTGCAAATAAAGAAAAATAAAATAGAAGAGTCAAAGTTTGGGCCTGAGCAGGAAGGATGGAGTTGTGGTTCACTAGGAGGGGGGCCCGGGGGCAAGGTCTGGTGGGGGCGACATCAGTGCTGGCTGAGGGTGTGTTATGCTCAGGGAGCCTGTTAGATGTGAAATGCACAAAGCTTAGTTTCGAAGACTAGTTAATAAATCTATTTTCTTTTTCTTTGCACAGAAGCTGGTAATCTAGGACCTACGTGTGAACAACTTTATATATGAATATTTTTTGTGCTTGGTTTACTTGGGTTGGTATGATACATTATAGTTAAGTTCCTTGAACACTGTGGATCCCCCTAATGTGTATGAATGACTGAGGCTTTGTAGATCAAGGGACGTTTCCTCCCTTGCTTGGGGAGAGCTCGAGGAGAGGTGAGGGCTGAGGGAGGGGCTGGGCGGTGCAGTCTCCAGCATCTTGATGGTACTCACAGACCCCGGTGAGTGTGAATGAAGGAGAGGACCCAGAGCTGAGCCCTGGAGCTTGGACACGTGGAGCCCAGGACGAAGCAGGCAGCAAGCCAGGAGGAGCCCAGGGGGAGCGGTACCTGGGAAACAGGGCCACTCAACCCTGCAGCAGCTGTGCGGCCCCATCACAGCTTTCCTCCTGCTCTGTCTACAGCTGCTCAGTTCTCCCCGGGGCCTGTGTATGTACTAGACTCCACCTCGTCACACACTATAAACCTCACTGCTGAGACCTCGCCCCTCTCTCCTGCGTCATCAAATCGGAACCACCCCCCAGCAGATCCCCCCTGACAGCACGCTGTTCTCCAAACTGAAGAAAAGACAAACCTCTCTTCTTCACACCCTGTCTCTCTCCCACTCCTGGTCCCTTTCTCTGCCCCCCTGTACAGCAAAGCTCCTCAAAAGGATTTCTATACCTTCATCCCATGTTTCAGGTACTTATTTTTTCAGTGAAATAAGCTGCCTTGATAATGTTGGTGCTTGGAGGGGTGAGCGGGGGAAGCAATTGGACAGAGAATTCAGGTTTGGGATCACACCAACAGGTGGGACCAGTCAGTGTGAGGATGTGTGTGTGTGTGTGTGTGTGTGTGTGAGAGAGAGAGAGTGGGGTGTGCTCCCAGCCATGGTCAGCTGTTTGAATTCAGGTACACAAGATGGGGAAGAGCTGTATTTATTGATCCAAGCCTGGGCCAGTGGGAGAAAGGGAGAAAAGGAGAAAAGGTTAAGAGAGTTCATTGGACATTCAACAGAAACCATCTGGGGATACAGCAGTAAACAAAACAGCTGAAAGTTCTTGTCTCTCTGGAGTTTACATTCAAGGAGAAGGATACAGACAAGAAAAAGGAGAAATAAACAAGCTATGCAGTATACTAGATAGTGCAGAGACAGAAAACAAAGCAGAAGAGAGGAGGGGGCTGTGAGTGGGAGTCGCAAATTTAAATACTCTGGCCAGGGAAGGTGGCATTTGACTTAGCCCTGAAGAGGGGGAGGGAGGGAATATCTGGAGAAGAGTGTCCCCCATGGCGGGAACAGCAGGTGCAAAGGCCCTGGGGTGGGAGAAGCCCCAGTGTATTTAAGGACCAGCCAGCAGGCCAGTGTGGCTGCAGTGAAGTGAGCCCGGGATGAGCTGTAGAAGATGCAGTCAGAGACTTAAATGTGGCTGGATCATGGGCCTTGAGAGCACTGGACGAGCTTTAGCTCTTATTCTAAAATAGACGGGGGCCATGGAAGGATTCTGAGCAGAAGAGTGACATGAACTGACCGTCATGCTGTCAGGTGCTCTGGCCGCTGTGCAGGGGAAGGGGACCAGCTGGGGGCCATGGTACCATCCAGAGGAGAGAGGATGGTGGCTCGGACTTCAGTGGGAGAGGCGAGAGGTGGTGGGTTTGGAATGTCTTTTCTAGGGACTCTGATGATGGGCTGTGGAGTCTAAGATGCGCAGGGGAAGAAGTGAGGCGATGGAGGGTGGTGGACGGCAGGAAGCGGGCAGGTACTGGATTCGCGGTGCCCAGCTGGCTGAAGAATTGCCAGAGTGGAGATGTGAAGTCAGCAGGGGCCCGAGCTAGAAATGCCAGGAGCTGTCGGGGAGCAGGGTGGTTGAAATGAAGACTTTGGAAGTCTCCGGGCATGTCTCATTCTGCTTACGACTGCAGGAGCAAGAGCTGATGCCAAAAGTGGGGAATTAAGGTAAGTGGTGTGTTTAGGGGGGGCGGGATGCTGGAGGCGGTATCTGAGAGAGATGGCAGATGATTGCCTGGTGGGGGAGAGCATGATATGCGCATCAGGGAGAAAGGAATAACAGTTGTCTCCAAGTGGCCCATTTCCAGGCTGCACCTGGTGGCAAAGAGTAGGAGGGAAATGGTCACCACCTAAGAGGGCCAGCAGTGTCCTGAGGAGCCAGGCGTCTGCTGCAGGAGAGGGAAGGTGTGCTCAGTGGGGCTGAGGTGGGAGGCTGGGTGGTGCAGCCTGTGGTCCCCGTTGGCTGAGATGGCAGGGAGATGGCAGGTCTGGGGATGGGGGTGACTGAAAGGCCTGGGGGTCCAGGCGTCCTTGGCATCTGTGTGCCCTTCTCCCTTCCCTGTAGCTTTTCTCTTCCACATCATTCAGTCCCCAGGATGGACCCTCTGGGGATTCAAGGGCTAATAGCACTGGTGTCAAGTCCATGGGGCCTGAGAATCTGGGTTGTCTGTCCCTTCCCATTGCCTCGGTGTTGGGGATCAGCCAGCCACATCGAGTCCACGTCCCACTGCTCAACATTTCAGAATCTCTGGACTTTCCCAGCCCTCACTTCAGGTAAAAATCCTCTAAAGTTGTCTTTTATTGTTGTTTCTTGTGTGTAGTGAGCCAGCTGGCCAGAAGGAAGCTCCTGAGAGGTGGAGGTGCTGCACCATGCTATAGATGCTCCTGCTTTGTCATGGCCTTCAGGTCACATCACCTCCTCTGAGAAGCCTTCCCAGATTTCTGCATGGGGCTTGTGTGCTCCTTCCTCTATTCCTGCAGGGGCAGCAATCTTTCTCGTATATGTTTTAGGCTTTGCAGCCCACATATGGTCTCTGTTCCACATCGTTCTTTGTTTTATCGGTTCATTTTTCTTTTTTTTTTTTTAAAACCCTTTAAAAATGTACAAACCCTTTTTAGCTAGTTGACTGTACTGAAATAGGCCACAGGCTGGGTTTAGCCCACAGGCTGTAGTTTGCCGAACAACTCGTTCAAATCATCATTAAAGTGCTTTGCTGTCGTCTGTCTTTGCACTAATTTTTGAGCTACTGGAGGGCGAGGACTGTATATGACCCCTCACCATCTGACACAATGCTAGGTGAATGAATAAGTGATGTTGCATAAAATATCCTCTGACATTTCCCAACTGACTCTTTTATCATTATTTTTTCTAGATACCTGCCTCTCACATGTTAAATAAAAAACCTCCCTAAGAGTCTCCAAGTCAGCTATTAAACAGTCACTCCACAGATGTACACAAAGCTTCCAGTGATATTAATGGCTGTCATTTATTAAGTTCTTTGCTGGCAGCAGACTCTCGTAGAGGTGAAGCCAACATTGTGTGTGTGTGTGTGTGTGTGTGTGCATGTGCGCAAGCATGTGTGCCGGTGCGTGTGTGCATACGCACACATGCTCACCCGTGTGATTCAAGTACAGACCACTGGGCCTCTGTGCATCCCACGGTCACGCTGACGTGCCCTCCGCGGTCCCAGCTCTCCAGCTGGATCAAGTATGCTAATCCTTACCACTTCTTCAAGGACCTAATTCACTTAAAAAATCATATAATTGCATTTTCAGCATAATTAGGTACCTAATTACATGACTAAATGTCCTCAGTCAGGCTGCATGTGTAAAGAATGAGGATGTAGTTAGCCACGTTTTGTTATTAGGTTTCCAGGAGGCTCATCAGTTGGTAAACAGGAGGTAGAAAATGTTTTTCTCTTCCCTTCATGGGGTTTGACAGGCAGGAAAATGAGCAGGACAGTGAGAGTGGTGGGAGGTGGCTGGGGACTTGTGCTGCCCTGGGATCTCGGTTAAAGCCTCGGGAGAGCCTGTCAGATGAAGGCATGGAGTACTCGCAGTCTACAGACAGACACTAGAACTCCCCTCCAGGATGTGCTAACGGGAGGCCACAGTGACCTAGAGACACAGAACCTTCAGTTCATGGGCCCAAAAGGTGAAGATGGTGCAAAGGATCCTCAGCAGAAGGAAAGCGTGTTCCTCCTCCGCTCCCTGGAATGCTTCTCCTCCCCTCAAGCCAGGGTAGGGGCTGCACTAAGAGTTGCTGCGTTCTCCCCACTCTGGGTGGAAGGGTCCTGAGCTTCAGCATTCCTATGGGTGCAATGGGGCCATGAGTGAGCCTGCCTCTGGGAGCGGTTGTGAGGATGACGTGAGATGATGTGTATGATGGTGTGGGATGAGTCTGTGCGCAATACACATTAGCTGATACTGAGTGATACCACTGTGATTTGTTTTTTCTGCTGAGATAGTGTTTGAAAAGGGTGCTAGGAAAGAGAGGGTGCATTCTGATCTAAATACTGGGAGCGTGTTGCTTGGGGTGGTGGTAAAGAAAAGGGCGAATGTACATCAGCAAACTGCTCTTTACAAAAATTGCCTGAAAGTGCTTCAAGGGGGCATCTTGTTGTGGGTGAAGGGAGCATGGGTTGCAGTGCCAGAGAGATATGGCTGTGAGTCCAGGCTCCTCCACTATGATGTGCAACCCTGTTGCATGTGACCCTCTCTAACCCTCAGCTCATTGATCTGTAGAGTAGGACGCACCTGCCTGGCTCCCAGGGGGGTGGTACCCAACACATGACAGCTCTTCTTATTATCCACATTCATTTGAGAATAGCTCCTTCTCACACACACCCACACAAATACACATACACACACACTTGGCCTCTGGATGCAGGGTCCCTAGTGGGGGGAAGCACAGGGGACCAGTTCCTATGGCTTGGGGGTCAGGGAGTGCTTGTTTATCTCCTGGAAGAGTTGGGCTTCCTGAGTACTTCCTCTGTGCTGTTAGCCCTCTTCTGTCCTCTGGCTATCAGGGCAGGAAATGGGCTTCAGGAAGTCACCAGTTCACCTCCTCATTTTGCATCAGGCAATGGAGCTAGGAAGTCGCTCACCCCTGGCTCAAGCCCCTGTGCTGTCTCAGTGCTCGGGGAGGAAAAGCCATTTCTCTTCACTGTTCCTGCCCCACTACCACCTCTGTCCCATCCTCCCACTGTTTTCCTGGCCGATGAAGATACTCTATAATATGTCTCAATCCATCACCCTGGAACACTCCTGCTCCATTTTCCCAGCATCTCTCTCCCCTAAAGGTCTTGTGATTTATGTTTCGCCTACATTAATCTTTTAAAAGCAAAGAAGCCATAAACACACACATAACTCTTCCTCCTGTCAGTTGAAATCCCATGACACAAATGCAATGCCATCTAAATTAAATGTTTCTTTCACAGAAAGTGATAAATGCCCTGGAGACTAATCAAAGAAAGCCAACAAACTTAGAGTTTGTTTCATTTCAGAATTTTGTAGGTGGTTTGTTTAAAGTCCAACAACTGGTTAACATCTAATGACTGATGGGAATGGTGAGTTGCACCCTCCTACTGTTTTAATGCAGCCAATATAAACAGGATTCATTACCCATCTTGCCCCATCAGGGATCTTGGCACCTCAAAGTTGGGTTTGAAATCTAACATGTATTATGGGGAGAAGGGTAAATACAAACACAATTTATTATTCTATTGGACTGGTGTACTAATTTCTTAGACAAACCAAGTAAGAGAGCAAAAACAGTTACCCCAAAAGACATTAGCCAGTTACAGGGTTGGATCTATTTGAGTGATCAAGACTCCAAGATAAGCCATATGGTCTAAGACAATATAGATTTCAAATAACTTTATCCTTATTACTATGGATGATTTTACATTGAAACAAACGTGATTTTTAATTTTACACCTTTCAAGTAACTATTTGGAATAGAAGAAGGAAGGAAAAATATGAATGACTAAATGCAGTACATGTCTTGAGTTTATTTTCCTCTCCTCCTTTTCCTTGTCTTATTACTTCTTCTGATATCACTATCCCATTCAATATCATTAATAAATTTTATCATTCATCTGCTTGGTGAATAATGAGCGATGAACAGTCTTAAAGGTCAGGTTAGAGAAGCTGAGTCTTCTCTTGTAGGCAATGAACAGGTGAGAGATTATAGAAAAAGGGAACCTCTAGAAATTTTGTAGCACAGGGATGGAGAGGAGGAGAACTTTCTCTCTTCTAAGTTTAGAAGGGTCATTGGGACCTATCAAGAGAGGATCAGCATGACACGATGAGCAATCAACAGGGCTGAGAGTAGTGGACATGGAGAAGGTGGTATGGGTGTGAGGTGGGGGCTCCAGGAAGGCACACCTGACAAGGCTGGGAGTCTTGAGGGTTACAGAGTTTGAGGTTCTGGAAGGAGTGTGGTTAGCAGTTAATGAAGGAGACATCAGTGTGTTGGAGCATTATGAATAAGGATTTATTGTTTTGTATTTAAGTATATCCAATTATTGAATCGTTTCTACAATTACATCATTTAAAGCATTAAAAAATTAAGATGGGTTTCAGATTTTTACATTTACACAAAAAGTAAGTTTTTCACTACTGTGGGTGGCATCCATGAGATAGATGGAAAGGATAAATAAAGGGGTAATCTCAAAAGGTTCCCCAAAGATGTGTTTAAGACTGGAAATGCCCCATCTACTAGAAATCTTTGTAGTTAGGGACCTGGCCAGGGGCTCAAGATGGTGGGCTTGCTCACAGCAGTAGGAGCCTCTGACTCACGGTCCTCAGCTCTGGCTGGACATTAGCATCTCATGGGACCCTTAAAAAAACACCCATGTCCAGGCCCTATCCTCCTGGGGTTGCCAGAAAAAACACAGGATGCCAGTCAAATTTGAGTTTTGGATAAATAACAATGCAATTTTTAGTGTAAGTATGTCCCAAATATTGCATGCCACCTCCACAGACTATTCAGTTCTTTTGTCAACTTAGCAGATGCACTGTGAGTTTCCTAATAGGCATTCACCCAGAGGAGAGCACTGGGAACTCCCGGGCCTGAGCCCAGAGCCATAGCCTCAAGCAGTCGGAATTCCCACATTGTCATCTCACACGTTCACAACCTGCCTGTCCCTTGTCAGCCCCTTGGAGGTCACACGGACTCCAATTCTATTTTACGCCCCCAGGTACTGGCTCATGCTGTGCCTTCTGCCTGGAATGTCCACTCCACCTGGCTTATCTGGTGAATGCCCACACGTCGATCCACTCTGGTCCAACACCACCCATGGAGGGTGTCTGTTCTGACCTTCCAGGAGGAAGTGACCTCCTGTTTCTATGGACAAGCTCGTCCAACACATCAAAATAACTCTGGGGTACTGGGAGGGCTGTGGCATCTTCCTGTTGGTGTCTGGCATTTTGCAAGGTCACCGGCACATAGAAGGTGGTCATCAAAAGCTTACTAAGTAAAAGCTCCTCCCAGCAGTCCAGTGAAATGCAGCAGGAAAAATCATCCAGACAAAAGCAGGAGTGTGCAGTGATTGCTAAACCAACCAAACTGAACTGAGCACCTACTAGGTGTCAGGTGCTTGCTTTTATCTCCCCACACTGCAGAGAACATTTACACATGCTGGTCCTCTGGTTCTCATGATTACCCATGGATGCTTTGACTGATTTCAGGAGAGAGATCTGAGGGGCCCCACTGCTTCTTCCCCAGACACCAGCTCACGTGAGCAGCCAACCTGGCTGGTCCTCCTGGCCTGCTCCTCAGCCTGCCCTTTCTCTGGCCTTCAGCATTTGTCAGCCTTGCTGTCTGGGAAGGCTGGTTTTTCAATATTTCAGCTCTAATCTCAGGCCTCTCAGGCTCTGTCCATCTCAGGGCCAACCACCCGCATGGTCCTGCTTCAGGGACTAAAAAGGCAGGAGCTGCTCCGCCCAGCTATGCCGCCAATCCTTTCCATGACGTTTGCTTTGACAGCACTCCTGCAAATCATCTGAAGGCAGCTGCACCCCTCTGCACCCATCCTGCAGGCCCTCTCGGTGGCTGCACCTCCAGTCACTGGCCCATGGTGCCAGGTGGCCCTGCCTGACCACCCTGCATGGAAGTCTACTGTCTCCACCGGGTCTTGGAGGGACCTTTAGCCCTGTATGCATCCATGTGCATAACGGCCTGGAGCAGAGGGCAGCCAGGAGATCGGCTGAGCTCCTGCCGCTGCTTTTTATGGGTCTGCTCTGTGCTGGGGCTTCACTCACATCATCTCACGCTCAAGATGCTTCTCACTCAAAACCTGCTCTCATGGGACAGCCACAAATCACAAGTACCTCTCATGAGCTGAACTCCCCCGAACAACCTTGCTAGCCGGGCATTTCCATCCTTGCTTTAAATATGAAAAGACTGAGGCTCAGAGACAGTAGCCAAGGACAGAGCCAGGATTCAAACGCAGACTAAGGCTCTATTGCTGACCCTGCTGCCAGGCCTTGGCCCTACCTTCCAATGTAGGGTGGACCCTGGTGGCCAGTTTTGGCGAGATGCCCTCCACCTGTGAAATCCTGGGTGCTCCCAGGAGGGCACTGGACACAGGGATGGCCAGCCCATTTTATAGATGGGACAACTAAGGCCAAGTCACTTTTCACAAAACAGTCAGCTAGCCCAGTCTGTCCTACTCTAAGGACAAGGAAGTTTAACAGTGACCCAAGCTTAAAGGAAAAGAAGTTAACATTTGAAGGTAGAATTTCTGTCTTCCAGTGGTGTGTGTGGAGGGTCGGAGGAGGGATGAGCTCCTTGACCTCCTTCAAATCAGAGCTTCCAGGAGCAGGGTGGGCAGCCTGGGCTTTGGGGGCTTCAAACCTGCTTCAAACCCGATCACACCACATTAGACCAAATGCCTTAACCCCCCCCCACACACACACACCCCCACCCCTTTCCTAGTCTCAGTGTCTTATTGGGAACAGTAGTGCCTCACAGGGAAGGGCTCAAACCACACACTTGATCCCAATATGCCCCTGGGAGGAGCTGGCTCCCACTGCCATGTCCGGAGCCCTAAGGCCTCCTGAGGCCCTTTCCCCCCATCAGCCTCCACGCCAAAACTTTGTCCCCATCAGGTCCTGTGGCCTGTGGTCACTGGAAGTCAGCTCTCATGTCTAAGAAAGCAAAGAAGCTTCCTGGGTCTCACTGCCCACACTTCTGATGGGTTGGGCCCAGGGGGCAGGTTGAGAAAGCATCTGGTGAGCGCTGGGCCCAGGACCATTTTATCAGCACCAGGCCAGCCCAGTGCTGGCACCAGATCCCCTGCTGCTGCCTGATAAGAAGCTCAGCTCTGCTTTCTTGAAACCGCCGGAGCCTTATCAGAGGCAGACCTTGGGTGATGGAGCCATTTCCATCAGCGTGAATAAAGGGAAGGAAAAAAAAAAAGCCGGAAGAAATACAACGCCTTTGCACGCAGACACAGCCAAGCTATGTGCACTGCTGCTACAGGGCAGCACCATGGGCGACCCCGCTCAGGAGCGAGGCGGGACCTGAGCTGAAAGCAAAGAGGTGGGCTCCCTGAGGGTGCTGCCGGCCAGGTCTCCCCACCTGTGTGTGTTGGGGGGGCAGGCCATGCTTAAGCATGAAGCATTTATCCCCTTAGATTTTATATTTTTATTGAAGCAGAGTTGATTTACAATGTTGTGTTGGTTTCAGGTGTATAGAACAGCGATTCAGTTATTTTATGTATATATGTGTGTGTGTGTGTGTGTGTGTGTGTATAAAAATTCTTTTCCAGATTTCCCCTTATAGGTTATTACAAAATGTTGAGTAGAGTTCCCTGTGCTATACAGTAGGTCCTTGTTGTTTATCTATTTTATATATAGGAGTGTGTACATGTTAATCCCAGACTCCTAATTTATCCCCTCCCCTTTCCCTTTTGGTGACCATAAGTTTGTTTTCTGTCTGTGGGTCTATTTCTGTTTTGTAAATAAGTTCACTTGCATCTTTTTTTTTTTTTTTTTTTTTTTTTTTTTTTTT
>NW_006788189.1:2425419-2436116 GCF_000442215.2 Lipotes vexillifer
TTTTTTTTTTTTTTTTTTTTTTTTTTAGATTCCACATATAAGCAATATCATATGATATTTGTCTTTCTCTGTCTGACTTCACTTGGTGTGATAATCTCTAGGTCCGTCCGTGTTGCTGCAAATGGCAGTATTTCATTTCTTTTTAGGGCTGGGTACAAAAGCCCCTTAAGTTTGTAGCACATAAAGTGCACGGCATCATGGGGGGAGGCTACTGCCTGCCTGTAGGTGAGCCTGTCAGGTGCAGAGTTTGGAATCGAATGACACCTGGATATGGGCCTGCCTCTGCCATTTGCTGTTGGTGCGGCCTCGGGACCGTCACTTTATCCCCTTTCCAGGAACACTCAGGAGTTGTGTGATACCCCAACCCCTCTTTTAAGCGGTGTATAAGAGCACTCCCCTCCCCAGGGGGCACATGGACAGCCCGCCCTGGCACCTTGGCTTAGAGAGACTCAGGAGATGCTGACGCCCTCTCCACGCCCTCTCCACGCCCTCCGGCCTGTATCAGGCTGCAGTGAGGACCTGGCGAGATAAGAAATGTGCTCCTGCCTTGGTATGTGTGAGCAGTTCCGAGTACAAACGGGTGCCTGGTGGCCCGACTTCCAGCAGGGCTGTTCGTGGAGGTGAGAAGCCAGTCACTTGAGTAGCACCTGGATTCTCGTGCTGGGATCATGTTATCCGAGGACAGGAGGCGCCCAGGATGAGCTCCTGGGTCGTGTTTACGCGGCCCTGGTCACTTAACTGGACGGCTCCTGGGGCTGCTCAGAAGACTAAACACAACAGTGTGTAAATATAAAGCAAATGAGAATGATCTCTCAACCTCCGTTCCTGCCTTATGAACCTGGCTGCTGGAAGAACCTGCCTCTGCAGAGAGTTGTATTAATTTGTGCCTCTGACATAGGGGTTGCAGAGAGACTGAGGCGGTAGAGTCCCGGCTTCCAATCTGAGCTGTAGGAGCCTGTGCTGGCCACCTCTCCGATCTCAGGGAGAAAGAACCTGTGTTTCTAGGCTGTTCTTTCATCCCGCTGGGGATGCAGGCACACGTGTGCACACACAGACAGAGGCCAGCTTTCAGAAGCCTTTCTGAGATTGCCGGTTGTGTCTTCTGGGTGAGGCTGAGGTGTCTGTGGGGACCTCCTTCCCCAGGCAGGTGGCAGCGTGGGCCCCAGGAGCCTGGGGCTCTAGACCACCCTTGTCCACACCCTTTCCTGGTTCTCTTCTCCACCCCTGCTGGGCCAGACCCTCCACCTCTGGGGGCTGCTCCGTGCCCTCTGCTGGGCTGCATCCCCAGGGCTTCTGTGGACTCAAAGCTGCAGGGGAGGGACCAACGCACGCCCCCTCTGGCCTGGGTGGGGCTCTGTCCCATCTCTTCACGCTCCCAGCTGGTCCCCAAGGATCCAGAGTGCCTGTGACGGCAGGTACTGGGGACCCCACATCCACACTCATTCTCTGTAGAGCCCGGCACGGTCCTGTGGAAAAGCTACATGAAAGATGCAACTAGCAGTTTCAGAGAGGCTCTGAAAGCCGGCCTCTGTGTGTGTGTGTATGTGCGTGTGTGCACACGTGTGCCTGCATCTGAGGCGTCTTTCAGGGCAACTGAGAGCAAACGGGGCACTTGGTGAAGTCCCCCCATCTCCCCCTGCCTCTCGGGCACCCCTTGGGAGTTCTCTGCCATCCTCTTCCCTCCCTCTCAGCTCCTACCCCATGTCACGGCTCACTCAGGGACTTGCTAGAGCGGAGATGCTGAAGGGCTCCTCTCTCGGGGTTAGAAGCCTTCTGGCAGGGGAGACTCAGGAAGGTGCTACAGCAGGTACTGGGACACAGTCCCATAATCCCTCTGCCGCCTTATCTGTCTGACTTCATCTCCTAGTTACCACTTTCCACTCTCCTCTCGTCAGGGCACTGGCCTCTGTCAGTTCCTTGATCAGGCCAAGACTGCTCCTACCGCAGGGCCTTTGCACATGTTGTGCTCCCTGCCTCTTACCTCCTCTCAGATATTCCTGCGTTTGGCTCCCTGGCTTCCTTTAGGTCTTTCCTAAACATCACCTTACCCAGTGAAGATTCTCTTTAAAATGGCACCCCCCTCTCATCCCTCCACCCTCTCTCCTTTCCTGGCTTGATCATCCTCCCTGCACTTAGCACCATCTCACCTACTGAGCATTCTACCCACTTGTCTTGTGTCCATCTGTCCATCCACACTAGAACATAAGCTCCCTTTTGGGATGACTGTTGGTTTGTCCACTGTCACATCCTCAGGGCCTGACACACAGTTGGTGCTCAAAACAGGCTCATGGACTGTGATGTCTGAGCTAAAAGCTCGCTGGTGCCGGTGGCAGAGGCAAAGAGCATGGGTGTAGACTCAGAGAGACTATTGTTGAACTCAGGATCCACTGTTTTATAATTGGTGAGGTGTGGACACACTTTTCCCGCCTGAGACTCCATAGACAATCTGAAAAGAGGGATAATAACCTCCTGAGATGTGGAGAGATGTCAATAAGTTTGATAAAGAAGATGTGGTACATATATACAATGGAATATTTGCCATAAAAAAGAATGAAATAGCGCCATTTGCAGCAATCCCACTCCTGGGCATATACCCAGAGAAGACAAAAATCTCTAATTTGAAAAGATACATGCACCCCAATGTTCATAGCAGCACTTTGCACGATAACCAAGACATGGAAACAACTTAAATGTCCATCGACAGAGGAATGAATAAAGAAGATGTGATACACACACACACACACACACACACACACACACACACACACACAATTGAATACTACTCAGCCATAGAAAGAATGAAATAATGCCATTTGCAGCAATGTGGATGGACATGGAGATTATTATACTGAGCGAAGTAAGTCAGAGAAAGACAAATATCATATGATATCGCTTATATGAGGAATCTAAAAAGACAAATGATACAAATGAACTTATTTACAAAGCAGAAACAGACTCACAGACTTAGAGAATGAACTTACGGTTACCAGGAGGGAAGGGTAGGCACACACACAACACACACACACACACACACAATTGAATACTACTCAGCCATAGAAAGAATGAAATAATGCCATTTGCAGCAATGTGGATGGACATGGAGATTATTATACTGAGCGAAGTAAGTCAGAGAAAGACAAATATCATATGATATCGCTTATATGAGGAATCTAAAAAGACAAATGATACAAATGAACTTATTTACAAAGCAGAAACAGACTCACAGACTTAGAGAATGAACTTACGGTTACCAGGAGGGAAGGGTAGGGGGGAGGGATAGATTGGGAGTTTGGGGTTGACATATACACACTGCTGTATTTAAAATGGATAAACAACAGGGACCTACTGTATAGTACAGGGAACTTTGCTCTATATTATGTAACAACTTAAATGGGAAAAGAATTTGAAAAAGAAGAGATACATGTATAACTGAAGCACTCTGCTGTACACCTAACACAACATTGTTAATCAACTATATTCCAATAGAAAATAAAAAGTTAAAAAAAAAATAAGTTCAGGACAATGCTCCTGGCCCAACACCAGTCTGGGTCCTAGTGAGAAGCCCTGTTTTCTGAATGAAGGGGGAGAGATGGCTTATCCCGGAAGAGCCTGTCTGGTGTGTGGGCCTTTTTCCTACACCTGCCTAGTTGGGGTGAGGATTTTCTGCAGGGCAGCAGGAAAACTCTGGCTGCCTGTGTCTACAGAGGGGGTGACAAGAGGTCAAGAGAAGGTGAAGGCCAGGAGAGGGATCCTGCCTTTGGTAGCCTGGGTGGATCAGGTCGGGGGAATGAGACACTCGGTCTGCACCCAGGTGAGAGCTGGGCCTGGCCTGATGGGCTTCCCTGGCTGCTGCCTGGTCCCTGGCCTCAGCTGCACGTCTTTCTTCCATGGCTTCTCATCCACCCATGAGGCTATGGTTTCCCCAGAGAGAGGTGCAATGGGGCCAGGTAGGCTCTAGGCTTAGAAGTCGAGCCATTGGAGATGTTCCTGTTGGTTCAAGACAGAGGTCAGAAAACTTTTTAAATAAAGGGCCACATAGTAAATAGTTTAGGCTTTGTGGGCCATGTGGTCTCTGCTACAACTCTGCCATTGTCCCATGAACGCAGTCATGGACACGTGCAAACAAATGGGTGCAGCTGTGTTGCAATACAACTTTACTTATAAAAACAGGTGGCAAGTGGATTTGGCCTGTGGGCCTTTGTTTGCAGACCCCTGACTTAAGTCCCTGTGTCACTGAGTCTCTCTCTTCCCTCTCAGGCTAACATTTGCAATGTGCTTGCCCCCTGATAGGCCTGGGCCTTTACCTACATCTTCTCAATTAAGGTGCCCACGGGGATGGAGCCGTTGAGTGACTGACCTGCACCTTGAACCCAGGTCTGTCACGCTCACAGCTTATACTTTCAACCTGTGTGATCATTAGCTGTTAGAACACAGGCCACTGTCCACTACTGTGGCCACTTTATATAGATTCTAGAGTCTGGCCACACGCAGGGCTCACTGCATCTTGAACACCCCATGCGTTTGAGAGGATGCAGGCACCAGGGTAGTGGAAGCCAAAGAGGGTGACGTCACCATCCCAAGTTCACCTGCACTGGTTAGTGGTGGGGTTAAGACAGTGGTTGGAGAGGTGGCATGGGCTTTAAACCTTGCACGGGGTTTAGGCCATCTCTGCTGGTGAGGGCTGTGGCCCGGGCCTCTCCGACTGGGCCCTGGGTACCTCCCCTAGCTGACTGCACTGACTGGCAAGGCCCTGTCATAAAGAGTCTCTCCAGGGAATCCTGAGCCCTGAGATGTCAGGTCCCAGAACAAGACAAATGGCCTATCCAAGTGGTCACAGCCTGGCTACACCAAGGGCTTGCTCCAGGGAGGCCAGAGGAGGTCTGGGCAGTGTCCTGCTGTGGTACAAGGGTCCCTGAGTGGAGCTAGTTGTCTCAGAAGCCGAGTCAGAGGAGAACTCCCACCCTCTGCTCATTTCTCCTTAGGGAGGGCCCCACTCAAGGGAGCTCAAAGGAGAACGATGGGGCCCCTGGGCAGGAGGCAGTGCAGTGAGAGGTCAGCCTTTTATCTGTGTAGACAGTCAGGCCTCTGTTCCCAGAGCCCCAGGGCAAGGAGGGCAGGAACTCAGATAATTGTGCCTTCAGGGCAGTGTGACCCCATGGCTTTTACCAAAAGCACAGGGGATGGTGAAGATTTGGCCATAGGCCAGAGCCTCAGGAAATAAACAGTCCTGAAGTGCCCTTGTGTGGGAAACACAGCCTTCCAGGGTGTCTGAACTTGGAAGGGAAACCATGGATTTCATCTGCCTTTGACTGCATTGTCCTCAAAGATGTATTCTGACTTTCTCTAGCATTGTTTGCTTTTTCAGTGAGTGACAAACATCATTTCACTCAATTGAGTTCTTTAAAAATAGCATGTTCCAGAAGATCTTTCCAGAAGCTCCAAGATTCTTAAATAGGAAACGACCTAGGGGTGGTGACCAAAGCCTGATATAAATAAGTGTAGTTTAAAAGTGCATTGGAACCAACTTTCTTTCACTTCTGTGAAAGAGAATTTTGTTCCCCTTTGAAACTCCCCATTTCCTACACATACAAATGGTGGTGGTGAGCAGGGCTTAAAAGACAGCCTCAGGGTTGGAGCATCTGGGTTCAAATAACAGCCCTGCCACTCCCAGCCTGTCCTGTATCTGGAAGACGGAGGCTCCATCCACAGACCTAATTCACAGTGAGGGATGAGGGTGACGAGGAATAACACTTCGAACCAACATTTGCTCAGCATGTATGACACACCAGACCATCCATGCTCACAGCAGGTACCCCGTATACTTGCAGTACTTTTTGTATTTTTACATCCTTGCAACTTGTCTTGACTTAAGTCATTTCCCAGAGTTAGAATGTTCTCAACAATCAGCATCGGTCTGTGAACTAAATATTGCCTCTCTTATTGGTAAACAGAGGATGCTGCAGCCATCAAGCCATCACATTACAGACGGTGAGCCCTGAGAGAACTCAGGATGGAACAGGATGCCCGCCATCCAGCAGTCAGCCACTGCAGCCACCCGCAACGATGTACCCTGAGGAGACTCAGGATGACAAAGCACAGGATCCTGGCCCCAGAGAGCTGAGGTGCATATGAAAGGAATGATTTCAATGAGCCCAGATTCTTGCATCTTCCCATACATAGAAAAGCGCTAAATTCATTAACATGAGATGTCTGGTTTTCTTTGATTAACAGTAATCTTTTGATGTTCTGACTACCTGGTCTTCTGTTGCGAAAACTCCTATATATCCTGGCTCCCCACCTTGCCTCTTTGGAAAAGTTTCTCAGAATTATCTGAATGCTGCATCCTGGGTGTAAGTCCTCAGATTTGTCCACTGAATAAAACATAACTCTCAACTTTTAGGTTGTGCATCTTTTTGTAATTTTATTTTTTTAATAAATTTATTTTATTTAATCTATTTTTTTGGCTGCATTGGGTCTTCGTTGTTATGCATGGGCTTTCTCTAGTTATGGCGAGCAGGGGTTACTCTTTGTTGTGGTGCATGGGCTTCTCATCGTGGTGGCCTCTCTTGTTGCTAAGCACAGGCTCTAGGTGTGTGGGCTTCAGTAGTTGTGGCACGCGGGCTCAGTAGTTGTGGCTCGCAGGCTCTAGAGCACAGGCTCAGTAGTTGTGGTGCACAGGCTTAGTTGCTCCATGGCATGTGGGATCTTGCCGGACCAGGGCTCGAATCCATGTCCCCTGCATTAGCAGGCGGATTCTTAACCACTGTGCCGCCAGGGAAGTCCCAGTTGTGCATTTTTTTTCAGTTGACAGGTCACTGACAACTTCTTCAAGTACAAAGTCTTAATTCAACAAGATAAACCTATATCTGGTTAAGGAGAAATTCACCATAATTTAATATCAGCTGTCAATATTAGCTAGTTTTAGATAGCAATTTATATTTGAGAAGTTATCTTACTTTAAGTTATTCTTTAAATATCTAGATATCTTCTTTAAATATCAAAAAGACACAGGCAATTCGATCTGAAACCTGAATTCCTGTGATAAGAAATTTCTCAGTAGGAGGATGGGATGCTTTTTATTCCTGTCGTGATGTGTGTCTTGCTGCCCCAAGAAGCCCAATGATGCTTTGAGGACAGGGATCTTGTCTTAGACTTTCTTTGTCTCCTCCTGCATCCCTAGGGCAGATGACAAGACAGACACGTCGTAAGCCTATGAAATTCTGTTGATGAACCACGGATGTACACAGTGGTTAGTAAACATTTGTGGATAAATTGCTTTCCTAATGGAATTATCCATCTAGTTTCTAACTTTTCAGATTTTCTTCATGGACTCTTGAAGTTTGATAAGAACCTCTCTCAGGGAATTAATTGGTAAAGTGATTGACAGCTGGGTGTACACTGCAGTCTGGCTGTAGGCAAATAATTGAACCACAGTGAAGGCATTTTATGGCTTCATGTGATAGAAATGTCTAATATGGAAGGATCCTCTGAGATGCAAGCCCCAAAGCACCATCACTGACGATGAATAGTGCCCGGACATCAGTTGGCCGTCCTGGGAGGCACCAGCTAGGAGGCTGCAAACTGGGTTACATGAAGCCTTCAATGTCCAGCGATGACTTGAGGGTGACCATTACAAGGGGGCCCTGGAGTGGGGTCACCAGACCTCTTCTCCCCCACTCCACTATAACAGATGGGTGTTTTATTGCTTTCATGTTTCCCAACTTCATCTAAGAATTTATTTTGTAGAAATGTCATTTCTCCTGAAAAGAACTGCGGTGGAGATTTGTAGCTGTGACATTGTTTTTTAACGTGTGTGTTTTTCAGGGTGGGGACCCCAGGTGGGAAGCCACTGATTTGGGAGATTGAGGGATGGGTAACTTTCATTCCTTTTGGTGACTCTGCAGTCCCAGCATTAGCTCCTCTGCACCACCCCATCCTGTCCCCACTTAAGAACCTGCTGAGTGAGTTTCCATGGCAGAAACAGTGCACCTCCAAGGGAAGCAGAGACCCGCACTCCATGCACCACAGCTGGCTGTGTAAACTCTCCTAACTTCTCTGAGCTTTGCTTTATTCACCTATCAGAGAAGGCGAGTGGTGCCTCTTTCTGATTCATTTTATTTTTTATTGAAGTATAGTTGATTTACAAGGTTGTGTTAATTACTGCTGTACAGCAAAGTGACTCAGTTATACACATATATATATTCCTTTTCTAATATTCTTTTCCATTATGGTTTACCATAGGATACTGAATCTAGTTCTCTGTGGTATATACAGTGGGAGAACAGACTGGTGGTTGCCAAGGGGGAGGGGATTGGGGGAGGGATGGCCTGGGAGGTTGGGGTGAGCCGAAGTAAGCTTGTATATAGAGAATGCATAAACAGCCAGTAGTGACTCTTGAATGAAGAAAGGAACTAGATCTGAAAGTGCCTAGCAGAGGAGAACATACAGTGCAGGAATGGTCCCATGACTGGTGATGCTTCAACAAAAGACAAGGCTGCCAGCCCAGGGGTGGGTCTGTGGTGGAGGCATTCCAGAAATTGGCCAGGAATTGGTGGAGGCGTTATTCTCTCCTGGTGCCCTGGCAGTGACCCTGAGAGGCAGCTGCCCGCTGCCTCCCCGGGGAAGAGTGGGAACTGTATGTGGGTTGGCCTCAGCTGGCTGCACTTGCCCGGTCACAGCCCAGCCCTCGTGAGCCTTTCATCAGCAGCTGCTGGGCCACCAGGTGGGGGCCTGCAGAGCAGAGGGGAGCCGGCACAAGTGGCCCGGGGTGGGGTGGATAAAGAATGGCCTTTTATTCTGAGGCAGGAGAGTGACCTGAGGGCCGCGTGGAGCTGCACAGAGGGGCAGGGGGTCGTGGGCAAACCCTTCCCAGCACGGTGGGCAGCCACAACCCAGAGGCAGAAGGACACACCTGGCTCGAGGCTGGACAGTGCAAGTGATGCCCAGTGAGGCCCTGGGAGAATAACCTCTTTGAACCCCAGTTTTCATATTTCCATGGAGCTCATAATATCTATTTCTGGAGTAATAATAGCTACATCCAGGTAACATCTTCCGGTTGAACAAGGTACCATGTGTATCCTCCCCAGGTGTGGCCAAGAGGACTCCCCACACCGCCTCTGCACCTGTGCTGAGATCCACCATCCAGAGAGATCAGTGCAACCTCAGCAGGCTCTTCGTGGCTCCCCCCGGGCCCCTCGCTGTGTGGCCTCTGTACACTGAGGTCCTCCGTCTTTATCTCTGCCTGGGTCTCTGTCTGAACTGCTTTCCAGCTGTCACCTGGCTATGCCACAGGTACCTGAAAGTCACCTCTGCTCTAGAGAGAATCTTCCTATATCTCTCTTCTTGGTCTTGTATATATAATCATACAGTGAACAGGAACTGCTTCTTTCATATTGAAACAGGACAAAGGAAACTTACTTTTAAACTTTGAAGTGAAGAATAGCCTAACTTCCTTGCTTAAAAAAGCAAGAGGATAAGAGAAATACAGAGAGAGACATAGAGATAGAGACAGAGATAGATAGAGACAGAGATAGATAGAGATAGAGATAGGAATTCCCTCGTGGTCCAGTGGTTAAGATTCTGAGCTTCCACTGCAGGGGGCACAGGTTCGATCCCTGGTTGGGGAACTAAGATCCTGCATGCTGCGTGGCCAAGATAAAAAGAGAGAGAGAGAGAGAGAGAGAGAGAGAGAGAGAGAGAGTGTCCTGGCTATCCTCACGCATTTCCTTTGGATTCTCGCAATCTCCTGAGGGTAAAGGCAAAGAGCAGGCACAGGGCAGACACTGCAGCTGCCCAGCCCAGGGGCCCTGCTGTAGTTGGGCTGGGCAGCACTGCTGGGGGTGGGGGAGTGTGCGGATTCGAGATGGAAGCCACGCAGAGGAGGGTCAGGGCTCTGGGCCCTGGGCAGGGAGAGCGGCCGGGCCGTGCAGGGACCAGTGGGCACCCAGCCCCAGGGCCTGGATGGGCTGAGCCAGGGCCACAGTATGGCCATCGTGGGCCTAGGTGCTCTGCCTTCCTGGTCTCTTCTCCCCCCAAATATTAACAATTGTATTTTAGAGGGGCAATGATATAAAGACAAATGCAAGGTTTAGTCTTAAAAGTTCATTTTTCCCGTTTGATTTTAAAAGAACCAAAGCTTTGTTGTGGTTCTCTAAAAGCTCTAAGTGTTGTGCCTGATGTGTGAGGTGGCCCTGGCTAAGCCTCTCGTAGAAACACCTTCTGTGCACAGGTGAGGGGTCTCGGCTGTCGGCAACGCACATTGCCTCTTGAGTTTCTGTATCATCACATGCAAAATGGAGATAAAAATACTTGCCATAGGGCTGCTAGAGGGTGAAATGAGATAACTTAAGCAGAGCGCAGCCGACTTTCTACGCTTTGAGTCAGGGAGACAGTCGGTCAGGATACTTTACAGAATTTGTAGAAAAGAAAAAGAAAGAGACTGTAAAATTTTTAAAAAATGACAGCTTAGGATTTTCAGCCAAAGCTGAAATGAATTCATTAAAATGAGAAATTTGGCAGAAGCTGAAGGAGGGCCATTCAAATGACAAGTCAGTCCCACGGCACGATCAAAGGAGAGAAGGCCCAGCTTCCTCGCAGGAGTTCGAGCACGGGGAAGAGGCTGGAAAGGGAGAGAAGGGGCCCCTCCCAGGAGAGAGGGGAGGCCCAGCTCTGCATCCATCCAATGGCAGCATCAAGGG
>NW_006788189.1:2436126-2444409 GCF_000442215.2 Lipotes vexillifer
GGAAAGAGATAAACGCTGGTGAGAGAAGACACTGAAAGATGGAGCGTCTGCTCCATCTGATGGGCCAGATGGGAGGGAAGGGGCCCCGTGTGCACACAGGTTGGGGTGCACAAGGCATGCCAGGTGGGGAAAGGTCAGTGGGCTGAGCCAGAGGCCACTGTGGGCCACCGAGGGGGCAGGGCTTACACAGGATTGGGAGAGGACACAGGTGAATATGGGACCGACAGCACTGTCTGTGTAGACCAGGCTTGTCTACACTGGCTGGACCTTCACATCCTTCCATCCCTCCCTCCATCCATCTATCCATCCATCCATCCATTCCTCCATCTATCCATCCATTCATTCATGTTTTCTTTTAACAACTTTATTGGCGTATAATTGCTTTACAATGGTGTGTTAGTTTCTGCTGTATAACAAAGTGAATCAGCTATACATATACATATATCTCCATATCCCCTCCCTCTTGCATCTCCCTCCCACCCTCCCTATCCCACCCCCTCTAGCTGGTCACAAAGCACCGGAGCTGATCCATGAGTGTTTTTTTTTTTTAATAATACACAATGTATTTATTTATTTATTTATGGCTGTGTTGGGTCTTCATTTCTGTGCATGGGCTTTCTCTAGTTGTGGCAAGTGGGGGTCACTCTTCATCGCGGTGCGCAGGCCTCTCACTATCGCGGCCTCTGTTGTTGCGGAGCACAGGCTCCAGACGCGCAGGCTCAGTAATTGTGGCTCACGGGCCCAGTTGCTCCATGGCATGTGGGATTTTCCCAGACCAGGGCTCGAACCTGTGTTGTCTGCATTGGCAGGCAGATTCTCAACCACTGCGCCACCAGGGAAGCCCCATGAGTGTTTTTAAGGAGGCTACTCTTCCCCAAGACAGCTGAGACCCCTATTGTTAAGGGGCTGGTGTTCAGGTGCGGCTGAGGAGGTGGGGCTGGTAAAGAGACTGAACTGCAAAGGGTAAAAGGTTTGCTTAAAGTCACATAGCTGGTGGCAGAGGACACATGCTCACCGCTGCTCTCCGACCACGTTGCCCACTCTGATAAGTGCAGGAAGGAACAGATGCCTCTGAGGCAGCCGTCCTAGCTCAGAAGGGAACAGCATTCCAGGGCTATTGCAAAGGCAGCTCCCCTGATGGGTCTGAGGGCCTTGCCCACCTGGAACCCAAGGACCAGGGCAGACTGTGCCTCCTGTCCTTAGTATTATTTTCAGGGGCAAATGAACAAACAGGGACAGGAGCAGGGCATGTGGAGGGAGCTGGGCAGTGGGGAGTGAGCAACCCACATACAGAACTCACTGAGGACACCCTCAAGCACTCAGGCAGGGGCAGTGGTGAACTCGGACCAGGCACTATACTAGGAGTTTTATCTATGAGCTGAGACACCAAGGGGCTGGCACCATGTTCAAGGCCACGGCCAGGTCAGAGCTGGTCCACATTCAAGACCAAATCCTGAGCTCTAAAGCTGGTATTCTAACCTCCTCATCACTAGCCAATTGAGGCCAAGTGTATTTGTACTAAATGTCTTCATTTAGTACAAGCAGGGGGAACTGAGCTTGAAGCCCCTGCTTGCTAAAGGCTGTGTGTATTGTGTACGGTTCCAGTGAGAGTGCTTGGGGAGCATCTCAAGCGAAAGGGCCTTTCATAGCCAGTGGACTTTGCTGCCTGGTGAACATAGAGGTCACAGACTGGAATCCAACACAGAAGTCAGGCAGGCAGGATTGTTTACCTGGTTTTGATCTGGCAAACCACAATTCCCTTCACTTTAAGACACTGCTGAGAATACATGTGCCCATAGCTATGGGTAAAATAGGACGACTCTCCATTCCAGGGTCCAAGGGGGGGAGTGCCGGGGCCCAGGGTCAGCTGGCAGCCACATACGTGAACCCTCATAAAAGTGGGCATTGTATGAAGGAGAAGGAGGATAGGAGGTCCCAGCTGTGCTCCCTGCAAGTGGCATGCCAGTCTGTCCATCACAGTGGAGCTAAAATGCCTCCATTAGGTGTGGTGGGTGCAGTGAGATGATGGGGCAACCTTGCCGAGAGCTTGTCCCTCCCAAGGGCCCCCAAATGTGAGCCTCCTTCTCTCAGAGACCTGGCAGGGGTCACAGGTGTGTCTGCTGAGCCCCAGAGAGTATACCGACCTCAATGTTTTGGCAATAAGAGAAGGGATATGTGGCAGATACAAGACAAGGACTATGATAAAAAGAGTTATTCATCCCAGTTGTTTTAAATTCCCAGTCTAATAATTCCCACATCTCTGCCATGTCTGGTTCTGGTTCTGACTCTGTCTCTTCAAACTGTGTGTTTTGCCTTCTAGTATGTCTTGTAATTTTTCTTGGCAGCCAGATGTCATATACTGGATAAAAGGACCTATTGTAACGGGGTGGCGAGGTGTGGGGGAGGGGAAGCAACCTATGGTCCTAGGATGAGATCTGTAGCCCATCCCTCTGGAGTGTGAACTTCACAAGTGTTCCTCCATGTTTTTCTCTCCTTGCAGGTGGGCCCAGATGGCTACAGTGAGCTGGAGTTGGGTATTTTCCTTCCCCCAGGTCAGTTATGCTTTGATAGTATCCCATCGAGTTCGGCTCTGGTTAACTAGCTTCCCTGAGGCCAGGCTTTGTTAAGAACAGGTGCACTGGTCCCCTCCTTCCTGCCGGACACTCAAGAAGACTTTACTCTGATATTTACCGTGGGCACCTGCTGAAACTCCAGGAGGTGGATCTCACAGTATTGCGGGGGGCTCCCAATGACTAGGCCCCCTGCAGTCTTTAACTCTCAGAGGAGTCCACGCTGAGTCTCCAGCAATTTGTCAGTCCTAAAGAGTCATGAATGAGAACTGCAGAAGATGTTGGGCCAGGAGGAAGGGCAGGGCTGCAGAGTCAGGCAGGTGGGCAGCCAATGATGCTCTGACACCAATCACCAGGCGAGGCAGGTGGGTGGCTGTCTGTGAGTGCAGGGAACAAGAACACAGGCTCTCCAGTGGCTGGAGGGAGGGTTGGGGGCAGCTGTGTGAGGCTGGGTCTGTGAAGGAACCTAGCATCTTGGGCTCAGGCTCTTGCTGGGGTGAGAGAGAACTGGCCCTTGACAGTATCTGCCATTGGCTAAGATGCTGCACACTAACGTTCGTTCTGAAAGGATGTACCCAAATTAAAATTTATAATGACTAAGGGCAGGAAGTGGTGTTCCTGCAGAGGTTCAGATTATATAATGATCTGAAGGAAGCCCTAAGCAAAGATGGGGGAGTGCGGGAGGGGGAGGGGAGGGGAGGGGGGAAGGAGGGAGAAGATAAAATACCCAATCAGTGCTGAGCGGGAAGGAGAGCTACGCGGTGATGGCTGGGGCCCATCAGCATGTTCTGAGAATCTGTTTTGGTTTGACTATTTGTCCACTTCAATTTATTTTATATTGCCCTCCGAGTTCTGGAATAGGAGCTACTGAGCGGATGATTTTTAAAAGGGGCCTTTGGGCTTCCCTGGTAGTGCAGTGGTTGGGAGTCCGCCTGCCGATGCCGGGGACACAGGTTCATGCCCTGGTCCGGGAAGATCCCACATGCCGCAGAGCGGCTGGGCCCATGAGCCATGGCCGCTCAGCCTGCGCATCCGGAGCCTGTGCTCCGCAGCGGGAGAGGCCGCAACAGTGAGAGGCTCGCGTACCGCAAAAAAAATAAATAAATAAAAATAAAAAGTAAATAAATAAAAATAAAAAATAAATAAATAAAAGGGGCCTTTGGCCTTTGGAGCAGACATGGGCCTGGAAGTGTTGGCCTTTGGGTTGTCTGTGCAGCCACCTGTTCGTGTCCAAGTTGCTGGCTGAGCACCTCTCTGAGCCAGGCCCCAGTGGCAGGGGGACAGGTGGGGTCACAGAGCTTCTTGGAAGTCAGAATTCCTGGAAGGTGACAGACTCAGAAATCTGTCGGGGCTACAAAGTGTCCCCAAGGCCAGGGTGGGTGGTTTTCTAGTATCAGGAGGGCCCAGGGAGGCCTTAACTGACCAGTAGGTGTATGTGTGCAGGGGGCGGTGCCCAGAGAGCCCAGGGGCCTGAAGCGGGCAGGCATAAGGGTAAAGCTGGAGGGACAGGGTGATCCAGGCACAGAGAGGGGCCCTAGGGGATGTCAACCTGAGCGAGCTGTGAAAGGCAGGGTGGAGGGCAGCAGGTGGCCCAGTGTGGGTCAGGCGCGACCACAGAGATGAGAGTGACGGCGGGCAGCCACAGGCCAAGGTTAGACCACAGGCCTGGCTGAAAAACTGTGGAGTTGTTAGCAGGCTCTGAGTGTCTGTGCAAAGCCATAGCCATGCTTTCCTGGGCACAGTTCTCACAGTATGTGGGCAGCAGAAGGCCCCGCCTGGCACACAGGGCCAGCAGGCCCATATGCTCCCTAACGCCTCCCTTAGTTTGGCCTCTGTTGGCTCTGGGGTCTCACAGCCTGTATACACAGCCTGGCTGTGCCCTCGGGACCTGGGAGCCCTGGGGAAGGTCATCACCCTCCAGCCTCCAGGGCTTCATCTGCAAAACAGGGGAGAATATGCCTGTGAGACCAGGCTGTAGAGGAGTGACCCATGCAAGGCTGGACCACAGGCCTTGGCATAGAGGTACTCATGTTGTTCTTACATTATCCAAAGCAAACCCAGCTGCCCTCTGTTAGGGAGACTCCGGAGATGACTAGCACCTGCAGGCTAGGTTTGCTTTGATTAGTTCTGTTAACAACAGTCACAAATAACACTACCACTGGGCGCGGTGCCAGGTCCCTAGTCTCTCGTTCATCACGTGACTCCTGCCAAGTCACTGTTATCCTTCCAACTTACAGATGAGAAAACTGAGGCTCCAAGGTATTGTGCACCTCCCCAAAGCCAGTAAGTGTTGGGGATGAGATCACATCTGGTCTGACTCCACAGCACAGCCCAGTGTGGGGCTCTGGTCCACTCTCTTACTCATCATGAGAGAAAGGACACATCATTTAACTTCTGGGGCGTGTTTCCTCACTGGTTAGGGACCTGGTAGAAAGTGGGCAAAGGCCATACAAGGTATTTCCCAGCAAAACAAATACAATATCTTACAGAGGTACAAAAACACGTGTAATTACAGAGGTGCACTCAAAGGTGACAACATGGTTTACTCATCAGATTGGCCAAGATAAAAACCACACAGTGTGAATGAGGATGTGGGGAAATAACGATTTTCATTGGCTACTGGAAAGTGTTAGAAATTCATGTGACCTTTTGGAGGGTAATTTTTCAGTATCTACTAACATTGTAAATGTACATACTCTTGGTCCCAGAAATTAAATCCTGGGGGAATTTATCCTAAAGGTATACAAACACATGCATGCAAAACCCTACTTACAAGGGTTGTCATGACACTGTGGTTAAAAAAAGAAATCAAAGACTGTACACAACCCAGATGTCCATTTGTGGAGGAATTGGTTAAATAAAATAACCAATTCATTTATAATATTCATGCTGTGCAGCCCCAGAAGGTTGAGTCTATATATGGTGATAAGGTATAATCTGTAGGATATGGTCTTATGAACAAAAAAGATGAAGTCGAATATGTGTTTCATTTTGCCAGCAAAAAATTAATTGTATTACATATAATACTTCTAGAAGGAGTCTCATAAATGAATAAAGTTACTGTCCTGGAGGTGGGAAGAAAGTTATTCTTTTCTATTATGAACTCTTCACGCATTGTTTAACTTTGTTTGGTTTGTACCTTGTACTTACTGGGCCTGTTGTGTTTGCTCACTCTTTGAAAGGTGTTTTGGTTGGGGTCTCCGAAGGGCATTTGATGGACTATATATCTGCCACCCAAAGAGGCAAACTGACTTTACTTGCCAGCCTCTCTGTGCTAGTGAAGGGCCTCTCTCTCTCTCCCCATAGTGGATGGGCAGATGCGCTCCCACCAAACACGGAATACCACTTACCCCTCACTCCTGTTTCCCAGAGGGCACTGCAAGTCCCCAGAAATAACTGCGCAACTCTGGGCACCCTTGGAAGGTCCAGCTGCTGGCTGTGCCGAGGCCATGTGACTCCCAAAGCCACGGATATCTGAAGGGGTTGTGCAATGGCTGTGATGGAATGTCATCTGGCACTGAATGAAACCCTCCCTGCTTTTCCCAGAGGTGGCACATTCTATATAAAGCTGCCAGACCTGGCCATCTCCTTGCTGAGCCTGACCCCTTCCCTCCAAGGGCAAGGCAGTGGATTTCTGCACAGTACTCCTCCGCAATAACTGTGGCCTTTGGGCTTATGGGAGTTGGCTGAACCCATAAGCCCAAAGGCTAGGCTAGGGGAGGCCTGGCCGGGAGGGAGCAGAGGGTCCTCTCTGTTCTAACGTCTGGTTCTGAGGGGCAGTGATGTAAACTGAGACAGGATATAGACACATCCTGCCTGAGTCAGCAGCATGAAATAGGGCCCCGTGGTTCTCCCATGGCAGAGATCCTGCCAGAAAGTAAATCCTAAGGGTAATCTGGAATGGTATGCAAGTAAAGGCTGCATCCCCATCAGTTCCGCAAGGGAAGTATTTGCAGTCATTGGTCAAGATCTGAAACTTGAATCCTGGAGAATTGCTGTAAGGGTAGGAGGGGGCAGGGCAAGGCTCCCTGAGCAAGCCTGTCCTCTCCAGACAGGAATGGATGTAGGCCTGCACTTCTTCGGTGCCTGAACTGGAATAATTACAGTGCCTTGTCCCCTTAACCCTGGTCCCGACATACACACACTCACTCACTAGTGTCTGACTCACCCTCACACACACATACACACGCGTAAACACAAACTCACACAAGCTCAAGGATCCACACTATGATGTAAAACGAAAATAAGGATGCCCGACATTTATCAAGCACTTAACATGTGTTCATCTCTGTGCTGAGCCACTGACATGCACTTAATTCTCACAACACAAAGAGGCACACTATCCTGTTATTCCCACTTTGTGGATGATGAAACTGTAGCTAAGAGAGGTGGGCTTGCCTCCTTGTAACAAGAGGTCCCGATGCAGGCAGCAAGGCCCTGACTCCACAAGGAGCTCTGTGCCCACCCAGATGGCGCTGAGCACCTCAGCCACCCGTACACACGTGGCCATGTACACACAGAGGCGCAGAGCGTGCAGATACAGACCCAGCCGCGCTCACCCAGGCTCAAGTTTGCCGCCTAAGGCCACACAACCTTGTTTTTTTTAAAGACGTATAAACCCATACCATGATCATATTAATTACGTAACGTGATTACATTATAGACTCAGAATGTCTCCTCTCTGACAGTTTCATACGATCAGACCTAACCAGGGTGGGAACAGGAGGGATCATCATTCCTTTTTTTTTTTTTTTTTTTAATAAAATTTTACTTCTTTATTGCAAAAGCCTTGTGGCGGGGGAGGCCCAGCAGTGTTTCGGAACGTTGCCTTTTAGATTCACAGAGAATCTCACGGCGATTTCCTTTCCGCAAGAAAGCATGTGCTGGTTTTAGAAAGAAAGAAAACAGCCTCTGAAGAATTGCAACCGCTCAAACGGTCAAGGCGAGCGGATCCCTGCAACATGGGCGTGGGCGTGTGGCTGGTTCCCGCCCGGCCCCGGGAGAGAGTCGGGAAGTTGGCGGAGTTAACTCAGAGTTTCTGCGGACGCGCCTCCACCGTCCTGCCCGGGAAGCTCCGGCAAACAACTTGTGCTTTCTCTCTGCGCTGCTTACCGATCTGCCTCTTTCCCTTTTTTCTCTTAGAGGAAAAGGTCTGGCCAGGGGCACATCTCCACCAGCACACAAAGAAACAGAAAGCCAGCGGATGGCCGCGGGGGCAGTGGTGGCCTCTCCAGGCCCAGGGCGCGCGAACCCGCGCACCAGGCTCGGGGCTCCGGACCGGAACCCCGCGATGCCCGGGGCGCTGTGATGTCCGGGGCCCCGCGATGCCCGGGGCCCCGCGATGCCCGGGGACGCGGCCGGGCGGGACCCTAGTTCCCCAGGAGGCCGGACGCGGCCGGAACCCCGGGGCTCCTTGCCTCCCCCCCCTCCCCGGCTCGGCCTTCGCGGACCCGTCCCCGGGCGAGTACTCACCTTGGCGGGGCAGGGGCGGCGGTGTGACCTGGGGGCTGCTCATCGCCGACCAGTGCGGGGCGCGGCCCGGGGGACGGTGGTTGACCCTCAGCAGCCGGGAGGAAGCGGCACCTGTGTCACACTCCTCGGCGCGGCCCGAGGGGAGGGGCTCCGGCCCCGAGATAGGCAGACTTCATTTAGTTTTTTCTGCAGACTTGGCTGGTGGGGTTTCCACCCGCTTTTTTTTTTTTTTTTTTTTTTT
>NW_006788189.1:2444419-2447845 GCF_000442215.2 Lipotes vexillifer
CCACTTCTGAACTCTTCTGTGCTCCGACTTCCCTGCGCAAGAATCACATTTTTCTAACTAGTTTCTGTTTCCATCTGAAGCTACCACATACAGAGGTTGTGGTTGAGATTTACCCCACGTGTGGGCTGAAAAACTCCCAGATGTGACATAATGCCTGCCCCGCCACCATCCGGGACGGTGACCAAATACAGCCAGACCTGCGTTCCAGTCTTGGCTGGTTTTTATGAGGCCTCTCAGATCCGCGGAGCTTTTGTGGCCTGGGAAGAGTTCCTGGCTTGCTGGCCCCTTCTGGCACACTGTCCCAGTCCATGGGCTAATGTCTGAGAAAGAGTCTTAGGCAAAAAGGACTGCGGGACAAAGGCCTGTGACTTATTTGGATCACCTTTGTTTGAGGCTTCCAGACAGAGTGGAGTTTGTAGAGAATTCACTTTATTAGGCAATTAAAAACTCGACCTGGATTTTGACACTGGTTAGTTAAATGCAGTCTACCCATCTCAGCCAAAAAGAATGGTATGTGATATGCAGCGTTAAGTTCTCCTCGCCCTGCAGAGAGAAAGGCAGGGAGCTTGAGAACATGTCACCATTGTTTTAAATCCCAGTCCCAGGAAACACCCTGTCCTTCTCCTGTCTCATGTCTGATCTTTCCCGTGCTGCTTTTCATTGCTGTTTACCTGAGAGTCCTCATCTCTGCTGCAGTCCCAGGGCACCATTCCAGCTGTCTGTACAATGTGTGTGCTGTTGGGAGTACCCTCCGGATTGAACACAACTCAAGGCTGCCCCCTGGAGGTGTGCAATGCAGGTGCTCTGCCCAGTGCCTCCCAGGCTGGACCACTCCAGGCATCTTTATTAGAGCTGCCTGTTTGACACAGTGGGAAACTGTTCCTAATTCTCTTAAGTTAGATATTGCTTATAGATCTTTAATCAGACTTCCATGCTCAACATGTCCATGTTGACGTGAAGTGAACTATTCACAGAATGTCTTTGGCCAGGTGTGGAAATTTTGAGTCTCAGTTTCCTCATCTGTAAAATGGAGAAAACACCTACACTCCAGAGTTTTAGAGAGGCAATGTCTATAAAATAACAGTGGGGCAGAGAAGGCATTTAGTAGAAGCTGGCAGTGATTACTGTAACCATGTAACATTTTGTTTTGTAATAGATATAGGTCCATGTTGGATAATAGTATCTGCTGTGTTCAGAGCTCATAAATAAAACAACTTCAATTATCTGAAATGCAGCTGGGGAGCTGAAAGGAAGCCAAAGACCCGCCAGGTAACTGAAGAATGAGTCTCTACGTCTTCCCACCTCACTTATGGGAGAACATCTCAGAGGCTCACTTACAGTTAACTGGCCTTTAGACATAAGCATAAGAGGTTTGTTTAATTAATTTCTTGGGGTAGGACATGTTAAAAGCACCAAAAAGTAACAAGAATTCCTTATAGACAAGAAGCCAAAAACTAAGTAACTAACTGAACGACTGAACAGCAAAGGTAGAAATCCAGACAAACTATGGAGTTCAGATACAAGAACAAAGTAGCATTTGTTATACAACTAAAACATCTTCGCTCCATCCTTAAGTGGAGGATGTGACTTCACCGTGGGGTACCGAGGAGCTAAGGCTTTGGGACTCCATCTGGGTTTGAGTCTTTACTGCCTTCTAGCTGAGTAGCCATCAGTATTTTACTTAACTTGTCTGAGCCTCACTTTTCTCATCTATGAAACTGAAGCAATCTGCAAAGTTGTTGTGAGTGATACATTAGACAATTAATCATTAATGGGAGAGTGCGATGTCTTACTCAGCACATAGAAGTTAAAGATATTGGTCCCTGCTCCCTTCACAGGAACACTTGATTTATGTTAAGGACCCCAGACCATCCTGAAAAGAAGGTAAGTAGTATTTAATAGTGAGTAGTTCAGCTAGCAGAGACATACTTGGTATATTTTAGAAGATTTAACCATGAAAGTGTCTAATTTTAAAGAAATGAGGGCTATTTTAAAAATGTAAAATAATTATATGAAACATTAGATTATATGGCAAGAGTCTGACATTGAATTGCAGAAACACATTACTAGTGTGTCTTCATGTGTAGGATGTTTATTAATGGAGTAAAGAACTCAGATACATCTTGTAACAATAAAACAGTTCTTATCTCACTTAATTCCCATAAATACCTTCAAAGAGGATATTACCAAGAGCCCATTTTTAAGGTGAGAAAACAGGTTGGGAGCAGTGACAAGAACTTGTCCAAGGCAGTGGAGCCAGGACTGAGACAGTATAGTACCTTGAAAAGTACAGTAGTACAGTACAACAGCTGGCATCCAGGGGCTGGCATCGAGTGAAAAGGCAAGAAAACTTACTGACTGGAGGAGGGAGAGGAGGTAGGAGATGGTAAAGCTGAAGGATCGTCAGTGATAGGAGACAGCGGGCAAGCTGCCATGTCACTTATGCCTGACGCTGATGGCACAGGTTCTGGTTCCTTGCTGGATTTAATTCTATCTACCCTCTTGAAAAAATGATCCACTGATGTCTGGGTAGTAGCTCTTTTCTTCTCATCATAGATGACACGGTAGCACTGGATTGCCTTTTGAACAGCTGCTGCAACCTTTGTGTACCATTCTAGGTTTGGATCCTGTGCCTGAAAAACTAACAGTGCCTCCTCAAGTCAAGAAAATCCCCTGCCATTTCCTGTATCATGAATCTCTTTGATTCTTCAGTTACTTCTTCCTCTTGTCTCTCTTCATCCTTTCTCTGGGCACGTTTGCATCTTTGAAAGTTCGCAACTTGAAGGTTCCTATGTAGGGGACTTACTGTATTGCAAACACAGTAAGTATTTTTTTCCTTTGGGTCTTTTTCTGGTTCTTTCTCACTGGCACAGAAATAGTTTGACTTATCTGATTGGTAAGTTGGCAGCTTTTAAGAAAACTAGACTGCAGCTCTGTATGTTTTAAGAAGAGTGGAGAGAAGAAACGGGTTTGGTTCTGTCACAGACTGTGAGTAATGTGTGTGTGGGGAGTGGAGTGGAGAAGGTGGGGTGCAGAGAAGCACAGAAAGACCTAGGGTGGTAGGATCTGCAGCCCCTCAGGAAACTCTCCCCTTTCCCAGAAGCACACAGGTCTTTCTGAGGAGAATCCTTCAGTGAGACAGTGTGAAGGCTGAGAGGGAGGACACCTAATGTTGGTCGCTAACACTGAGCTGCTAGCCCCCTTTGGTCTAGACTTGGCTAAAGGCTGGCTTTCTGTTTGCCAGGCAGAGAGGAGTGTGCCCCACGTTCAACGTCAGTGAGGCTGCAAGACCCTGAGCTAAAGCCCATGCCCCTAACTTACAGGGCGCCTCATCCAAAGGCAGATCTTTACGCATCCATAATGGCCTGTCTCTGGAAGTTTCCAAACCATACCTAGAGAACAGAGGCAGCATAGAAACCCAGCAGG
>NW_006788189.1:2448007-2453348 GCF_000442215.2 Lipotes vexillifer
GCAGGAATACCAGGTGGTGTGGGATAGTTTGAAGTGACCCTAGGCAAAATCTCATCCATCAGGGACATATCTAGAGGCAACCTGTTAAGGGCTAGGATTGAGATACTAGGAAGCTTCAGGCTGGGAACAAAAGCAAGCAAACAAACAAAAAAACTGACAGAAAGAAAGAGCATAGAGAAATGTGATAGTGAGGGGCTGGCTTGAAAAGGGCACAGCCTGGAGGTCAGCCTGGGTGATTCTCACACTATAGGGAATGTGTGAATTTCCAGGGAAACATATCCCAGCGGGCATAGGGACAGATAGGGACAATTTCCTGAGCACCTAGAAAGTGCCAGTCCTGATGCTACGTGAGGACCTCTCACATGTGATTATCGCTCATGTCACAGCGCCCTTACAGGGCAGGTGGCGCTTTGCTTTTGTTTGTTTTGCCTTTTCCATCTTCTTCATTTTACAGGAGAGGAAACCGGAGACCAGAGAGGTGAAGAAACTGTTCATGCTCACACAGCTACTCAGGGACGGCTCTGCTGTGGTGGAAGGGTTGCCAGGTCACCCTCCTCAGCACCACTCCAGCTCAATCCTGTGTCCTGGTGACTCCCTGGTTTCCTGCTCAGCTTGATGGGGCTCTTCGTATCGGAGGCCCCAAGACACAAGTAAAGAGGAAGAGAGTTGCTGGACAAGTTTCCAGTGGGTCCCATCAGAACATAGGGAAATAGAATCTTCCAGCACTTAGTGAATTACAAACTTCCAGGGAGTCCTGTTTGGGTCACAGCCCTTACCCTCCAGATATAAGTTGTTGGTATGAAACTGAACTAAAAAATGGCTTCTCCAGTTGCTCCCAGTTGAGCTCTTGGACCCAATAAGGGAAGAGACAGCTTCCTCCTTTGACTTTTTGTTATGGCTTTCATTGTCTTGGGCCAAGAGGAGGGAGGAATTCTGGGCATGGAGCTCTGTGACTGGGAAGAGGGAACTGGAGTGGTGATGCTACTTGGCAAATGTTTGCTGTGAGCTCTGTGTAGTTTACCTCATTTAATCCCCAGAGCAATCTCACGAGCAAGGAAGGACCAGGACTGGAAAGGTGGCGACATGACTTCTCATTTGTGGCTCACCACTTGCCACTTTGCTAAGTGTCTGTGCCTCCAAATTTTCTCATGTGCAAAGTGGGGCTAGTGATGCTTACATCTGGTGTGCTTCTAGGGAGTTGGTGCAGGTCCCCTTTGGAAGCTTACACATTCATTAAGATAATAAAGACAGGGCTTCCCTGGTGGCGCAGTGGTTGAGAGTCCACCTGCCGATGCAGGGAACACGGGTTTGTGCCCCGGTCCAGGAAGATGCCACATGCCACAGAGCGGCTGGGCCTGTGAACCATGGCCGCTGAGTCTGTGCATCTGGAGCCTGTGCTCTGCAACGGGAGAGGCCGCAGTGGTGAGAGGCCCGCGTACCGCAAAAAAAAAAAAGATAATAAAGACAAAGGACTGTAGAAAAAAATTTAAATATCATGTGAAGTAAACACACACATAGACATAAATGTGCCATGATCACCGCTAGATATAATTGGTCCACCTCCAGATGGGAATGGTCATGGCAAGGCCCTGCAAACATGGGTAACTATTTATCTATTTCTCCCCTTTGTAAGTTTCTTCAGGTGGATGGCTCAAGACAACAAATTTAGCATATTTTATACTCTCTCACTTTTGATAGCCCATTACAATTATGTGAAAGGAATAATAAAAGAAATTAGCTTCCTTGCAAACTATTCTATATAGAATGGATAAACAAGGCCCTACTGTGTAGCACAGGGAACTATATGTAATATTCTGTAATAAACTATAATGTAAAAAGAATATGAAAAAGAATAAATATATAGGTATAACTGAATCACTTTGCTACACAGCAGAAACTAACACAACATTGTAAACCAACTATACTCCAAAAAAAAAAAAAAAAAAGAAATTAGCTTCCAAAGTGAAGAGGCTTTAAGGGGGTCCTTCAGCATGTATGAGATTTCAAGAATCCTGGGAAGTTGCATGGGGTGTGAAGCACGTTGAGGGGAGGAAATAGAGAGATGGAAGCTCCAGCCCAGAGAAACTCAGGGGTAGGCTGGTGGGGTGGTGGCCATGGTGGGGTGGGTAGGATGGAGAGCGTGTGTCTAGGTCTTCCAGAGACACAGAGGTTTAGGCTCAGAGTCAGCAGGCTGGAGGGTGGGAGTTAGAAGTGGGGTGGAGACACGGAGATTTGTGGAAAGTCTATTTGGGGTAGGAGCAGCCCCTCCCGCTCCTGATCTCAATCCCCCCACAGAACTTTGGCCCAGGGGCAAAAAACATGTGGCTGTATTTAGGAATATTAAGAAACCATGTAGGGCTTCCCTGGTGGCACAGTGGATGAGAGTCTACCTGCCGATGGAGGGGACGCGTGTTTGTGCCCCGGTCTGGGAAGATCCCACATGCCGCGGAGTGGCTGGGCCCGTGAGCCATGGCCGCTTGGCCTGCGGGTCTGGAGCCTGTGCGCCGCAACGGGAGAGGCCACAGCAGTGAGAGGCCCGCGTACCACACAAAACAAAAACAAAAACAAAAACGTGTAAGTGAACCAAGGCTGCTAGTGTGGGAAGGAGTTTTTTTTCAGTAAAACCCTCCTCTTTCTGGGATTTTGGGGACCCATAGCCTGTCAGGAAGCTCCTTTTCCACACACCCTAAAACAGAGACCACATAATTCAGAATCACAGATCTCACAGCCAGATTTTTCCTCCCCAAAGAAAAGCTGATCAGGAAGCAGATAGATTCAGCAATAGAAGAGGAAGTTCTTCTTTGGAATAATCAGCCTGGTCTTTCATTTTTAAATGTTGATAGACAAATGTATATGACAACCAAGTCACATATAAGAGCCAGAACGTGGAAGAAAAAGGCCAAGTTGAAAAAAAGAAAAAAACTAAGCTCAGCTAAAGAAACAGAAATAAATAAGAAAATAATTTAAAACAAAGGAACAAGGCAGAATCTTAATATGTTCAGAGATTTGGGAAAGTATTAAAACCATAAGAAAAGAGTAGTGTGCTATGAAAAGGAAAAACAAATAATAAGCAAGAATTCTCAAAAATTAACAGCATAATGGCCAAAGTGAAAATTCAGTTAAAGAATTGAAAGTTAAAGCTAACGAAATTTTCCTAGACTCAGGGCAAAAGAGAGGAAATATGAGCCATGACTTAGGAGGTCCAACTAGTGTGAATTTCTCAAAGACAGAACAGGGAAGATGGAAGGGAGAAAATTACACGTAAATTACATGAAGGAGATAAAGAAAGAGGAAATAGTCCAGAGCTAAAAAAGGAATATAGGCCTTCAGACTGGAAAGGCTGAATTTAAAAAATGCATATATCTCTATTTTATATAATTTCAGAGCAACAATGATGAAGAGAACATTTTTAAAAGCTTTCAGGGACCAGTGGGTGTGGGGTGAGCCGCAGGGGCACCTTCTACAGAAGAGTAAAATCAGACTGGCATCAGAACTCACATCAATAGTACAGGATGCTAAAAGACAACAAAGCAGTGCTTTCAAAGTTCAGGGGGTGGAGATGCCCTTGAACCTTTACTCTTACTCCTGGCTGAAAGAGCAATTGACTACCAGAGAAGAATAAAGACATCACTGGATACATACAGACTCAAAACATTGAGTTCTTAAAAACAGAAGAAAGTTCTTGGAAGATAAAATTTGCCAGAAAAAGGAGAACACCATGACAGAGGAGCCCTAGGTTCCAGGCGACGGTGGGTGTGGCTGGAGGGCAGGGAGGTTCCAGGCTTTCCTTTCCTTCTGGGGGTTCATGAACTTCATAAGGGGTAACGCAGTAGGAGAAAAGATGCCTGAATAGCTGGATACACCTGAAAATGTCATGAAAATGCATACATAGCTTCTCCACAAGGAAAAAAAATGTTGGCTGAAACCCCAGGGAAACAAACAAAAATCTGTACAAATAAGTCATGGTCCAAATATGAAGCCAACTAAAATATGGCATCATTTGGGGTCATTTATGGAAGATGAGAAAAGATCATTCATTTTGCCACAAGTCTGGGGACATTCTTTTATGAAAAATGCTGGGACCAAGATGTTGGACCCCAAGAACAGGAGGCATAGACCATCCACACCATAGGGCTCTGCAGTGGAAATGATTCTGTGGCTACCACATGAAGGCATTGTTAATCGGTATTCAAGTTCAGAGTAGGCCTATAGGAAAAAAAATAACATAGAAAACAATTGGGGTCAGGGCACAGACTACAGTTTTTGATAACATTTTGCAAGTGCATGTCAGTCGGTGATGGAGGTAGAGGGGAAGGATGCTGGTATTTTTGATTGACACAGAGGGCATGGGGGTGTGGATGGCATTTGATGACACAGGAGTGCACCCTACACATTTCCTTAAAAGTTGCAAAGACAATCAACCAAGAGAAAACCAAACATAATGATACAACTATTCGATTTTTGGAGAAAGAGGGGAAAGGAAATGGGGGTGGTGCCACAGTGCTAACCTACCATTGTTCTCAGGACCCTGGAGTGACAATGATGAAAGGCATGGGCTCACAGAAAATTTTCAGTATGGACTGGGTTAAGGGCCTCACTCCACCTGCCTCATGTGGGTGCCTTCTTTGGCTGAACCTAAATGTACACTCTACTGATAAGCCCTCACAAGCAGTGCCCTTCCTCTGGGCATGAGTAAGGGGAGGATGGATCTGGGGTGGGCGTAAATAAAGAGTAACTGGCATGAAAAGTCAATATGCATTGTCTGAAGTTGGCGAGTTAAAAACTGAGATAATTAGTATTTTATCTAGGGAAATGAACTCACCCACTGGAGACCTCCTATAAGCGATGGTGAAAGAGCCTTTTGAGAGCAGGCCTGTGGGTGGGGGAGTATGTGGTGGGAGAGGGCTGCTTTTCAAACAAAAGCCCTCTGTAGTAGTATTTGAATTATTATTATTATTTTAATTTTTGAAGAACACTTGGGAAAACCTAAAATATCAAAAAAACTTCAGCTGGCTGAGAAAATGGGCTTGATTTAGCAAGATGAAATTTAGCAGCAATTAATCTGAGTCTCTGAACTTGCTTCAATAAAATGCACAAGGAGGCATAACTTAGCTCAGTCTCCCAGCTTCTCCTCTGCATGATTTAAGGGGAGGGGTCATGGGGGGGGTTCACTGTTGGGGAGGGGAGTGCCATGGGGGTGGGTCTCAATCTCTGTGATCTTCTTGAAGGACTGGTCCTGAGCCTCCCCATCCCCCAAGCAATTCCAGGTGAGACTCTAAGTAGAAATGGTAACCCACCTTCTCCCAATGGACCATCCAGATGAATACCATTGTGCATTCCT
>NW_006788189.1:2453395-2483544 GCF_000442215.2 Lipotes vexillifer
ATTCCTGCTTTACTTGAGTCATCACCCAAAGTTCCAGCTTCCCAGTGTCTTCATCCCATCCAGCTCTTAATGTGACTCTGTGGCCCATTCCTTGTGATTCTCCAAAGCCTTCCACCAACACTCCAAAACTCACAGTCCTACCAGCCAATTTCCCTGTATTCTGTAAATTTTTGTTAAATGTTATCTTTATATTCTTGCTCTTTCAGGATCCAGCCTTTCTTTAAGGACATTTCTCCCTCTTTAGTCCTCTCAAGTCAAGATTTATTTTTTAATATTGTTTGCTTATATATCTACGTGTATGCCTATGCCTATATCTGTATCTATATCATCTACATCTATATCTCTATAGATCACATCTATACTTGGGAAGATTGTTTTCCAAAGTGCCCATTTCCATTGTCACTACCAGTGTATGGAGTTCTTGACACTCTACATCTTTAACACTTGGTATTTTGAATCTTTTAAATTTAGTTTTCCAGTTTGGTGTGTAGGACTATTTCATTGTGGTCTTCATTGGCATCAGTCAATCAATCAATCAGATAAGATGATCAATAAAACTGAGGGCCCTAAGAAGCTGGAAAGGGCTCGTGGGCAATTAGATGGGCTGCTGGAACTGGGCTTGCCATCTATCTCTGGCATGGACTTAGTGACATTGGATTAGATACTTCCTCTCTTTGATCTGTAGCTTTCTCATATGTAATGTGGGCATAACAACTCCTACCTGACATATCTGTAGTGAGAATTAAAAACAATACATATATATAAAGTGGCAGGGACATACTAAGTACTCAATAAATAAGGATGCTTTTTCTTATTATCTTTACTCATTGGGTGGTAAAAGCCACCAAAACATAAAAAATCAGGAAGAGCTCCAGGGGACTGTGAGAAGGCAGCAGGGGCCTTGAGAGTTAAGTTTTGAATGACGCCCTGTGATAACTTGTACTATTATCCAACAGATATTTACTTTTCCCTTCCCCAGCATGAACCCAGTGTACTGCCCTGCCCTATGGGTATTGGGCTGGCTGTGAGGTTTGTTTTGGCCAATGGAATGTAAGTGGACATGACCTCAGCCACATCCCAGCAGAGGCTTGGAATGTGTCCGCATAGTTTGACTTGGCCTCTGGTCCTCCAGCCCTCCACCATGGATGAGCATGCCCCAGGCAGCTGCTGCTTCGTTAGTCTGAACGATGCTTCTGGAAGCCTCACTGGCTCTTCCTATGCAGTTTTGATGCCTTGATTCAGCTGTGTATGATTGTTGAGAATTGCTGGCAGTGATGGCAGTCTGAAATGTATCAGGATTTCATTGTCTATGGCAAAAATAAAAAAATAGTAAACAGAATAGATTTTCTTTACAGATAGAAATTAATATGACAGTGGACAGATCATGTTCCTTGATAAGTATATTTATCCTCGAAGCTGTTAGTGCTTGTTTTCTCAGAAACACAAAACAATAGATAAAAAAGATCCATCTGTTTTGAGAAAAGAAAAAGCAGCTAAAGTAAATGGCACCGTTTTAGTTGTAGTTTTCTCTGTACTGGTGAAGCTTAAAGAGTAGAAATAAATTCCACAAAACTGGAATTTTAAAGGGTGGAAATAAACAAGATGAGAATATAGAAATATTTGTACAACAGTAAACTTTAGACATCATCTAGTGACACCTTCTCATATACATATAATAAGGAAAGGGTTAATACTAGACCCTGCCATCCACCCATCTACTCCCCTATTCATCTATCTATCCATGGGTCCAACAATTCATGTATTCAACAGCCATTCACTGACTGTCCATTGTGTGCCAGACACTGATAGGTGTGGAGGATACAGAGAGGAATCAGATAAAGAGGGGCCTTGAAGAAAAACAGAGACAAACAGTGGAGAGAAACACTTGACCGGAAATTCCCACAAGGTGCTCTAGATTCTGCCTAGATATCTGGGCAGGGCTCTTTCTTTGGGAGGCTGGAGCAGAGTGGACAGTGTTTCTACATGATGTCCAGACTCTTTGAGACTAAGTCTTGTGGTTCTTCCCCAAGCCCCACAGCAGTTGGCACTGTGGAGCACACAGAGATGGAAGGTGATTGAAGATACTTGGTGTGAATGTAGTGGAATCTTCTCCCATAGGTAGCAAATTTTAGGTGACTAGCACAGCCCTGTTGCTTTAGCCACCTGGTTCCATGTTATAACCCTTGACCCACCTGGGCAACACATTCTGATTTATACCTCATCTCCTTCATTCAGTCATTCTTTTTTTTTTAAAAAATTTTGCCTCTTCTATGCAGCATGTGAGGCAAAACAAGCACTATATTCCTTTTTTCTTTTTTAAACTTTAATTTCCTACTTCAACTATCATTCAGACTGGGATATATCTATTACCTCTATGTCATTTGGAGAATTATATGAGTTAATACACATAAAGCACTAAGAACAGAAACTTAGCTAATATATCTTTGTGTGCTTTTATGAAAATTTCTGAATGATAAGAGTCTTAACCATGGGATTGCTGAATCAAAGAATAAATAAATCTGAAACACAGAGAGAGACCTGCCTATTAACAATTTTCATTCCCAAGTCTTTAGGATATGAAAGTCCCATTTTTGCCATCATAGATCAATGATGTATTAATTTGTAACTTAATGCACTGTATAAAAAATAGCATTTTATTGCTATTTTAATTTTGCATTTTCTTGACTAAAAACAAGCCTGCACATCTCCAGATATATTCTTGTATTTGTGTTCTCTTTGTGAATTGTCTTTTAGATCCTTTGTCCATTTTTCCTTGGTGGTGATTCTCTCTATTCTTATTGATTTGTTAGAATCAATAAGATGGGGATTACATGAGGGTATACGCATGTAAACACCCATAGGGATGTATTCTTAAGATTTGTGCACTTTACTGTATGTTAGCTATAATCCAGTTAAACACTTTAAAGATAGAAAATCAGACAATAGAAACAGACACACAGAAAATTCAAGTATTGGGCTTATTAGACATGAACTATAATTATACATTCAAGGAATCAGCTGAAGTGGAGATTTTTATTAGGAAACTACAAAGAAGATTATATGAACATTACAGAAATAAAAATACAACAACCTATATTAAAGAACTCAACAGATGAGTTTCACAGCAAACTGGACAAACAACAGAATTAGTAAGCTGGAAATCAGGTCAGTAGAAAATGAAGAGACTGAAGCATGGAAAGAAAAAAAGATGCAAAATACAGAAAAAGAATATGAGCCATGTGGAGCATGGTGAAAATATGGAGCACAGAATTATAACTGGAGTTCCAAAGAGAGAAGAGAATTAAATGGTAAAGAAGATATGCTTGAAAAGTCATGGCTGATAATTTTCTCCAAATGACAAAAGGCATCAAGTCACAATTTCAAAAAGTGCTATAAAACTTAAGTAAAATAAGTGCAGAAGTAAACCTATGTCTAAATCTATCACAGAAAGACTGGTAAGAACAAAAGACAGGTAATCCTAAAGGCAGCTAGAGGAAAAGGACATGTTACCTTCAAAGGAGCAACAATTAGACTGAAAACTGACTTTTTTTCTTTTGGCAGTAAGATTAAACTGGATTTTCTTTTTGTCTGTGTACATTTTAAATATCAGCAGAAAATAATATAAAGCTACTATTTAGGGGAAAATCCAGGTATGGAGGCTAGAACTATATTTCAGTGATATGGCTCTTCATGGAAATGATTTTCCACATCATCTCGACTTTGCAAATTGTCTGTAGATTAATTTATATGCCACATAAGAAAAACCATTAAAAAGTCTACAAATAGCAAATGCTGGAGAGGGTGTGGAGAAAAGGGAACCCTCCTGTACTGTTGGTGGGGATGTAAGTTGGTGCAGCCACTATGGAAACAGTATGGAGTTTCCTTAAAAAACTAAAAATAGAACTACCACATGACTCAGCAATCCCACTCCTGGGCAATATCCAAAGGAAACCACACATTGAAAAGATGCATGTACCCCTGTGTTCATAGCAGCATTATTCACAATAACCAAGACATGGAATCAATCTAAATGTCTATCAACAGATGAATGGATAAAGAAGAAGTGGTACCTCTATACAATGGAATATTGCTCTGCCATAAAAAAGAATGAAATAATGCCATTTGCAGTGCAGGGCTGGATTTAGAGGTTGTCATACTAAGTAAAGTAAGACAGAAAGAGAAAGACAAATACCCTATGATATCACTTATATGTGGAATCTAAAATACGACACAGGAGGACCTTCAAGATGGTAGAGAAGTAAGGTGTGGAAATCACTTTCCTCCACAAAAATACATCAAAAATACATCTACATGTGGAACAACTCCTACAGAACACCTACTGAATGCTGGCAGAAGACCTCAGACCTCCCAAAAGGCAAGAAAATCCCCATGTACCTGGGTAGGGCAAAAGAAAAAAGAATAAACAGAGACAAAAGGATAGGGACAGGACCTGCACCAGTGGGAGGGAGGTGTGAAGGAGGAAAAGTTTCCACATACTAGGAAGCCCCTTCACTAGCAGAGAAGGGGGGTGGGTTGGGGGGAAGCTTCAGAGCCACAGAGGAGAGCGCAGCAACAAGGGTGCAGAGGGCAAAGTGGAGAGATTCCTGCACAGAGGATAGGAGCTGACAGGCACTCACCAGACTGAAGGCTTGTCTGCTCACCTGCCGGGGTGGGTGGGGCTGGGAGCTGAGGCTTGGGCTTTGGAGGTCAGATACCAGGGAGAGGACTGGGGTTGCCTACATGAACACAGCCTGAAGGGGGCCAGTGCACCACATCTAGCTGGGACAGAGTCTGGGAAAAAGTCTCGACCTGCCTAAGAGGCAAGAGATCATTGTTTTGGGGGTGCACGAGGAGAGGGGATTCAGAGCACCACGTAAATGAGTTCCAGAGACAGGCGTGAGCTGCAGCTATCAGCTCATATCACAGAGATGGGCATGAAATGCTAACGCTGCTGCTGCAGCCACCAAGAATCCTGTGTGCAAGCACAGGTCACTATCCACACCCTGCGGGAGCCTGTGCAGCCCTCCACTGCCAAGGTCCCATGATGCAGGGAAAAGTTCCCTGGGAGAACACACGGTGTGCCTCAGGCTGTTGCAATGTCACGCTGGCCTCTGCCACCGCATGCTTGCCCTGCATTCCAATTATAACTGCTGTACCCGCCCCCCCACCGTGAATGAGCCAGAGCCCACTAATAAGCTGATGATTTAACCCTGTACTGTCTGGGTAGGAACAGATGCTTGAGGGCGACCTACAAGCAGAGACAGGGCCAAAACCAAAGCTGAAACCCAAGAGCTGTGTGAACAAAGAAGAGAAAGGGAAATTTCTCTGTGCAGCCTCAGGAGCAGCAGATTAAATCCCCACAATCAACTTGATGTATGCTGCATCTGTGGAATACCTGAACATACAATGAATCATCCTAAAATTGACACGGTGGACTTTAGGAGCAACTGTAGACATGGGATTTGCTATCTGCAACTGATTTGTTTCTGATTTTTATGTTTAACTTAGTATAGTTTTTAGCACTTGTTATCATTTGATTTGTTTACTGGATTGGTTGCTCTCTTCTTTTTAAATTATTATTATTATTTTCTATTTTTTATTTTAATAACTTTAAAAATTTATTATTGTTCTTTTATTGCTTTTTGTTTTTCTCCCTCTTCTTCTGAGCCATGTGGCTGACAGGTTGGACAAGCCTGGTGTCCGGCCTGAGTCTCTGAGGTGGGAGAGCTGAGTTCAGGACACTGGATCACCAGAGACCTCCCAGCCCCATGTAATATCAATTGCTGAGAGCTCTCCCAGAGATCTCCATCTCAACACTAAGACTCAGCTCCACCCAATAGCCAGCAAGCTTCAGTGCTGGACACCCCACATTAATCGAGTAGCAAGACAGGAACACAGCCTCACCCATTAGCAAAGAGGCTACCTAAAATCATACTAAGTTCACAGACACCCCAAAACACACCTCCAGATGTGGCCTTTCCCACCAGAAAGACAATAACCAGGCCAACCCAGCAGAACACAGGCACCAGTCCCCTCCACCAGGAAAGCTACACAAGCCACTGAACCAACCTCACCCACTGGGGGCAGACACCAAAAACAACAGGAGTTGCAGCCTGTGAAAAGGAGACTCGAAACACAGTCAGTTAAACAAAAAGAGAAGACAGAGAAATATGCAGCAGATGAAGGAGCAAAGTAAAAACCCACCAGACCAAACAAATGAAGAGGAAATAGGCAGTCTACCTGAAAAAGAATTCAGAGTAATGATAGTGAAGATGATCCAAAATCTTGGAAACAGAATGGAGAAAATACAAGAAACGTTTAACAATGACCTAGAAAAACTAAAGAGCAAACAAACAAAGATGAATGACACAATAAATGAAATTAAAAATTCTCTAGAAGGAATCAATAGCAGAATAACTGAGGCAAAAGAAGAGATAAGTGTCCTGGGAAATAAAATAGTGGAAATAACTACCACAGAGCAGAATAAAGAAAAAGGAATCAAAAGAATTGAGGACAGTCTCAGAGATGTGTGGGACAACATTAAACACACCAATATTCAAATTATATGGGTCCCAGAAGAAGAAGAGAAAAAGAAAGGGTCTGAGAAAATATTTGAAGAGATGATAGGTGAAATTTCCCTAACAAGGGAAAGGAAGTAGTCAATCAATTCCAGGAAGCACAGAGAGTCCCATTCAGGATAAATCCAGGAGAAATATGCCAAGACACATATTAATTGAACTATCAAAAATTAAATACAAAAAAAAAATTAAAAGCAGCAAGGGAAAAACAAGAAATAACATACAAGGTAATCCACATAGTTAACAGCTGATCTTTCAGCAGAAACTCTGCAAGCCAGAAGGGAGTGGCAGGACATATTTAAAGTGATAAAAGGGACAAAACCTACAAACAAGATTACTCTACCCAGGAGGATCTCATTCAGATTTGACAGAGAAATTAAAACTTTTACAGATAAGCAAAAGCTATGAGAATTCAGCACCACCAAATGAGCTCTACAACAAATGCTAAAGGAACTTTAGCAAGAGACACAAGAGAAGGAAAAGGCTTACAACAGCAAACCCAAAACAATTAAGAAAATGGTAATAGGAACATACATATCTTTAACTACCTTAAATGTAAATGGATTATGTGCTCCAACCAAAAGACATAGACTGGCTGAATGGATACAAAAACAAGACCCATACACATGCTATCTAAAGAGACCCACTTCAGACCTAGGGACACATACAGACTGAAAGTGAGGGGATGGAAAAAGATATTCCATGCAAATGAAAATCAAAAGAAAGCTGGAGTAGCAATTCTCATATCAGACAAAATAGACTTAAAAATAGACTATTACAAGAGACAAAGAAGGACACTACATAATGATCAAGTGATCAATCCAAGAAAAAGATATAACAATTGTCAATATTTATGCTCCCAACATAGGAGCACCTCAATACATAAGACAAATGTTAACAGCCAAAAAAGGGGAAATCGACAGTAACACAATCATAGTAGGGGATTTTAACACCCCACTTTCACCAATGGACAGACCATCCAAAATGAAAATAAATAAGGAAACACAAGCTTTAAATGATACATTAAAAAAGATGGTTATTGATATTTATAAGACATTCCATACAAAAACAGCAGATTACACTTTCTTCTCAAGTGCTCATGAAACCTTCTCACAGATAAATAATATCTTGGATCACAAATCAAGACTTGGTAAATTTAAGGAAATTGAAATTGTATCAAGTATGATTTCCAACCACAATACCATGAGACTAGATATCAGTTACAGAAAGAAAACCTGTAAAAACTACAAACACATGGAGGCTAAACAATACACTACCAAATAACCAAGAGATCACTGAAGAAATCAAAGAGGAAGTTTCCTTAAAAAACTAAAAATAGCCCTACCATATGACCCAGCAATCTCACTGCTGGGCATATACCCTCAGAAAACCATAATTCAAAATGATACGTGCACCCCAATGTTCATTGCAGTACTATTTACAATAACCAGGACATGGAAGTAACCTAAGTGTCCATCAGCAGATGAATGGATAAAGAAGATGTGGCACATATATACAATGGAATATTAATCAGCCATAAAAAATAAACGAAATTGAACTATTGGTAGTGAGGTGGATGGACCTAGAGTCTGTCATACAGAGTGAAGTAAGTCAGAAAGAGAAAAACAAATATCATATGCTAACACATATATATGGGATCTGAAAAAAAAATTTTAAAGGTTCTGATGAACCTAGGAGCAGGACAGGGGCAGGACAGTAATAAAGATGCAGAAGTAGAGAATGGACTTGAGGACACAGGGTGGGAGAAGGGTAATCTGGGACGAAGTGAGAGAGTGGCATGGACATATATACACTACCAAATGTAAAATAGATAGCTAGTAGGAAGCAGCTGCATAACATAGAGATCTGCTTGGTGCTTTGTGACCACCTAGAGGGGTAGGATAGGGTGGGTGGGAGGGAGACACAAGAGGGAGAGGATATGGAGATATAGATAAATACATATAGTTGATTTACTTTGTTATACAGCAGAAACTAATACAACACTGTAAAGCAATTATACTCCAATAAGGATGTTAAAATAAAAATATGACACAAATGAACATATGTACATAATAGAAACAGACTCACATAGAGAACAGACTTATGGTTGCCAGGGGGGAAGGTGGTGGTGGAGGCTTGAATTGGGAGTTTGGGGTTAGCAGATGCAAACTACTTTATATATAATGGATAAACAAGGTCCTACTGTGTAGCACAGGGAGCTATATTTAATCTCCAGGGATTAAAACAGAATGGAAAAGAATATGAAAAAGAATATTTATATATATGTATAACTGAATCACTTTGCTGTACAGCAGAAATTAATACAGCATTGTAAATCAACTGTACTTCAATAATAAAATTAATTTTTAAAAAAGTTCCAAATGGCCTCTAAGACATTAAATTGAATAGGGACATTCAAAACTTCAAAAAAAAATTATAAAAAAAGAAAATCAGGCCTCCTTTTTGTTTTAAAAAGCATATATATCTAACAAGCTGTGATAGTTTTGATTCAGAAGAACTGGTGGCTGATCCTCTTCCAGGAAGAGTGAAAGAAACCTGTAAGTCTGACAGCAGCTCAAGGGAACACAAGGAGAATAAGTGCTGAGCTTCAAAGGCAACTATTTTGAAGGAAAAAAATAACTTATTTGGACTTATATAACGTGAGATAACTTATTTTAAAAAACTAATAGACTTTGTTTTTTAGAGCAGTTATACATTTACAGAAAACTTAAGCTGATAGTACAGAGTTCTATAAACACTTCCCCCTACACACAGTTTCCCCTATTATTCACCTCTTGCATTAGTGTGGTCCATTTATTATAATCAAGCGAATATTGATACATTTTTATTAACTAAAGTCCATAGTTTAAGTAAGGGTTCACAATTTGTGTTGTACAGTTCTATGGGTTTTGATAAATGAATAATGTTACTTATCAATCATTACATTATCACACAGAAAAGTTTCACTGCCCTAAAAAATCCCCTGTTCTCGACCCATTCATCATCCATGAACCCCTGACAGCTACTCATCTTTTTTGTCTCAGTAGTTTTGCCTTTTACAGAATGTCATGTGCTTGGAATCACACAGCAGGTAGCCTTTCCAGATTGGCTTATTTCTCTTAGCAATATGCATTTAAGCTTCCATCATGTCTTTTCATGGCTTGAGAGATCATATCTTCTTGTTGCTGAATAATATTTTATTGTGTAGATGTGCCAGAATATCCATTCACCTATTGAAGAATATCTTACTTACATTTGTGTGGTTATAAGTTTTTCAGCTCAAATAGCAAATACCTAGCAGAGCTAGATGATATGGTTAGACTGTATTTAGTTCTGTAAGAAACTGCTAAACTGTCTTCCATACTGCCTGTATGATTTTTCATCCCCAGAAACAGAGGATGAGAATGCCTTTGCTCCACTTTTTTTTTTTTTTTTTTTTTTTTGCGGTACGCGGGCCTCTCACTGTTGTGGCCTCTCCCGTCGTGGAGCACAGGCTCCGGACGCGCAGGCTCAGTGGCCATGGCTCACGGGCCCAGGCGCTCCGCGGCATGTGGGATCTTCCCGGACCTGGGCACGAACCCTTGTCCCCTGCATCGGCAGGCGGACTCTCAACCACTGCGCCACCAGGGAAGCCCTGCTCCACTTTTTTAACAAGCATTTTTTTGGAGCTTGTCAATTTATTTTTAAATTTTAGTAATCTTGAAAGGTGTGTAGTAATATTCCACTGTTGTTTTAATTTACAATTCACTAGTGACATACGATGTCGAGCATCTTTTCATATGCATATTTGCTACCTCTATATTTTCATTGATGAGATGTCATCAGCTTGTTTGCTCAGTTTTTAACTGAGTTGTTTCTTTTATTATTGCTGAGTTTTAAGAGTTCTTTGTATTTTGGATACAAGTCCTTTATCAGACATGTTTGGCAAAGATTTCTCTCCCAGTCTGTGGCTTATCTTTTTGTTCCTAGTGTCTTTCACAGAGCATAAGTTTTTAATTTTAATAAAGTCCAACTTAGCAATTTTTTCTTTCATGAGTCATGACTTTGCTGTTATTTCTAAGAACTCATTCCAAAACAAGGAAACTGAATTTCTCCTATGTTATCTTCTAGAAGTTTTATGGGTTTGTGTTTTAAATACATGATATGTTTTAAATAGGTCTGTGATCCATTTTGAGGGTTTTTTTTTTTTTTTTTTGATATGGATGTCCAATGGTTCCAGCACCACTTTTTGAATAGACTATCTTTTCTCCACTGAATTGTCTTTGCTCTTTTGTCAAAGATCAATGACTATATTTGCATGGTTCTATCTCTCTGCTCTTTATTCTGTTCCATTGATCAACCTGTCTATTTTTCACCAATGCACACTGTCTTGCTTACTGTATTGCTATTGTTAAGTCCTGAAGTTGGGCAGGGTCAGTTTTTCAGTTTGTTTTTTTCCTTCAGTATTGTGTTGGCTATTCTGAGTCTTTTGTCTCTTCTTATAAATTTTAGAATCATTTGGTCAATATCTACGAAATAACTTGATGGGATTTTTACTGGGACCGCATTGAATTTATAGATCAAGTTGGGAAGAATTAGCATTCTAACAATATCCATCTTCTTATCCATGGACATAAAATATCTTTCCGTTTATGTAGATTTTCTTTGATTTCTTTCATCAGAGTTTTGTAGTTTTCTTCATAAAGATTGTGTACAATTTTTTACATGTATACCTAAATATGTTACTTTCAGAGGCTAATATAAATGGTATTGTGTTTTTAATTTCAAATTCCAACTGTTCAATACCGATATATAGGAAAGAAATTGACTTTTGTGTATTGACCATGTATCTGCAAACTTACTATCTTACCTTAGTTTTGGGAGTTTTGGGTTGATCTGGGAGATTTTCTACATAAGAAAGATGGAAAAAATTTGGAACCTTGTAGACACCTCTGAGATGGCCAATTAATCCTGAAACTTATCCTATCAATGGACCTCCTGTTTTATAAGCTAATAAGTTTATTTACTCAATAAGCTATTTTATTGGGTTTCCCCATTACTTAGCAGCAATAGCATAATCACTGATACTAGTCAAAGAGAGTAGTTTTCATTCTATGTGACCATTTTATTTAGTAAAAGCACTTTTTCTTTCAGGTATTTAGAGGGGAGACTTCCTTTATCCTGAGAAACCACTTTGAGCTGTCTTTGAAGAGAAGGTAAGGGCAGGGATTTCAACTGGCCACTTGAGCTTGGAGTCCTGACATCCTGACCCTTATTTGGGCCTTTCCTCATTTCTGCCTTCTCCATCCTGCGAAATTCCCCTCCTTTCTCAGATCCTCAGTCAGGTTCTTCACCTCGTAAAGTTTTTCCTTATGACTCCAGGGGCCAACACACTGTTCTTATGAAGTCACTGGCAGAATTATTGTTACAGTAGACAAGATAACCTCGATGAATAAACTTGGACATCATTTTCTTATGGTTTCGCACATATTTTTCTGTTTTCAGGGCTGGATATACTCCAAATGCTCTCAGCTGCAATTAACATAATACACACCTAAGTCATACAGAGGTTTCCTGTTTATTTAAGACGGCTGGAGGCAGTCAAGTGACAGTAAACCTCTCAATAATGATATGAAAGACCCAAGCCCTTTCTTTTCTTTTTGCTCCACCATACTTTGCATATTTGCTTTTTTTTTTTATTTATTTTTTTAAATTAATTTTTATTGGAGTATAGTTGATTTACTATGTTGTATTAGTTTCTGCTGTACAGCAAAAATGAAGCCAGTTATCCATATACCTATATCCATTCTTTTTTAGATTCTTTTCCCATATGCGCCATTACAGAGTATTGAGTAGAGTTCTTTGTGCTATACAGTAGCTTCTTATTAGTTATCTATTTTATATATAGTAGTGTGTATATGTCAATCCCAATCTCTCAGTTTATCCCTCCCCACCCTTGCTTTTTGTTTTCATGCTTGTTGCCTCATGGCAAGATGACAACGGCTGCTCTGATTAACCTCTGTACTTCCTTTATTAGAAGTCTAGAAGAAAGGTGGTTCTGGGTTGGGTGATGTCATCACAAACGAAGTTATGCTCTACTATCTGCTCTGCCCTTTCAGCATGTTGGCCTTTGACCTTAAGCTTGTCCCCTCATGGCTGAAAGATGGCTACAGCAGCTCCAAGTTTCTCAGATCACATACCAGAAATGTTCAAAAGCCAGAGAAAAGATTGCTCCTCACAAATATCTCTCTTGGAATATGAAACATTTTCCTAGAAGCCCTATTTAAGGCATTTCTTGGTATATCTTTGTCTAGAGATTCTTAACTAATCAGAGGAATGGATTTGTATGGACTGGATAAGATTAATAAAATATCACTCCTTTTTGCTGGAAAGAGACCTCACTTTCCTTGAAGTATATGGTCACCTGTTAGTAAAAGTAATAAGGAGAGGAATAGGCAAAAAAAAAAAAAAAAAATCCACCATAGAAAACTTTCCTTATCCTAGGAAATATTGAGCAAGGAGGGGCAATGAAGTTGCACAGGGCTGATTTTGTAAAGTTTTTTTTAAAATGAAAATATTCAAACAAATATTGAAGTATAGTAAATACCTGCATATTCACCATATAGAAATCAATCTATCTTTAACATTTTATTATACTTGTATTAGGATTTTCTACATAAACATGTTGTCTATAAATAAAGGCAGTTTTATTATTTTCTTTCCAACTAAATGGCTCATTTCTTTTTATTGCCTTATAGTACTGCCTAGGATCTTCAGTAAAGTGTTAAATGATATAATGAGAACTAACATCTTTGCTTTCTTCCTGATGTTAGGCAGAAAGCATTGAGTCTTTTGCAGTTGAGTATGATGTTAGCTGTTGGTTTTTAGAAGTTCTTAAAGTTAGAAGTTCCCGTTTCGTTAGTCATAGTCTTTTGAGTTTTCCTCAGCAGTGGAAGTTGAGTTTGGTCAATTTTTTTCTGCACCTATTGAAATAACCATATGGATCTTCCCCCTTTATTCCACTACTCTTATGTTCATGGTAATTTGGGTCTCAGGTGTCTCCAGATACCTGCTCACAGGAAGGGAAACCAATACAGGAGAGGGTGCTTGCAATGAAGTGGCAACCACCCACTTCTGTTGGTGAGCCCCTGATCATATGCTCACACTCAGCTACATGGGAGCCTGGGAAAAGTGGTCCTTTGCTAGATAGCAATATTCCCAGCTGTAACTCAATTAGTACACAAGAAGGGAGAGCAGAATCTGGTAGATATGAAGCAAGATGCCATCTAGCTTCTGTTTGAAACTCTCTAGTGATGGGAAACTTATTAATGAAGAAAGCAGCCAACTTCCTCCCAACAAAATTCTGAAAATGAAATTTGCCCTTTGGGTAGGTCCAAATCTGTCTGCTTATAGCCCTCCCTCCCCCCAATTCTTCTACATGTAGCACCACAGATAGAAGAAGACTTATGTTATTTACATTGAATAGGCTCTATATCATTTTATTTTAAAACAAGTGAAGATACATGCACCCCAATGTTTATAGCAGCACTATTTACAATGGCAAGACATGGAAGCAACCTAAATATCAAGTGACAGATGAATGGATAAAGAAGATGTAGTATATATACACAATGGAATACTACTCAGCCATAAAAACAAATGAAATAATGCCATTTGCAGCAACATGGATAAACCTAGACGTTATCATACTAAGTGAAGTAAGCCAGAAAGAGAAAGACAAATATCATATGATATTGCTTACATGTGGAATCTAAAAAAAAGATACAAATGAACTTATTTACAAAACAGAAATAGACCCACAGACACAGAAAACAAACTTATGGTTACCCAAGGGAAAGGGGGAGAGGGATAAATTAAGAGTTTGGGATTAACATATATACACTACTATATATGAAATAGATAGCCAACAAGGACCTACTTTATAGCACAGGAAACTATACTCAGTATTTTGTAATAACTATAAGGGAAAAGAATCTGAAACAGAATATATATATACAGAATATATATATATACACAGAATATATATATACCTGAAACTAACACAACATTGTAAATCAACTATAGTTCAATAAAAAAAGAGAAGTCAAAATAGCATAAAACAAGTGATGATGTGAGGCCTCCACTCACAAAACCTCAAGGGCCTTCTGTTGCCTGTCTAAATTAGCCCAAACTCTTCGGCCTTGTGGGTGTGGTCTCCATATCAGAAAGAGAAGAATCCACAGAGCAAGACACCCTGTGACACTGTGTTATCTTCCCAAGAGCAGGTGTAGCAGTGAACTTGACTACTGACCAGGGTCTAGGTCCTGAGGTTTATACCTGTCTTGGGAAATTCTGCCTTCTTCAATCACATCAGCTTTGTCCTCTGACTGATTTCCACTGGATCCTATGATGGATGCAGCAGTTCCAGGACAAATATACAGGATACCCTCCACTCAGCAATATCCCTTTGCCATTTTGCTATGTTTCCTGAAATGCCAGCCTTCAGCTTTCATTCCTTTGGGTTAAGGTGTGGCTTCTTAACATGCAAATCAAAATTTAGATTGGACTAATACATTTTCATATTGATTAATTAGCTGGAGAAATTACAGACAAACACAGTAATATTAAGTAATTTTCAGTAATTATAACCTCAGTATGATTCATTTTCTTTAAATGAGGAAAGTGTAGTTTAGAGAAGTTAAGTGGTTTGACTAATGCCACTTGGCAATTTGATAGCAGAGCTGCGTAATCAGTGCTTCTTAACTTTAAATACTGTGTGTGTACGTGCATATTCGTTCATTTGTATTTTCCTTTAGGTGTGTGTTTAATTTCACAGCTTGCAAAAGTGTTAAAATCAGGCCATGAAAACATATTTTTGTTGGATGCAGGGAATGCCCTGTGGCAAAAATAGTGACCTCCTAAAGTTTGCTTCTGAAGCTCTGAGGTCAGATAGACCTCAAGTTTAATCCTGCTTCCTTTATTTACGGATCTTTGGAAAGTGATTTAGTCTCTCTCAGTCTGTTTCCCCATCTGGAAAACAAGGATACTTTGTAGGCCAGGTTTCCTCAATCTCCACATTACTGACATTTTGGACTGGATCGTTCTTTGTTGTGGAGGTGGCGGTGGAGGCTGCCCTATGTATGATGTTTAGCAGCATCTCTGGTCTCTACCTATTAAATACTGGTAGCACACAACCCCACAATTTGTCACCCCAAATTGTGACAACCAAATATTGCCAGGCATTGCCAGCTGTCCCCTGGGGTGTAAAATCTTCCCAGTTGAGAAAGACCGCAGCAAGCATCAACTAACATGTGTTCCAAGTCCTCATGCAATGCCTGGTTCAGGGCAACTGTTCAATGGTGTCAGCACTGCTACCTTCCTGACCTCCATGCCCTTCACCTTCAGGACCAATTCCATCTACCATCATTCCTTCATGACAAGGAGAGCCTCTGTACTCATGTCTGTGGAAAGAGAGATTTGCTGGGTTTGGAACAGACAATGGATCAGCTTCCAGATTCTGCTTCTTAGTCACCCAAATGACAAGGAGAGCCTCTGTACTCATGTCTGTGGAAAGAGAGATTTGCTGGGTTTGGAACAGACAATGGATCAGCTTCCAGATTCTGCTTCTTAGTCACCCAAATGGGTTTAAATTGGAAAGCAAAACTGATGGTATCATTCTCAAATCTGCCTCAAACACTGCCTTTTCCTTCACATTTTCAGTGAACTTGTCCTCAAATTGTAGGCTCAGCTAAAAAATAGCATTTATTATGCTTTATAGCTGTGGTTTTATTTGTGGGGGAAGGCACTGAATATTTTTAAACTCAGAAGCAATTATATGTTTAAAATGTGGGTTTTGGGTGCAACCAGCAGATTTGGGATATATTGCAGAGCAAATCAGACCAGTAAAGGGCCACTGATTGCTGCGTGTGGAACAAAAAGGGCCCAGAGAAAATGGGCGGAAGACCTAAATAGACATATCTCCCTAGAAGACTTACAGATGGCCAACAAACACATGAAAAGATGTTCAACATCACTAATTATTAGAGAAATGCAAATGAAAACTACAATGATGTGTCACCTCACACTGGTCAGAATGGCCATCATCAAAAAATCCACAAGCAATAAATGCTAGAGAGGGTGTGGAGAAAAAGGAACCCTCCCACACTGTTGGTGGGAATGTAAATTGATACAGCTGCTATGGAGAACAGTATGGAGAGTCCTTACAAATCTAAAAATAGAGCTACCATATGACCTAGCAATCCCACTCCTGGGCATATACCTGGAGAAAACCATAATTCAAAACGATACATACACCCCAATGTTCATTGCAGCGCTATTTACAATAGCCAGGACATGGAAGCCAGCTAAATGTCCATCAACAGAAGAATGGATAAAGAAGATGTGGTACACATATACAATGGAATATTACTCAGCCATAAAAAGGAATGAAACTGTGCAATTTGCAAAGACATGGATAGACCTAGAGACTGTCACACAGAGTGAAGTCAGAAAGAGAAAAACAAATATCATGTAATACCTGCTTATATGTGGAATCTAGAAAAATGATACAGATGAACTTATTTGCAAAGCAGAAATAGAGACACAGACATAGAGAACAGACTTATGAATACCAAGGTGGGAAGGGGGGTGGGATGAATTGGGAGAATTGGATTGACATATATACACTGCTATGTATAAAATAAATAACTAATGAGAACCTGCTGTATAGCACAGGGAACTCTACTCAGTGCTCTGTGGTGACCTAAATGGGAAGGAAATCCAAAAACGAGGGGATATATGTACATGTACAGATGATTCACTTTGCTGTACAGCAGAAACTGATACAACACTGTAAAACAACTATACTCCAATAAAAAGTAATTTTAAAAAAAAGAAGAAAAAGAGCCCAGTGTGGAAGGATTTCAGAGCCTCTGCTAACAATGTAATTCCTGAGAAGTGAGAAAAATGAAAGATAAACCTTCACGTGCAGGCATTGGTTTTGGTTTTTAACGGTGGGGTGGGAGAAAGGCCCATCTTCATGAGTGACTGAATGGATGTGCCCCCCAGAAGTGAGTGGTGCAGGTGGTCAGAGCTATCGTGGTTCAGTGAGGCTCTCAGAGCTTGGGACGACCGGGCCAGCCTGCCTGGAAAATGGGTCCAGGGCCTGGGCAGGCATCTGGCTCTGGTCATCAAAGCGGAGGCATAGCTGCAGGCTCATCCAGCAAGTTCCACCCAGGCAAAGGCAGATCCAGGGTGTGATTTAGAAACCATGGCTGTGAGCTTAAAACTAGAAGCCATTTGGGAGGAAAAGCCCCAAACAGCAGGTGCTTGGTTCCAATGTGGACAGCTGTGTTTTTCTTAAGCTTTCCTGGAGACTCTGATGGGTGCTCTCTTTAGCTGCATATGAATCTCAGAAGCATCATTAACTTGGGAGGTCTGTGTAGTGAACACATACTGGGCATTGGATTCAGCCAGTAGAAACCTTTGGTGTCAACTACACCATCATGCTTCAAATATGTAATTCTAGCCTTTTTTTAAAGGTTAACATTTAAAAATTTTATTTTTATTAAAGTATAAATGATTTACAATGTGTCAGTTTTAGGTGTACAACACAGCAGTTTATATATATATATATTCTTCAGATTCTTTTCTCTTATAGGTTATTACAACACAGTGAGTATAGTTCCCTGTGCTATATACAGTAGGGCCTTGTTGATTATCTATTTTATACATAATCGTATGTATGTGTTAATCCCAACCTCCTAATTTATCCCATCCCCCCTTTCCCCTTTGGTAACCATAAGTTTGTTTTCTATTTCTGTTGTTCTATTTCTGTTTTGTAATTCCAGCCTTAAAATGCCTAGGAGGTAGATATTTTTGTACTCATATTACAGATAAGAAAACTGAGTCTCACAAAGATCAATGGTCATAAGCTATAAATAGTGGATTCAAACTCAGTTCTGTTTGACTCCAAAATCTATGCTTTTTTTCCCTCCACCCTACAAAGGCTGTGATCAGCCTGTCTGTTCTGTTGAGTAAGCCCAGATATAATTAGATTTCAGGGGGGGAGTGGTCTGTTCCACATGGGTAACAGAAGTAGGACATAGATACACCCACACCCCCACTGCCTCTCCATTCTGATCCTGCTCAGAATCCCCTCAGAGGGCCCTCTGAGGACCCCCAAAGACCCAGCTTACACTTTAAGCATCAGCCATAATAAATTCCTGCAACTCCCAAATCTCAGCGCTGGCTGGCTGCACACAAATTACCTGGTGAGCCTGTTAAAATGGAGATTCTAGGACCCTACCCTGGAGTGTCTTCCCCAGTGTGGGCATGGGGACAGGGCACCTCTGGACAACCGTATCTAGGAAAAGCTCTTGGATAGCTCTGATGTGCCACCAGATCCCACTTGCTACCTTTCCCCTCTGTCTGGGACTCCTTCCAACACTCCCATCTGATTCCTTCTCATGCTCAGGACAGCTCACCCCTCCAGCTGACTCACCATATTGATCTCAGTGTCCTCACCCTGTGATTTCTCAGGCCACCACCTCAAATTCCAGTTTCCATCTCAGCAGGTGATGAACTGGACATTGAAATCATCTGTCACTGTGTCAATCTCTGCTCCTTTCTAGGACAGCAGTTCTTCATGGGGGTGATTCTGCCCCTCATGGGACATTTGACAATTTCTGCAGACATTTGGTTGTCACAGCTGGGAAAGGTGTGCTACTGGCATCCAGTGGGTGGAGGCCAGGGATGCTGCAGAACTTCCCACAATGCACAGGACAGCCCTTCAACAGAGAACAATCTGGACCCAAATGCCAATGGTGCTTACGTGGAGAAGCTCTGTGATCAAATCTCTCCTCTCTGTTGACTAGCTGTGCATCCCAAGCAAGTTTCTTACATTCTTCTCTGTGGCTGGCTTCTTCTTCTGTGACATGGATTCTTAGAGAGCCCCGACTTCATGGCATTGGGAAGGAAATGAGTTCATACAAGCAAAGTGCTTAGAACAATGCCTGGCAAGCAGGGGGTCAGTGACAGTTTGCTGGACCCACAGTGCAGGCCTCAGGTGGAGTTTAAGGCCTTCAAGTCACTCTGATCATACTCCACGCAGCATCCACTCTGCTGGACTCCAGTCCTGCTGCCTGGCTCTGTACCACCCATCAAGGATCCTCTTTCCTCTGCCCCACAAATTTGCATTTCACCCACCTGGCCAGTTGGACTTGGCCTTCTGTGGGTTTAACCTTGACCCACTGGTTAGGTCCCCTCCAGAAAGCCTGCCCGATGGGGGTGAGGCAGGAAGGTGCTCCATCACTTCAGAGCCTCAGAGGGTTATTTAGGTGATCTGGGCACCTCCTCCCCACCCCAGGCCTGCTTGGAGGCAGTGTTTCTAAAATCCCCTGGGTGCCATAGGTACCCTCCAGGCTCTTCAATTATGCCCCGAGGCCTTCCTGCTCAGTCCCTTTGCTATACCTGTAATGGAGCAGGACCCTAGGAGGTCTTCCCAGAATAGACCCCACCCATGTCCTCCGCCTGCTTTTTGTCTGTAGAAAAACTTTAGTCAAAGAATACATTTAATCAGAGAAGTGAGAAAATGCAGAAAGAAAGGAAAACAGTCAAGCAAGACAAAATAATAATACTTTAGGCATTAAACAAAGTCAAGGACCTTTAGTTCTTCCTCGAGGACTATGGATAATATTCTGAGCCATGTCCTTTGAGATGTTTTGCAGATACTGAAATCCCCACCAGGTGGGAGAAGTTAACCGCATGCTGCCCACAAGCACGCAGACCCCAGACCAGTTGGAACCAGAGATTGATGATGCTGACTCCCAGTTACCTCACCACCAACCAATTAGAAGAATGTTCACGAACTAATTAGGCCTCGCTGCTCCTTGAACCATTATTATAAGACTCTTTCCTGTTCCCTCCAAGGTGGAACACACAGTCTTGAGGGCACTAGCCCGCTGTGGCCCCATTTGCCTGGCAAAGCAATAAAGCTATTTCTTTTGATTTCATCCAAAACTCTGTCTCTGAGATTTAATCCAGTAACGGTGTACAGAGACCAAATTTCGGCAACATACCCTGGAGATACAAGGCAAAAGAAGACGTACCTGATGTTTGTCCACAGGAAACTCACAGACAAGACGAACACATTGGTCAAACAGGAGGCCTCCTCAGCTGGTCAAACATCTAGGATCTGGTCCTGCAATTCTGGGGCCGAAGGTTTAGCTGGGCAGGAGGTTGCCATCTCATGGGCACTGCTACAGTAATGGGCATAGCACCAGCCTTCCCCACAAATACCTCACTCACCACAACCCCGGTGATGGTTAGTGTTGCCGTCCTGAGTTTTCCTGCTGGGAAGCTGAGGCTCGGGGAGGCCAAGTCCCTTGCCCAAGGAAGTGGAACGCAGCAGAGCCTGGCTCTTTGTACATGTGACATTAATCAGTGACCTTCCCCCCCCTTCACTGCCATACCCTTTCTGGCTCTTGTGCTTGGGCACCGTGGTGCCCTCCCAAGGAGGAAATGATCCTGGTTCTTCCCAGATCCTGCCTGTCCTTCTCTGTGCCTGGTGATAACCTGGAGGCCATCCATGTGTGTATAAGCAAGACATCTACCCCCATCCGGCCGGCCTCAACCACGCCAGCCTGCTCACTTTGCTTGGAAGGAGGTCTGGCCCTCATCTCCAGATTGATTCCCTCCACCCACCGACGCTGTTGACTGACTGGTTTATACACTGCTCCCCACCTTGCAGATCATTGCCTGGCATTGTCCTTAGTGCTGTCAAAACTGCTTATCCTACTAGGAAGGCTGGAGGAGCCAGGCCATAAAATTAAATGAAATTACCGCAGAAGCTAGGGTGTTCGTGACAATGAGGTGGAATTATAACTGGGAGGATGGCGAGGGAGGTTTATGATGCCCCTGTGCCTGCCTGCAAAGTCATTATTCAAAAGGCTCTTGTTTGCCCTGATGTCCAGGCTTCACATCGTCCTTGACAACTTAGGAGGGCTTGCTGGCCTCCATGCTCAGGTTAACAGAATTGGAACATTGGAACACTCTCTGGTTCAGCTGGTTCAACCCTCTCATTTGTTGGGTGGGGAAGTTGAGGCTCAGAGAGGCATTGGGGTCTCAGAATACGTTAGTGATGGAACCAGTATTCAAACTCAGATCCCTTGGCTCATAGCCTGGTGCCCCCTTTCCTATAATTTTGGAATACTTTTTGATATAAAAAATTGTATCCATATATCACTGTGAATTAGTATTTAAACACAAAGTTAGGTGTCCAGGCACATGGACACCAGCCAACACCTCCAGGCTTTTCTCGTCTCTCCTGTGGAAAGGCACTGGTTAACAAGTGGGCAATTTTCAGGCAATGTCACAGTTGGTTAGGCCATTCCATTGCAGGAAATAAAAAGGAAACCAAAACCCCAAACAGAAAACCTAATCACTCTCCTAATTTTAGGGCACACTTGCCTTTGTGACCTGGGATGGACGTTCTCATTCCCTTGCCCACCTCTCCTCTGCCTTCAAGAAGCCCCTTTCATGTTCATCGGTTCCCCACCACCTCCAGGGACTCTACTAGTCATTCTTTGAACCTGCCTTCCAGGGTTTTGTGGTGTCAAGAGGGAGACAGACAAGTGTGATATGAGCTGTGACAGAAGGAGGCACAAGGCAGGGTCACTTCCTCCCTCTCCTTCTATGACTGTACTTCAGAGACAGGCTCAGCACCATTGAAACAACTAGAGAATTACTAAATTATTCATTTGAGCACCTTGGAGATGCCTTTCTGTGACCTTCTGACCCAGTTTTTCAGGCAAAAAATAGTACCACAGACAGGTGGTGACTACATGAGTGAGGATAAACTACATGCCCCAAATATAGCAGCTCCTTTGCCTCAAAGGCTCACATAACACAGGTGCCCTGGTCTCACAGAACTTGTCTTTACAAGGGGCTTTTTCAGATTTTAGAAAACCTCTAAAATCACCAGGTTTTCATTGCTGCAGTTATGACTATGAATAGCTTAAAAAAAAAAACTTTTAGGAGAGAAAGAGAATCATAGCTTTTCTCTTAAGAATGGTTGTGTTTTGGAGGAGGAATATTCTTTTTAGAATTACATTATGTGAATGGCAGTCCCTATTCTGCCTCCTACTATCTGGGAAAACTAGACATGCTTGAACCGGGCTTCACACTCCACATATATGAATGAGGATATTTTCCACTCAGCCATGTATCACAGAGATTTTCCTATATCAATACATTGGTGGTGGTGGGATGAATTGGGAGATTGGGATTGACATATATATATACACTAATATGCATAAAATAGATAACTAATAATAACCTGCTGTATAAAAAATAAATTTCAAAAAAATACATTATCTACCTTATTCATTTTAATGACTATGTACTATATTTTCAATGATTGATGAACCATAATTTGCTTAACAATTCTCATATTGATAATTGTTTCTCACTTTTTCTTATCCAAAACAATTCTGTAATAAAGTAGCTTGTCTATAAATTTATGTAAAGTTTAGAGAGAAACTTTCTGGAATAGATTTGAAGTCATTGAATTGGGGGTTAAATGGCAGGCATATTTCATATTTTAATAGTTTCTACAAATTGTCCACCCCAAATGCTGTATCTAATTTACACTTCCTCTGCTTATTTAATTCCCCCACAGTGTCTCAAGTTATATATTACCAAGTCCATTTTAAAGATGAGGAGCTGGGGTCAGAGAGGGTAAGTCAATTTCCTGGTGGATTATTGTTAAATAATCCAACGGCGATTTGACCGAGGTCAGCTTGTGTTTGTTTCACTGTCCACACCATATCAGCTTCTCTCTGGATCCATCAACCTCATGACCCATGGAAAGAAGGGTTCATTCATGATGGAAAGACAGAAAACAGCAGAGATCCTTCAAAAAGCACATTAGAATTGGAATAGTAACATCACGGGGTACATGGAGGGCCACAACCAGACAAGTCTTTTTCCTTTTATTAAATATTAGATACAAAATAATATTTGTGAAATATGTATAATAAATAAAAAAATAATAAAATAAATGCCAGTAAATCCAAACACAGTATAAGAAAGAGAACATCACCAGGATCTTTGAAGCCCAGTGAGTACCCCTCCCTCATCCTATTTTTTCTTCTGCAGAGGTAACCCCTATAAAGAATTATGTTTATTATTGTCTTGCATTTCTTCACAGTTTTAACAAATCTGGCTGAATCTATCACAAGGCCACTCGATAACACTTCAGAGAATATGCAAGTATCTGAGCATGTCTGCAGGCCAGCATTGCTCTGACTCGCAGCCCCAAGAATATAGTGCTAGTGTTGAGAATTTTAAACTTTATTTAATGGAATTTTACCATATGCACTCATCTGCAACTTGCTTTAGGCTGCTCAACACACTCTTTTGAGAGTGAGTCATCGTACACTCCTGGCTGTAGTTCATTTATGTTCACTGCTGAACAGGATTGTGCGGGACCAATGGACCAGTCTCTATGCATTTGCCTACCTTCAGGCATTTGGCTTGTTTCTGAAGTTTTGCTATTACAGAATGCTGCTGTGAACATTTTGTAGATATTCCTTGGAGCACATGTGCACAACTGCTTCCATGCAATCCTACGAATGGAATGTCTGTATCTTGGAAATGTACCACTTCAATTTTATTAGATAATGCCAGATTGTTACCCCACAGCAGTAGATGGATTTTTTGGAACATGTTTGCCAAAACTTGATTTTGTAAGACTTTAAAAAATTCTACCATTCTGACTGAGTGTAAAATAGCATCTCATCGTGGCTTTACTTTGAATTTTCCTGATTAATGATGGATTGAGCATCTTTTCATGTTTTTAATAGCCATGGTTGTTTTTTGGTGAAGTATTCCCTCAAGTCTTTGTACATTTCTCTTTTGAATCATCTTTTTTTTCTATTGATTTATAGTAGTTCCTTAAGTAGTTTGCATTCTAATTCTTTGTCAGTTATATATGTTTCAAATATGCTTTCCCAACTTGTGGTTTATGTTCATTTTTTACAATGAATTCTTATGGCAAAGAGAAGTTCCTAGCTTTACCATGTCTACATTGGTTTTTCCTTATGATTTACCTTTTTTAATCTTAAGAAATTTGTTCGTATCTTGCATTCATAAAGATATTCTTCCATATGATATTCTGAAATGTTTATAGTTTCATGTTACACATTTAAATCTTTAAAGCATCTGAAATTAATTTTTATGTATTGCATGAAGTAATACTCCAATTTCTTTCTTTTTTTTCTCCCCAGTTGTGTAATTAACTGTCGCGGGACAGATTGTTGCAAAGTTCATGCTTTCTCCTTTGCTATACAGCTTATTTCTCTTGTTTAGAAGCCTGTGTGTGGACTCCCTGTTCTGCCTTGTCAGTTCACTAATGCCATACTGTCTTAGTTATTATGGCTTAAAAATTATTTATTTATTTATTTTAATTGAAGTAAAGTTGATTTACAATGTTATATTATTTCAGGTGTACAACACAATTTGATATTTTTATAGATTACACTCCATTTAAATTTATAAAATATTGGCTCTATTCACTGTGCTGTACAATATATTCTTGTATCTTACTCATTTTATACACAGTAGTTTGTACCTCTTACTCCCCTGCCCCTCTCTTGTCCCTCCCCCGCTTCCCTCTCCCCACTGGTAACCATGAGTTTGTTCTCCATATCTATGAGTCTGTTTCTGTTTCATTACGCTTGTTTCATTTTTTAGATTCCACATATAGTTAATAACATACAGTATTTGTCTTTGCTGAGAAGGACTCCCTACCTGGTTTCTTCTTCAGGAGTATCTTCGCTATCTTTGCTCCTTAAGGCTTCCGTATATATTTTAGAAGTTGTTGTCAAGTACCCCATAATAACTTTGAGGATATGGGTTGGACTTGCACTGAAGTGTGTATCATTCTGAAAATAACTGATATCTTTAAGTTGTTTAGTCTTCTGATCCATAAATATGATATATTTCTTCATTTATTTGGATCTTTATATATTTTAGTATAGTTTTAGAATTTTCTTTACAAAAAGCTTAAAATCTCGTGCTACATTTATTCCTAGGTACTTTATAATTTCAAGACATTTAAATAGTATCTTTAATTATAATTTAAAAATGTTTGCTGATGTTTTATATAAATAATTTTAAAATCAGACTACTTTGCTAAATATATTTTTAAATTATAATAATTCATATGTCTACTTTAACAATCACATTATTTATTTCCTCCTTCTCTCCCTTCTTTCCTTCTTTCTTTCTTGTTTTTATAATTTTTATTCTGTTTTTTCTTATTATATGGTAAATCACTGGTAAATGTTGACTAGAAATGGTCATAACAGGCATCCTTCCTTTTCCTATTCATAAAGGAAATGCTGAAAGCATTTTTTTATTTATTATGATGCCTGTTTTAAGGTGTTTATAGATTTTTTTTACCAGTTTAAGAAAGTCCGCCTCTACTTTTAACTTGCTAAGAATTTTTTAAACATGAATGGAATTTTCTTTTCATCAAGCAAAAATTCTTTGATTGTTCTCTTTTATACTGTTAATGTAGAACTTATTTAAAATGATTTCCAATATTTAATTACCTACATCCCTATTGGAAGAATGTATTATCTTTTCCATATATTTTGGATTCAGTTGGCTAACATTTATTTGATATTTTTTTTGCATTTAAGTTCATGAGATGGCTCTATAATTTTGTTTCCTCATAAAATGAGTTGTAGAGTATTTCCACTGTTTTATCCTCTATACTGTTTGTTTAAGATTGGAATTATTTGTCTCTTAAGAGTTAGAACTAATAGGGAAAACCACCTGAGACATGTGTAATATTTTCTTTGGAGAAAGATTTCTAAATGTTGATTTAATTCTTTTAATATTAGTGGGATTATTTACATTTTCTATTTCTTCTGGTGTTGATTTTTATGTTATATTTTAAAGTAATTTGTCCATTTGATGTAAGTTTTCAAATTTATTAGTATAAAGTTATTCATGAAATATTTTTACTTTGTGCAGCATCTGAAATTGCATCCATTTATTGTTTCTAATATTGATTATTTCTTTTCATTAGTCTTACAAAAGATTTTTCAGTTTTTATTGGAATACCTTCTGCTCTATATTTCCTTCCTTTCATTTTTGTTGTGACCTCTCAAGTTACATTTTATGCTCATTAAATTTAATCCTTTTAGTTTTCTAACATAAATTGTTAAGCTATGCATTTTCCTCTAAATGCTGCTTTAAGTAAATTCCGTAATTTTGTTAAACTGTAGTTTCATTATTGCTCAACACTATGTATTTTAACATAATTATGACTTATTTGATTCTTAAATTATTTAAACTGTGATATCACCTCACTCCAGTCAAAATGGCCATCATCAAAAATTCTACAAACAATAAATGCTGGAGAGGATGTAGAGAAAAGGGAACCCTCCTACACTGTTGGTGTGAATGTAAATTGGTACAGCCACTATGGAGAATAATATGGAGGTTCCTTAAGAAACTAAAAATAGAACTACCATATGATCCAGCAATGACACTCCTGGGCATATATTTGAGAAAATCATCGTTCAAAAGGGTACATACACCCCAATGTTTGTTACAATGCTGTTTACAATAACCAAGACATGGAAGCAACCTAAATGTCCATTCACAGAGGAATGGATAACAAAGATGTGGCACATATATACAATAGAATATTACTCAGTCATTAAAAAGAATGAAATAATACCACTTTCAGCAACATGGATGGAACTGGAGATCATCATACTAAGTGAAGTAAGACAGAGAGAGAAAGAGAAATATCATATGATATCGTATATAAGCGGAATCTAAAAAGAAATGGTACAAATGAACTTACAAAACAGAAACAGACTCACAGACTTGGAGAACAAAGTTATGGTTACCAGGGAGAAGGGTGGGGGGAAGGGATAGTTAGGGAGTTTGGGACTGACATGTACACACTCCTATATTTAAAATGGATAACCAACAAGGACCTGCTGTATAGCTCAGGGAACTCTGTTCAATATTATGTAACAACCTAAATGGGAAAAGAACTTAAATAAGAATAGATACATGTATATGTATAACTGAATCACTTTGCTGTACACCTGAAACTAACACAACATTGTTAATCAACTATACTCCAATATAAAATAAAAAGTAAAAAAAAAAACACTAAAAAAAAAAGAAAGAATGAAATAATGCCATTTGCAGTAACATGAATTGACCTGGAGATTATCATACTAAGTGAAATAAGTCAGACAAAGACAAATATCATATGATATAGCTTATATGTGGAATCTAAAAAAAATGATAAAAATGAACTTATTTACAAAACAGAAACAGACTTAGAGAGCAAACTAATGATTACCAGGGGGGAAATGTAGGGGGCAGGGATAGACTGAGAGTTTGGGATTGACATGTACACACTGCTATATTTAAAATAGATAACCAACAAGGACCTACTGTATAGCACAGGGAACTCTGCTCAATATTCTATGATAACCTAAATGGAAAATAATTTTTAAAAGAATAGATATTAATACACATACATGTATAACTGAATCACTTTTCTGTACACCTGAAACTGACACATTGTTAATCAACTATATAACTGATTCACTTTGTTATAAAGCAGAAACTAACATATCATCGTAAAGCAACTATACTCCAATAAAGATGTTAAAAAAATAAAATAAAATAAAAGTATACTCCAATATAAAATAAAAATTACAAAAATAGAACCCATTCTTTGAATATCTTTCTTTAGCTTATAAGACACTTAAAACATTTTAATTTGTTTTCTTGATAGAGTCTTAAGTGTATACTTGGTGATAAACTCAAAGATTACCATTATTATTTTTAAACATCTTTATTGGAGTATAATTGCTTTACAATGGTGTGTTAGTTTCTGCTGTATAACAAAGTGAATCAGCTGTACATATACATATATCCCCATATCTCCTCCCTCTTGCATCTCCCTCCTACCCTCCCTATCCCACCCCTCTAGTTGGTCACAAAGCACCGAGCTGATCTCCCTGTGCTATGCAGCTACTTCCCACTAACTATTTATTTTACATTTGGTAGTATATATATGTCCATGCCTATCTCTCACTTTGTCCCAGCTTACCCTTCCCCCTCCCCTTGTCCTCAAGTCCATTCTCTACGTCTGTGCCTTTATTCCTGTCCTGCCCCTAGGTTCTTCAGAGTCATATATATATTTGGTATTTGTTTTTCTCTTTCTGACTTCCTTCACTCTGTAGGGGATTTTTGTTTTATAAAAAATAAACTGTTAAAAATGATTTTTGTTTATATTTCTGTTATTCATTCTAATGAATTACATTCTGTTATTCATTTATTTATAATTTATAAGAATATATGAGAAATTCATATTTCTAAGAATATTAAGAATTTTTAAATTTATATTTTGTTTATAATATCTAACCAATTGCATTCATTTTTTCAAGTTTGAATTATGACCCTATTGATCAACTTTCTAAAGTGCTACATATGTGCCTAAGAAATATTTGTATTTTCTACTGGTTGTATTAATGTGCTAGCTATGTGTGTTAAATTGTTTGATAATTGCATTGCTCAAATTTTATATGTGAATGGTGATGGTTTTCCTGATATATCTATCATTAGCTGTGAAAATTGTGTTAAAATCTTCCACTATGATGTTGTTATTGTTGTTGATGATGATAATGATGATGATTTTTTCCTTTTAGTCCTTTTCATTTCTGCTCATTTTGTTGTTATGTGCAACAACTTTAAAATTACTATATCTTCCTTGAGAACTATACCTTTAATTGTTTAACAGTAATTCTCTGTTAATGCTTTATGCTTTAAGGTCTATTTTTTCTGTTATTAATATAGTTATTTACTTGTGTTGGTTAGTATTGATACTTGTCTGGTAATTTCCTGTATTTGTTTACTATTATTCTAATACTATGACTTAGAAATGTTAAATGTTTCTTACAAATAGCATAAGGCTAGCTTTTGTTTATTGGTCTTGTCTGACAATCTTTGTCTTTCAATTCTTGAATTTAGTTCTTTTACATTTTCTTTTTTTTTTTTTTGTGGTATGCAGGCCTCTCACTGTTGTGGTCTCTCCCGTTGTGGAGCACAGGCTCCGGACGCGCAGGCTCAGCAGCCATGGCTCACAGGCCTAGCCACTCTGCGGCATGTGGGATCTTCCCGGACTGGGGCACAAACCCATGTCCCCTGCATTGACAGGCGGACTCTCAACCACTGCACCACCAGGGAAGCCCCAGTTCTTTTACATTTATTCTAATTATTATTCTAATTCCATTTATTTCTATCATCTTTTTGTGTATTTATACTTTTTGTGTATTATACATTTCTTATGCTTTTCTTCTTCTCTTTTTCCCTCTTCTTTTTGATTGTTTGAGCATATTTTCTCATTGCACCTTTTCATCTCCACTATTTTGGAACTGATTAATTCTATTTTTGTTCAGTTAATGGTTAATTTAGAAAATTTAATATGCTTAGCCTTCTCCTGAAAAATATAAGAACTGCATAATAAATTAACTGTAATCTCACTCT
>NW_006788189.1:2483554-2525386 GCF_000442215.2 Lipotes vexillifer
TCCTTCTGATATATTATTGTGGGTGTTTTAGATCTATTTTATTTCCCCCCAAGTGTTGATAAACAATATATTTTTGTCTTATATAGTCAATATGTGAACAAATGTACCTCCATATTTACCATTTTCTTTGCTCTTCCTTTGTTCTTGCATCTCAGACATTCTGTGTGATTGCTTTTATTTTGCCTATAAGATAAACTGTACAATATCATAAGTGAAGGTCTTTTAGGTACAGTGCTCAGTTTTTGTTTGTATGTTTTCCTTTGTTCTTTTTTAACTTCATCTCCTTCAGAAAGATATTTTCACTAGGTCAACCATTATTTTCTCTAGTACATTTAAGATATTATTCCACTGTCTCCTGAGTTTCATTTGTCATTCCTTTATTGATTAACTGTCTTTGTGAAGATTTTTAAGACAGTCTCTCTTTCCCCTTGGTATTGTGTGGTTTTACAATGACTTTTTAGGTGTGGATTTTATTATTAATTTTCATCCTGCTTGAGATACACTTGCTTTTATAAATAGTAATGCCTTTTATTAGTTTCAAAGTTTTTCATTCATTATTTCTTCAAATATCTTATATCCCCATGTCTGACTTCACTCTTTCTGGACTTCCAATTAGACTTGTATTGGGCTGGCCAAAAAGTTCATTCAGGATTTTCCATAAGATGATATGGAAAAACCTGAACGAACTTTTTGGCCAACCCAATATTATAATACTCCATGTCTTCTAAGCCTCCTTTGTTATTTCTTGACTTTGTATTTCTATACTGCATTACAGGATATCTTTAGATCTAGCTTTTGTTTTATTAAATATCTCTTCAGCTTTGGAAATTTTTTTGTGAAAATCATCCATTGGGCTCTTTATTTAAATTGCTATACAGTTTTGTCATCCTATTTTTGTCAAAATGGTTTGGATATTTTAATAGTCTTATCAATACCCTGTTTTTATTAAATTAAATCCATTAAAAATGCATATTTTGTATTCTTGCTGGTAACTGTGATTAAGAAGTTGATGAGAATGGGTTGCCTCCAGTTATTACTGCTAATTCTCACTTAGGATGTCTGTTTTCCTTGTGTGTGTGTGTGTGATGTGTATTTTATTTATTGATTTTTTGCATTTGTGAAATCAGAATCCTTGGAAATTCATCTGTGGGGATTCTGTGAAGCTTGTGTTGAATATTGGCTTCTATTGGTTATCTGGGGTTGATACTTTAAACTGAGTTTTAGCTTGAGATTTTTTCAGACCTCCCAGCTCGTGTGAATTTATGCTGCAATTTGAGTGAGAACAGCATTTTCTTAACAATTCCCAGGATAGATATTTTCCCCTTTGCTCAGTGCCATAATGCAGGACAGCTGTGTTTCACTGTTTCCCCCCTAGTGGGTGTGGATGTGAGTAAGTGGGAGTGAGTTAGCGTGTAGGTTTATTTCTTGTTCACTCTTACACTGAAGAATGATCGAGTTTCATAAGTTACATATGTGCCTAAGAAAGATTTGCTTTCTCTACTGATTGTGTTATTGTGCTAGCTTTGCGCATTTATTTGGGTTTGCTAGCTGTACACTCAATGCATCTCTGGATCCAGCTTCATGGAATTAGACCTCTCACCTGGACAGACCCTGAGCTTTGCATCTTGATCCCTGAGCCCTGTGGTGTCACAAATGAACACTGAATGTCCTCAAGAAGGGTGTTTTCTATGTTTGACTTAACTCTATACATTCCAGATTTAATTTGGCTTTTAATTTGAAGTACTCTTACTTACAGGTAGTCAACATATTAAAAAATAAATAAACATATTAAAAAATAAACTTTCAATGCTTTGTCCAGCATTTTTAGTGTATTTTTTCTCCCCATTGGAGGGGTCATCAGTGCTCCTGTTCTGTCAGAGTATCTAATGTGCAAGACACTATGAAAATCATAATGAGTGAACCCAAAGAACATCTGATACCTGATCTCAGAGAGCTTATGTTCTAGCTAATAAGTAATGGGAAACATACTTGAAGCAGTTAGAGAACATTATAAGATGGGCTGAAATTAATTTCTGGGCCTACGCAAGTGAATGTGATCACTATGAGGGTTTGGAGGAGAGGCGGGAATCTTCTCCAGAGACTAAGCTGGAGGAAATGAGCTTAAAGCATGTGGAGGATCTCTATAGACAGAATGGCAAGAAGAGGGCAAATATTCCTTGCATGGGCAAAGGCACTATGGAAGTCATTAGGGTGGAAAATTCATGATACAACATGGCTTTGGTAGTGGGTTGTTCAGCACTAAGTGCTGGATGTAAGCTGCTGATGGATATAAGCCTAAATAAAAGGCCAGAGTGGGATTGTGGATACAGTTGAAGTCCAGGCATAAGAGTCTTGGGGTTGTCTTGCAGGCCACTGGGAGGGGTTCTGGAGTAGGAAAGCCACACGAAGGATGGATCAGAGCTGACAGCACACTCTGCTGCCCCATGGGTCAAATCTAGCCAGCAGATGTCCTGCAAGTGTTGGACCATGTTCTGCTTGAAACATTGGATTGCTTGTCCAATCAATAGGCTTCACGTTAAAAATCCAGATGCTGTCTTTTGTAGAATAGTGGGAGTCAGGGCTTGCAGGTTTGTGGGCAGCACCTGGCTGGGTAGACCAGCACCTGCCCCTTTGAATGTGGCAGGTGTTCCTCCAGTCTCTCTGGTCCCTACCCTCCTGATTACTGGGCAAGTGTTAGCTTTTCATGACTCTTGTTCTTACCATCAATTTGGAACTGTAAATATTTCTTATGTGCGTATCTCTATGATGTAAAGATGAACGGCAGACTGAGAGGACCAAGTGTTTCAGGAAAAGTGGGAGAGAAGATATTTTCTTACCCAAGTGAAGACTATTCCTGTTCATTTAACACACACAAAGAATGTCTAGGTCTAAAGATTTCATCTTCAACACAGTTCTGGGGAGAAATCAGTGTGACTTGTTACATGCACTCCTTTACATTGGCTCCTCCTGAGTGAGAAGGTGAGGGCATGGAAAGGTGAGCAGAAGTGCTGTCAGTCCCTCAGCTGTGGCCTGTCAGCCCATGGAAGAGTGGTGTCTATCCTTGAGGACCAGTCAGAAGGACTAGTGGCTGGTAAACACAAAAGATTATTCCCCAGCAGATGGGATGAAATTGTCCTGTGGGGATACCCACCTCACAGGGCCCTCACCTCTGGGTAAGCCAGCAGGCCAGAGAGGGTGAGGGCTGCCCAAGGCCCAGCTGTCCACTCCTGAGTCTCCCTCTACCTCACAGTACTGGACTTCTCAGGACAGCTGATTAGAAGAAAGGGCTGTCCACTTTTGGAGGTGGGGGACCTGGGAAGGGGGATTCTGGGAATTGTTGTGTGGACGATTCCCTGAAAGGGTAAAAGAAGACACAGTTGCAGCTGGCTTGTCTCTTGAAGGTGCCCCTAGGCTAGATATGGGATTCTTATTAGGAACATGAGGTTCTGGTGAAGTTTTTCCTCCACTTTGCAAACTTCCTGTGAGATTACTTTGAAATTAACCATTCACAGAGAAGCTTCTCTTAATCCCAACAGAAATGGCAGCAATGACTGCTCTCTGCAAAAGGAAGGTGTTTCTAAAGGGGAGGAGAGGAAGGGGGCAGCTGTTCCTTGAGTCCCACATGTTCCATTTAATCTATGAACAGCCCTGGGGGTGGCTACTGCTGTCATCCCATTGGCCAGACAAGGGATCTTAGAACGGTGAAGGACTCGGCGTGTACAGCTCACCTAGATGGGACCTCTCTGACCCCTAACTCTTCCTCTCTCCCCTTCCCCACCCTGCCTGCCAAGGGATCTGCAGACCAAACTCAGGGTTTGAAAAATTGTTAGACATTTTGGCTTGCTATGATGAGGCACGACTGAGTCAATTTTTTAAACTGTGGAAGAACTGCCTGAAACTACTGAAGAATTGCCCTTTTCTTTCATTTCCCAAATGCAGTTTTTCTTGGAGCTATGTGGGCACACATCGAAATATCGATGTTTACCTTTTAGAACACTGGAGGAGGGAGAGAGGGAGAGTGAAAGGTGTGACTGAAAATGAACTATATTTGATGGAGGACTCATCACTGTCATTGGCCTTTTTTATTTGGAGACTCTTCTGATTTATAAGTGTGTTATTCAGCAGCCCAGGAAAAGCCTAATGACTGGGCCACTGCAAGCGTATGCGACACATTTCACAAAGAACAATTGTCTTTAATTGTGAATGCAAATGTCAAAGGAGTTCATAGTTAGCTGTTTACAATAGCCACACTCTTTATTAGTGACAGTCTCAGGAAATCCAAAGAAGTGAGATCTCCACTTCTGTGTTTGTTTATTTATTTTACGGAATGAGAGGTCAATCCCAAAGGAAAATTAATTCTTCCGGAGGCTCAGAAGACTAGGGCAACTAAAATGTCTCCTGTTTGTTTTTTAGTTTCTCATGTCCCACTCTTTCTCTATTCCATATTCTCAGGTAGAACTGGAAAAACCAGTACCTCCACAATTACTGGGACTGGCTGGCTTTACCTTCGCCAGGGCCAAGAAAACACTCCCTGCCTTAGCTGGCAAGGAATGGGGTGGGGGGGCGGGGAGGAAGGGAGTTTGCTTTTATTGCATTTAAGGGACTTCAAATCACTGCCCAGAGCTCTGTACAAAGTTCATCTCTTTCAATTTTTACAATTTCATTCAAAGTCTGAAGCTTTTGAAAGAATCTCCCTGTGGTTTAAATTTACATTTCCCTGATGACTAATGATATGTGCTTATTGGATAGCAGAATATCTTCTTTTCTTTTTTTAAATTAATTTTTATTGTAGTATTGTTGCTTTACAATGTTGCATTAGTTTCTGCTGCACAGCAAAGTGAATCAGTTATATGTATACATATATCCCATCCTTTTTGGATTTCCTTCCCATTTAGGTCACCACAGAGCACTGAATAAAGTTCCCTGTGCTATACAGCAGGTTCTCATTAGTTATCTATTTTATACAGAGTGGTGTATATATGTCAAAGAATGTCTTATTTTTTTAAGCATCTGTTCAACTCAGATGTTTTTGCTCATTTTTATTAGGTTGTTTCTCTTTCTATTATTGTTAAGGGCCTTCATATATTCTATATTCAAGCCCATTGTCAATTATTTGTTTTACAAATACTCCCTCCCCATTTGTGACCTGCCTTTTCATTTTCTTAACTATATCTTCTGAATAACAAAATTTTTAGTTTTAATGAAGTTCAATATATGGATTTTTTCTCTTGTGCATTTTTTTAGTGTCATCTCTAAAAAGTCCTTTTTTGCTCCAAGAAGGTATTCTCCTATGTTTTTTTTTTTTTTTTTTTTTTTTTTTTTCTTGCGTTATGCGGGCCTCTCACTGTTGTGGCCTCTCCCATTTGCGGAGCACAGGCTCCGGACGCGCAGGCTCAGCGGCCATGGCTCACGGGCCCAGCCGCTCCGCGGCATGTGGGATCTTCCCGAAATGGGGCACGAACCCGCGTCTCCTGCATCGGCAGGCGGACTCTCAAGCACTGCGCCACCAGGGAAGCCCTCTCCTATGTTTTTTAGATGCTTTAGACTTTTAACATTTGTATTTAGGTCTATGATTCTTCTTGAATAAATTTTTGTGTATAGTGTGAGGTAGGGGTCAAGATTAATTTTCTGTATATGAATATATAGTTGTTCCAGTACTCTGGCACCTTTCTTGAAAATTCAATAATCATATGTGTGTGTGTGTCTGTATGTATGTATGTGTGTTCCAGGCTCTCTCCTATTCCATTGATAGTATTGGCCATCCTTGTATCAATACCACAACTGTAATATTATTGTATTTTTAAAGAAAGTTTTGAATTCAAAAAGTGTGTATTCTCCTACTTTGTCCTTTTTATCAAGATTGTTTTTCTTATAGGTCTTTTAAGTTTTCATATAAGTTTTGGAATCAGCTTTTCCATTTCTATAGAACAGCCTATAAGGATTTCAGTTGGGATTGCACTGAATCTATTGGTTTGTGGAGAACTGACATCTTCACAATGTTCAGTCTTCTAATCCACAACCATGTCGTGCCTTTCATTTATTTAGGTCTTCTTTAACATTCCTCACCGATGCTGTGTCTTTCAGTGTAGAGCTCTTGTATTTCTTTTAGTAAATTTATTCATAAGTATTTTGTGTTTCTGATGCAAGTGTAAATGGCAGATTTTAAAATTTCATTTTCCATCATGTAACAGTGTAGAGCAGTCAGGGTTCAATCAAAGGAGCAGAATCACTATATGGAAAGTAATGTAGAAAGAGATGTTAATTGAAATTATTAGATATTATGCAATTACAGTAGGTTGTTAAGCAATCTGTTGAGCTCTGAGCACTGTACAGGGTTTCAGGTATGTACAAGGTAGTTGGGAAAGGAAGACAGACATGAATGGGAGAAACTGAGGACAAACCAGAACCTGTAATAACAAAATGGAACTCTGTCTCTTTCTCATCACTTCTGCTATGGACTGAATTTTGTCCTCCCCAAATTCATACATTAAAACCCTCACTCCCAATGTGACTATATTTGGAGAGAGGGCTTTTACAAGATAATTAAGATTAAATGAGGTCATAAATGTGAAGGTCCTAATTCAATAGGATTGGTGGCCTTATAAAATCAGGAAGAGAGAGAGATGTCTTTCTCCGTGCTATGTAAGAGCACAATGAGAAGGCAGCTGTCTACAAAACAGAGAGTCCTCACCAGGAAATGATCATGCTGGCACCCTGATCTTAAACATCCTAGCCTCTGGAACTGTGAGAAATAAATTTCTGTTGGTGAAGCCACCCAGTCTATGGTATTTTGTTACGGCATCCCCAGCAGACTAGGACAACCTCCAATCTTTATGATGCAAGCGACTTGCAAGATAACTGATGTCCTTCACCATGCAACTGCTCACCCAATTGGCCCAGGATTTTTAGAAGCTTAATAAATATATAGGGCGAGAGCTGGAGGATTTGCCCACCCAGCTGCTGCTCTCTCCAATGAGTAGGCCAGAAAATAAAGAGCAACATGTGCAAGCTGTAACCACCCTGTACTATGTTATAATTCTGCCTGTAAAAGTGATAACTCTTTCACTTCCATCTTCAGAATTACCTTAGCTAGTTTGACATAGTGTGAAGTCAACACACATTGTTTGCTGCTAGTAGGTAGAATACAATTTAGATTTTTACATTGACCTTTTACCCTAAAACTTTTGTAAGTTGACTTACTTGAGTTTCTAGTTTATGTTGATTCTTTTGGAGTTTTACATGTACAACCATCCTGTCTGTTAATAAGGAAAGTTTCACTTCTTCTTTTCAATAAGTATGCCCTTTATTTGTTTATCTTACATATTTCACTAGGTAGGACTCTCAGTACAATATTGAATAGAAGTGGTGGGAACAAATGCCCTTATTTGTTCCTGAACATATAGGAGCATTATTTAGTTTTTACCATCAAGTATAATGTTAGCTGTAGGCTTTGCATTGATGTTCTTTATCGGATTAAGAAAGTTCCCTTTCATTTCTATTGCTTGTAATTGTTATCATGAAAAATTGTTGAATTTTATTAAATAATTTTTCCATTTACTAAAATAATTATATTTTTCTCATTTATTCTGTTAATGTAACAAATAGCATTGATTAATTTTAGAGTGTTAAATTGACCTTACGTTCCTAGGATAACCCCTAATTAATCATATTATGTTATTCTTCTTATATACTGTTGGATATTTTTTGCTATTATTTTATTAGAGATTTTTGTATTTTTGTGTAAGAGTCTCATTGGTAATCACTTTTTATTACTGCTGGTGGTGGTGCAATATCTGTGTCAGGTGTTGTGAGTTTATGCTGTTCTTATAGATATGGGAAGTGTTCCTTTTTCCTTTGTTCTTATAGATTTGGGAAGTGTTCCTTTTTCCTTTGTTTTCTGAAAGTGTCTGTGTAAAATTGCTATTATTTCTTCCTTAAATGTTTGATCTAATTTTACCAATGAAATCACCTGGGTCTGGACATTTTCATTACGAATTTAATGTCTCAATACATATGTCTATTTACATTTTGATATATATGTTATTTGATCCTTGAACAACATGGGGGTTAAAGGCAGGCTGACCTCTTGCACAGCTGAAAATCTGCATAGAATTTTTGACTCCCCAACTTGTAACTACTAATAGCCTACCATTGTCTGGAAGCCTTACAAATAACATAAACAGTCGATTAACATATTGTTAATCGACTGTTCTTACAATAAAGAATATGTATTCTTATAATAAAGTAATCTAGAGGAAAGAAACTGTTGTTAAAAAAATCATAAGAAAGAGAAAATATCAATACATTTACAGTACTGTCCAGTATTTACCAATACTAATTAGTTTACATCATCATTTTACCAGATGAATCATCTATCTGTCAGTACCTACATCAGTACTGTCTGATACAAAACACTGTAGATGTTACACGTATTACTAACGCTAGACATCAAAAATGAAAAGATAATGTGAAAAAGAAATTCATATTTATTTACAGGTATAATAATTCATGCCATGATAACAAAGAAGCAGCAATCTGATTACTTCATGGTGGCCTAGCCTATACACTAATGAATTAATCATTATAAAATTTTTATGGCATACAGTATTACAATCATATTCATCATGTCGTATTGGAAATATTGTTCCATTTTTTAAAAAAACACTTACCTGTGATGTTAGGCCGATAAGCAGTTTCCCCAATTATGAGGGAGAGAGGCATAGAGTACGGTAATGGAATTCTTTGAAACCGAAGTTATATAACAGTAAGAAAACTAACAATTTATTAATTTTATATTAAATATCACTCACCTTATACCTATGTAAGGATAAGCTAGTATCTACATATATTTTATGCATTATTTTCTTAATTTTTTGATATTTCTAGGCTATGCTATTTGTCTGCAAGTTTTTTCAAATTGTTGCAAACCTCCAAAAACTTTTCCAATAGATTTATTAAAAAAAATTCTCATATATGTGAATCCATGCCATTCAAACCCATGTTGTTCAAGGGTCTACTGTATATAAATGTCATACAAGTCATATCTGTTTATGTATGTTTATGTTATAGAAGTCCTAAATATGTCTATTTAAATATATTATTTCTTCTTTTGTCAGGTAAGTTTTGCTTTTCAAAAAATGTTAAATGTACTAGAATAGAGTTAACCAAAATATTCCTTTATTATGCTTTTAATGTATTTGTCATATGTAGTGAAATCCTTTTTCCCTTCCTGAAATTTATAATTTGTGCTTTTTCTTCCCTTTATTTCTGGATAATTCTTGTAAGGTTTTTTTTATCAATTTTATTAATTATGTAAAGAACTTTTCAAAAGTTTCATTAGATTTTCTATTATTTGCCTCATCTATTTGATTGATTTATTTTGTGTCCTTTTTTCAATACTTATTTATTTATTTTTGACAAATAAAAATTTTATATATTTAAGGTACACAATGTATGGATATGTTGTGAAATGATTACCACAATTATACTAATTAATATATCCATGACCTCACCTAATTACCTCTTGTGTGTGTGTTGTGAGAACACTTGAGATCAACTTTGTAGCCAATTTCAAGTACACATTATTATTACCTATAGTCACCATGCTGTACTTTAGGTCACTAGGATTTATTTATATTATAACTGAAACTTTGTACCCTTTGATAACTACTTCTCCTTTCTCTCCAGCCTCCAACCACTATTCTACTCTCTGTCACTATAAGTTCAACTTTAAAGCAATTCTGACTGTCATCTACAAACATGTGGGTTTATTTGCAGTCATTATGCCTGGCATTTGCAGCATGTGTTTGATCTATAAATTGATGTATTTCACCAAATTTGGACTTTAAAAAAACATATTATTTCATCATTTAACTTTCCCAATCTCTTCTCTCCTTCCAGAACTTAATTTTATGTGTTAGACTACTTGATGCTGTCCCAGAGTCTATGAGGCTTTGTTCATTTTTGTTCAATTGTTGCTTCTCTCTTTCTAAAAATATTTTGGCCACACAGCATGCATATGGGATCTTAGTTCCCCCACCAAGGATGGAACCTGTGTCCCCTGCAGTGGAAGCTCAGGACCCTAACCACTGGACAACCAGGGAATTCCCATCCTACTGTCTTAATACAGCTTTATATGTAGCTTTCAAGCAGGTACTGAGAGTCTTTCAAATTGGTTTTACTTTTTACAAATTGTTTTCACCACTGTAGTTCCTTTACTTTATCGTATACATTATAGAATCACTTTTTGAAAAATTTCTAAAAGAACATGCTGGAATTTTGATTGGAGTTAGGTTGTATATGCAGCTCAGTTTGGACAGATTTAACTTCTGAAAAATATTAAGTCTTCTAATCCATGAACAAGATATATATCACCATTTAATTAAGGTAACTGATTTCTTTTATCAGAATTTTGCAGTTTTTACCACAAAGGTACTACACTTCTTTTCATATATTTTTAATATTTTTTTAATTTTATTTTTTATACATCACGTTCTTATCTATTTTATACATATAAGTGTATATATGTCAATCACAATCTCAAAATTCATCCCACCACCATCCCCCACCCCCAAACACTTTCCCCCCTTGGTGTCCATACATTTGTTCTCTACATCTGTGTCTCTATTTCTGCCTTGCAAATCGGTTCATCTGTACCATTTTTCTAGATTCCACATATATGTGTTAATATACATACTTGTTTTCCTCTTTCTGACTTACTTCACTATGTATGACAGTCTCTAGGTCAGTCCACATCTCTACAAATGACTAAATTTCATTCTTTCTTATGGCTGAATAATATTCCATTGTATATATGTACCACTCTTTATTCGTTTGCCTGTCAATGGGCATTTAGGTTGCTTTCATGACCTAGCTATTGTAAATAGTGCTGCAGTGAACATAGGGGTGCATGTATCTTTTCGAATTATGGTTTTCTTTGCGTATATGCTCAGTAGTGGGATTGATGTGTTACATGGTAATTTTATTTTTAGTTCTTTAAGGAACATCCATACTGTTCTCCATAGTGGCCGTATCAATTTACATTCCCACCAACAGTGCAAGAGGGCTTCCTTTTCTCCACACCCTCTCCAGCATTTATTGTTTGTAGATTTTCTAATGATGCCCATTCTAAATGGTGTGAGGTGATACCTCATTGTAATTTTGATTTGCATTTCTCTAATAATTAGTGATGTTGAGCAGTTTTTCATGTGCCACTTGGCCACCTGAATGTCTTCTTTTGAGAAATGTCTATTTAGGTCTTTTGCCTATTTTTTTATTGGGTTGTTTGTTTTTTTTAATATTGAGCTGCATGAGCTGTTTATATATTTTGGAGAATAATCCTTTGTCCATTGATTTGTTTACAAATATTTTCTCCCATTCTGAGGGCTATCTTTTCATCTTGTTTATAGTTTCCTTTGTTGTGATAAGCTTTGAAGTTTCATTAGGTTCCATTTGTTTTTATTTCCATTACTCTAGGAAGTGGATCAAAAAGAGCTTGCTGTGCTGTGATTTATGTCAAAGAGTGTTCTTCCTATGTTTTCCTCTAAGAGTTTTATAGTATCCAGTCTTACATTTAGGTCTCTAATACATTTTGAGTTTATTTTTGTGTATGGTGTTAGAGAGTGTTCTAATTTCATTCTTTTACATGTAGCTGTCCAGTTTTCCCAGCACCACTTATTGAAGAGACTGTCTTTTCTCCATTGTGTATCCTTGCCTCCTTTGTCATAGATTAGTTGACCATAGGTGGGTGGGTTTATCCCTCGGCTTTCTATCCTGTTCCATTGATCTATATTTCTGTTTTTGTGCCGGTACCATATTGTCTTGATTACTGTAGCTTTGTAGTATAGCCTGAAGTCAGAGAGTCTGCTTCCTCCAGCTCTGTTTTCTTCCCTCAAGATTGCTTTGGCTATTTGGGATCTTTTGTGTCTCCATACCAATTTTAAGATTTTTTGATCTAGTTCTGTCAAAAATGCCATTGGTAATTTGATCAGGATTGCATTGAATCTGTAGATTGCTTTGGGTAGTAAAGTCATTTTCACAGTATTGATTCTTCCATTCCAAGAACATGGTATATCGCTCCATCTGTTTGTGTCATCTTTGATTTCTTTCATCAGTGTCTTATAGTTTTCAGAGTACAGGTCTTTTACCTCCTTAGGTAGGTTTATTCCTAGGTATTTTATTCTTTCTTTTGCAATGGTGAATGGGATTATTTCCTTAACTTCTCTTTCTGATCTTTCGTTGTTAGTGTATAAGAATGCAAGAGGTTTCTGTGCATTAATTTTGTATGTTGCTACTTTACCAAATTCATTGATTAGCTCTAGTTGTTTTCTGGTGGCATCTCTAGGATTATCTATGTATAGTATCATGTCATCTGCAAACAGTGACAGTTTTACTTCTTTTCCAATTTGTATTCCTTTTATTTCTTTTTCTTCTCTGATTGCTGTGGCTAGGACTTGCAAAACTATGCTGAATAATAGTGGCGAGAGTGGACATCCTTGTCTTGTTCCTGATCTTAGAGGAAATGCTTTCAGTTTTTCACCATTGAGAATGATGTTTGCTGTGGGTTTGTCTTATATGGCCTTTATTATGTTAAGGTAGTTTCCCTCTATGTCTACTTTCTGGAGAATTTTTACCAAAAATTGGTGTTGAATGTCATAAGCAGTTTCTGCATCTATTGAGATGATCATATGGTCTTTAATTTGTTAATATTCTGTATCACATTGATTAATTTGCATATACTGAACAATCCTTGCATCACTGGGATAAATCCCACTTGATCATGGTGTATGATCCTTTTGATGTGTTGTTGGATTCTGTTTGCTAGTATTCTGTTGAGGATTTTTGCATCTATATTCATCAGTGATATTGGTCTGTAATTTTCTTTTTTTGTAGTATCTTTGTCTGATTTTGGTATCAGGGTGGTGGTGGTCTTGTAGAATAAGTATGGGAGTGTTCCTTCCTCTGCAATTTTTTGGAAGAGTTTGAGAAGGATGGGTGCTAGCTCTTCTCTAAATGTTTGATAGAATTCACCTGTGAAGTCATCTGGTCTTGGACTTCTGTTTGTTGGAATATTTTTAATCACAGTTTCAATTTCATTACTTGTGATTGGTCTGTTCATATTTTCTATTTCTTCCTGGTTCAGTCTTGGGAGGTTATACCTTTCTAAGAATTTGTCCACTTCTTCCACGTTGTCCATTTTATTGGCATAGAGTTGCTTGTAATAGTCTCTTAAGATGCTTTGTATTTTTGTGGTGTCCATTGTAACTTCCCCTTTTTCACTTTTAATTTTATTGATTTGAATCCTCTCCCTCTTTTTCTTGATGAGTCTGGCTAAAGGTTTATCAATTTTCTTTACCTTCTCAAAGAACCAGCTCTTAGTTTTATTGATCTTTGCTATTGTTTTCTTGTTTCTATTTATTTATTTCTGCTCTAATCTTTATGACTTCTTTCCTTCTACTAACTTTGGGTTCTGTTTGTTCTTCTTTCTCTAGTTCCTTTAGGTGTAAGTTTAGATTGTTTATTTGAGATTTGTCTTGTTTCTTGAGGTATGATTGTATGGTTATAAACTTCACTCTTAGAACTGCTTTTGCTGCATCCCACAGGTTTTGGATTGTTGTGTTTTCATTGTCATTTGTCTGTAGGTATTTTTTCATTTCCTCTTTTTTTTCTTCAGTGGTCTCTTTGTTATTTAGTAAAGTATTGTTTAGCCTCCATGTGTTTGTGTTTTTTACATTTTTTTGCCTGCAATTATTTCTAATTTCATAGTGTTGTGGTTGGAAAAGTTGCTTGATATGATTTCAATTTTCTTAAATTTTCCAGTGCTTGATTTTTGACCCAAGCAGTGATCTATCCTGGAGAATGTTCCATGCACACTTGAGAAGAAAGTGTAATTTGCTATTTTCTGATGGAATGTCCTATAAATATCAACTAAATCTATTTGGTCTATTGTGTCATTTAAACCTTCTGTTTCTTTATTAATTTTCTTTCGGGGTGATCTGTCCATTGGCGTAAGTAAGGTGTTAAAATCTCCCACTATTATTGTGTTACTATTTCCTCTTTTATAGCTGTTAGCAGTTGCCTTATGTATTGAGTGCTCCTATGTTGGGTGCATATATATTTATCATTGTTATATCTTCTTCCTGGGTTGATACCTTGATCATCATGTAGTGTCCTTCCTTGTCTCTTGTAACATTCTTTATTTTAAAGTCTATTTTAACTGGTATGAGTATTGTTACTCCACGTTTCATTTGATTTCCATTTGCATGGAATATTTTTTTCCATCCCCTCACTTTCAGTCTGTATGTGTCCTGAGGTCTGAAGTGGGTCTCTTGTAGACAGCATATATACTGGTCTTGTTTTTGTATGCATTCAGCAAGCCTGTGTCTTCTGGTTGGAGCATTTAATACATTCACCTTCAAGGTAATTATCAATATGTATGTTCCTATTACCATTTTCTTAATTGTTTTGGGTTTGTTTTTGACTTTTTTTTTTTTTTGCGGTACACGGACCTCTCACTGTTGTGGCCTCTCCCATTGTGGAGCACAGGCTCTGGATGCGCAGGCTCAGTGGCCATGGCTCACGGGCCCAGCTGCTCTGTGGCATGTGGGATCTTCCCGGACCAGGGCACGAACCCCGTCCCCTGCATCAGCAGGCGGACTCTCAACCACAGCGCCACCTGGGAAGCCCTGGGTTTGTTTTTGTAGTTCCTTTCCTTCTCTTGTGTTTCCCACTTAGAGAATTTCCTTTAGCATTTGTCGTAGAGTTGGTTTGGTGGTGCTGAATTCTCTGAGTTTTTGTCTGTAAAGCTTTTGATTTCTCTGTTGAATCTGAATGAGATCTTTGCTGGGTACAGTAATCTTGGTTGTAGGTTCTTCCTTTTCATCACTTTAAATATGTACTGCCACTCCCTTCTGGCTTGTACAGCTTCTGCTGCAAAATCAACTGTTAACCTTATGGGAGTTCTCTTGTATGATTTTTGTTATTTTTCTATTGTTGCTTTTAATAAATTTTCTTTGTCTTTAATTTTTGTCAATATGATTACTATGTATCTCAGCATGTTTCTCCTTGGGTTTCTCCAGCCTTGGTCTCTCTGCCCTTCCTGGCTTGGGTGGCTATTTCCTTTCCCATGTTAGGGAAGTTTTCAACTACAATCTCTTCAAATATTTTCTTGGGTCCTTTCTCTCTTTCTTCTCCTTATGGGACCTGTATAATGTGAATCTTGGTGCATTTAATGTTGCCCCATAAGTCTCTTAGGCTGCCTTCATTTCTTTTCATTCTTTTTTCTTTATTCTGTTCTGTGGCAGTGAATTCCACCATTATGTCTTCCAGGTAACTTATCTGTTCTTCTGCCTCAGTTATTCTGCTATCGATTCCTTCTAGTGTATTTTTCATTTCAGTTGTTGTATTGTTTCTCTGTTTTTGTTTGTTCTTTAATTATTCTAGATGTTTTCTCTTTAATTCTTCTACATCTTTGTTAAATATTTCTTGCATCTTCTCCATCTTTGCCTCCATTCTTTTTCCAAGGTCCTGGATCATCTTCCCTATGAATATTCTGAATTATTTTTCTGCAAGGTTGACTAACTCCTCTTCATTTAATTGTTTTTCTGGGGTTTTATCTTATTCCTTCACCTAGTATATAGTCCTCTGCCTTTTCATTTTGTCTATCTTTCTGTGCTTGTTCCACAGGCTTTAAGACTGTGGTTCTTCTACACTTTTTTCATATTTTTGAAAGTGTTATGCTTCAAGTTTTTCATAATTTTTGGCATTGTTAAAAATAACTGGTTATTCTAGGAATTACAGTATATATATCCTAATCTTCTCAAGATTAAATAATTTAAAGCTTAAAAAATAATTCTGTCTCCAATTTTTCCTGGATAGGACTTAGAAATACAATCAATTTTTGTATATTGACCTTGTTTCCAGAAACTCATCTAAATTCACTTATTACTTCTAGTACTATTTTGAAAATTAGTTGCCATTTTCTATGCGGACAATAATTTGTGATTAATATTTTAGTTCTTTGTTTACAACTTATGCTGTTTATTTTCTTGTTGCATTGTACTTGATAAGCTAGCAATTATGATGTTGAATAGGAGTTATAAGCACAGATATTGTCCTCTTATTCATGATATTACTGGGAAAGCATTCACTTCATCATGTTTTGTTTCTTCAATGTCAGCAAGGAAGAGAGAGATTCCAGCAAGGTGAGTGCTCTAGTATTATGTAGTGTAATCACATCCATCCTTTTATCATTGCCATATTCTCTTGGGTAGAAGGAAGTCATAGGTCCTGTCCACACTCAAGAGAAAATTATCCCACAAAGATATGAACAATAAGAGATGGGATCAGGGGGCCAACTCAATAGCATATCTGCTGCAGCAACAGTTGCTTTGGGGGTTATAGTTAGCACCTTTTACTTATAACTGTTTACCTATATGTAATATTATATATGCTACTTCACATACAGTATAAGAAATGTGTAACAGTATACTTCTGTGTTCCTCTCTAGCCTTTGTGCTATTGCTGTCATAAATTTTACTTCTACATATTTCATAAATCCCACAATAATTTACAATTATTTTTTTCTTTAAACAATCAATTATGCTTTAAAGAGATTTTTAAATGAAAAAAAGTCTTTTTTTTTTTAAACCTACATATTTATCATCTCTAGAGCTCTTCATTCTTTTACATAAGTCAAGTATTCCATCTGGTATTATTTTTCTTCTGCCTGAAGGGTTTCCTTTAACATTTTTTATAATGCAGGTTAGCTAATGATGAATTATTCTAGCTTTTGTATATCTTTAAAAGCCTTTATATCACCTTTGTTTTTGAAAGATATTTCTGCTGAGTTTAGTATAGTAGGTTTATTTTTTGTTTTTTCTATACTTTAAAGATGTTGCTCCACTGTCTACTGGTGTTCGTTTTTACCAATGAGGAGACTTCTGTCATTTTTGCCTTTGTTTCTCTGTATTTAAAGAAACATTTTTCTCTGGATGCTAAGATATTCCCTCTATCACTGGCTTTTAAAAATTCAATTATGATATACCCTAGTGCAGGTTTTTTTCATATTTCTTGTGCTGTGTCTACTCGAACTTCTAGGATCTGTGGGAATTTGGGACAATTATATCTTCAAATATATTTTTTGTCTCTGTCCTCTCTCCTCTTTTTCAGGGATAGATTATACATATATTAGGCTCCTTGAAATTGTTTCACAGCTCACTGATGCACATTTCAGGGGTTTTTTTCAGCTTTTTTCCCCTGTTTTTTAAAAATTTTATATAGTTTCTATATTTATGTTTTCAAGCTCATTAATCTTTCTTCTGTAATATATAATCTGTTTTTAATCCCATCCATAATACTTTTCTTCACCAATATTTTTCATATCTAGTTTGATTTGGGTCTTTATACATGTTCCATATCCCTGCTTAACATGTGCACCCTTTCTCTTCCTTCTAAAAATCATATGGAGTATAGCTATAATCAACGATTTAATATCCTTGTCTACTAATTGTATCATCTGTGCCACTTCTTGGTCTTGTCCTACTAATGGAATTTTCTCCTCCTGTTAGCATATGAACATGAAATCGCTTTATTTCTTTCCAACAGCTGTTCCTCACTGTACTGTTACAGGAAGATTAGATTGTAGTGTTATCAGTGATCTAAAAGAGCAGAGGGAACACAAGGGAAATGAAGGTGGTCCATCAGGAAGATCAAGGAAGATTTCCCAGAGTAACCAAACCCCTGAACTCAGTTACCAACTCAGAGTAAGTATTGGCAAAGGGGAAAAAAGAGGCAAAGGAAGTTCCTGTGGACAAAGCACATATGCAAGAGCACAGAAATGAGAAATGGGTGAATTTAAGGGATCTCAGGGAGCTCCCTGTGGCTGAGTTATGGGCAGGCAGTGGAGAGAGGAAACAGTAGATTAGTACATGGAGCCAGCATGTGGTGGGACCTGTGTGTGGCTGGAGAGCTTGAGCTTTACTGACATAGCAAGACTTTGGAAGGTTTTAAAAATTGTGCTAACATACATTAATCATAAAATGCACTATCTTAACCACTTTTAAGTGTACAGTTCAGAGGCATTTAGTACATTCACATCGTTGTGCAACCATCACCACCATCTATCTTCAGAAAATTTAAATTTCCCAAACTGAAACTCTGTACCCATTAAACATTGACTCCCCATTTCTCCCTTCCCTCAGACCCCCAGCAGCCACTATTCTAACTTCTGTTTCTTTGAATTTGAGTATTCTAGGTATCTCATATAATTGGATTCACACACTATTTGCCTTTTTGTGATTGACTTATTTCACTTAATGTAATGTCTTCAATATTCTTCCACATTGTAGAAGGTGTCAGTGTTTCTTTTCTTTTAAGCTGCATTTATTCCACTGTATGTATATCACATGTTGTTTATCATTCATATGTTGATGGATATTAGGTTGCTTTCACCATTTGGCTATTGTAATTAATGTTGTTATGAACATGGGTGCACAAATGGTGTGTTACAGTCCATGCTTTCAATTGTTTGGGTATATACTCAGAAGTGGAATTGCTGGGTCATATGGTAATTCTGTTTAAGGAATTCTGTTTTAAGGAATGCCATTTTTGACAGTAGCCACATCAATTTACATTCCCACCAGCAATGCAAAGGAGTTCTGAGTTCTTCACATACTTGCCAACACTTATTTTCTGTTTTTTTTTTTTTTTTAATCTTAGTTCAATGTTTTGTATAGTAGCTAGCCTAATGTGTGTAAAGTGGTATCTCACTTTGGTTTTGATTTGCATTTCTCTAATTATTAGTGGTGTTAAACATATTTTCATGTGTTTGTTGACCATTTGTATATCTCCTCTCAAGAAATATTTATTCAAGTCCTTTGCTCATTTTGAAATCAGGTTGGTTGCTTTTGTGATGTTGAGTTGTAGGAGTCCTTTATATATTATTGGTATTAATCCCTTATCAGATATATGATTTGCAAATATTTTCTCCCATTCTATTGGTTGACTTTTCACTCTGTTGGTAGTTTCATTTGATGTACAAAAGTTTTAAATTTGAATACAATTTATCTAGTTTTTCTTTTGTTGCCTGTGCTTTTGGTGTCATATCCAAGAAATCATTGTCAAATTCAATGACATGAAGCTTTTCCCATTTTCTTCTAAGAGTTTTATCATTTTGGGTATTATATTTAGGTATTTGATCTATTTGGAGTTAACTTTTGTATATGGTGTTAAGGTAAGTGTTCAATTTCATTTATTTTAATGTGTATATCCAGTTTTCCCAACATCATTTGTTGAAAAGACTGTCCTTTCCCCATTGAATTGTCTCTTTCCTCATTGAATTGTCCCTTTCCCGTAGGATGATTTCAGCACCCTTGTCAAAAGTTATTTAATCATATATGTGAGGGCTTATTTCTTGGCTCTCTGTTCTATTCCACTGGTTTATACGTTTTTCTTTAGGCTGGTACCACACTGTTTTGGTTACTGTAGTTTTATAATAAGTTTTTAAATCAAGAAGTCTGAGATCATACATTGTTCTTTTTTGAGATTATTTTGATTATTGCAGGTCTCTTGAGATTCTATATGAATTTTATGATGGATTTTTCTATTTCTGCAAAAATTGGGATTTTTGAGGAATTGCATCGAATCTGTAGACAGTTGTGGGTAGTACTGACATATTAACAATATTAAGTCTTGTAATTCATGAACATAGGATATCTTTCCATTTGCTAGTGTCTTCTTTAATTTTTTTCAGCAGTGTTTTGTAGTTTTCACTGTACAAACCTCTTGCCTCCTTAAGTTTATTACTACATATTTTATTCTTTTTGATGGTCTTTTAAATGGAATTCTTTTCTTAATTTCCTTTTTGGATTATTTATTGTTAGTGTATAGAAAAAATGATTTTTGTGTGTTCATTTTGTAGTCAACAACTGTGCTGAATTCTTTTATCAGTTCTGACACAGTGTGTGTAATCTGTAGAGTTTTCTACATATAAGGTCACGTGGTCTGTGAAAAGTGATAGTTTTACTCTTTCCTTTACAATTTGGATGGCTTTTATTTCTTTTTGTTGCCTATTTGCTCTGTCTAGAGCTCTTAATACTATGTTGAATAGAAGTGACAAAAGTGGTCATTCTTGTCTTGTTCTAAATTTGGTAAGTTTTAAGCAGGTGATTGGCAAAGTCCTATCCAAGTTGTCTGATGATCACTCTGGCTGCTGAATGGAGGATGGCTGGAAAGGGCAAGACTGGAGGCAAAAACATTAATGAAGGAGCTTTTCTGTAGTCCATGTAAGGGAACAAACTTGCTTAGAGGCAGTGAGGTGAGGCAGCAATAGTTACACCCAGTGCCTAGTGATCCTACACAGATGTGAGAGGCTCTAATGGCCAATGAACCATCCATTGCCAAAGCTAGAGGACAGTTCAGGGTAGGATGATGCTGCATTCCTCTCCACATTCTCATTCAGAAGGGGTCAAATTAAAATCAAAACCAAAGACTCTCAGCATGTGTGTTTGGGAGGTGCTTGCTAAGTCAAATATTCTAGCCTATGGATTACATGGCAGACATGAAAGGCAGTAGGGGAAACACACCACTCCATCCAGACCACACCCCTTCCTTTCTCACACTCCCCACGCTAACACCTTCTATAGAAAAGTGTAGAACCTTTCGATCCCAGGGTTACCAGAAGCAACCCTGGGTGAATAGTCATTCTTCAGTGTCCCAAACTGGGAATAGGAGTTTCTGGCACTGGTCATGTGTCAGTGGAAGGGAACAATGTAGCATATATGTTGAAAATGAACATCTTGCATCAAGAGCCAGGACCAGCAACAGAATATCTTGGGTTCTGTATACTCAAATGATTACTTCTAAAACAGAGCAAGACAGTCAAAAATATATATCACTTTGTGCCATTCTGGATACTGGAATCTACTGCAATAATCAAGTAGTCCAGGGAATGAGAATTGAATCCGGGTCTTTCAAACTTGAAAGTCCACACTCTATTTTTTGTGATTCTGGCATCTTCTGATTGTCCTACTTTGTTCTGTTTCCTGCTCTGTCTGCATGGAATACAATCAGTAGCAAATTTTGTCAGACTCTGTCTACAGTTGCTCAATGTTCACCTCAAAATTGATATTTCTTTTTAGACATAAGTTTTACACCAGCCAGTATACTTGGAAATGCTCCACACAAATTGTATCTCTTAGGAAAAGCATTTTTTTAAAAAATAATTAATTAATTTGTGGCTGTGTTGGGCCCTCATTGGCTGCATTGGGTCTTCATTGCTCTGCATGGGCTTTCTCTAGTTGTGCCAAGCAAGGGCTACTCTTCGTTGTGGTGCACGGGCTTCTCATTACAGTGGCATCTCTTGTTGCAGAGCATGGGCTCTAGGCATGTGGGCTTCAGTAGTTGTGGCATGTGGCTCAGTAGTTGTGGTTTGCGGGCTCTAGAACATAGTCTCAGTAGTTGAGACGCATGGGCTTAGTTGCTCTGGGGCATGATGTGGGATCTTATTTTCCTGACCAGGGCTCAAACCCATGTCCCCTGCATTGGCAGGTGGATTCTTAACCACTACACCACCAGGGAAGTCCCAGCAGACGGATTCTTAACCACTGCACCAGGGAAGCCCAGGAAAGGCTTTTTTAAAAATTGTGGGTACTGTAGTCAAATAGGTCTTTTCATTCCGAGTGCAGTGTGCTTTTTGGCCATCTTTTGTTCTTTCTCCATTACATGGCTATGGGAGAATTAATTTCTTCTCCACTAGATAGAAGAAGAATCTCCCTTTTTGGTCCCAGAGTGATTCCTGGGATTAATATGGATGTCATGGTGCTGCCTATACAGTACCATCAGACACGGAGCCAGTTGGCTACAGTGGAAAGTGTGACTGCATTTTGCTCCTGCTGTCAAGAGAGCTGCACCAGAGCTGCTCATTCAGAAGCATATTTTGAAGTCTTAGCTCTCGCAGGGGTAGAGAACTGGAAGGAGCTTGAAGAAGTCCAAAAGTCAGAAGACTCAGGAAAACTTAAACCTTGGCCAAACTTGAGAATGGGGATGATGGTAAGAGGAGCTGAATATTCTTACTGTGGGATCATCCTCAGATCCCAGCTAGCCAAAAATCAAACCCAAGGGAGATGGCATGGACCCTAAAAGTGAGGGTAGTAATGGATGGCAATTCTCAGAAAGGAGTTACAGTCATGGGGGCTTTGTAAGTACCAGTGAGCATGTTCTAACTGTAGTGGAGAATTTATGTGCAAAGTATATGCTCCCAAGTGATAGCCACTCTGGGAGCTCTGTTGATTATAGCACTTGGCCTTTGAAAAGCTTCATGAGAAGGAAACATGCTTAGAAAAGGTGACTTATTATTCTAATTTAACATTCACATGCCTTTGCCATGCTTATTTTAAAGAAATTAATTCTGATTTATAAATGTTTATTTGATTGATTTTGGTTTTTAGGGGCTAAAAAGCAAAAAGTAGAAATGGCCTGTGAAGGCCCTGGTGACCACCAGACACCATCAGATTCCTTCTGAGCCTTGGATGGCCCTGGTCATTAAGGCATTAAGACCAACAGGGGCTGGGAGGGAACAGTTTCAAGTTAAAAGGAATGATGCAAGGATGGCAGAGGGAGGAAGCCGGGCTCATAAACCCAGGAAGATGAGACAGGTTAGGGTTAGAATCCAGGAGGGCAATCAGGGACCAGGAAATCAGACTAGAAGCCTAGAAACCCAGGAAAATGGATCAGAGGTGAAGGCAGACATGAAGAGTTCATTAGAAAGTTCACTGTCTAGGCTGGTTGTCCTCAATCCTGGCCACAAATGACAATCACCTGGGAAGAGATCTGCCCTTCATCACCTCTCAGATTTTTTTCAGGTTTTTCCAGTAGGACTTTTATGTCCATACTCCAATGGAGACTTTCCTGTCAAAGGCAATAATGATGTCGATATTCCATTTCCTAAATTTAAAGAATACTTTTTTTTTTCATTCAATGTATCTAACAGAATCCTATGCAGTCAATCCTCCTCCTCGAAACTTTTTCTTTTCTTGGTTTCCATGACACCATTCTTGACACTATATATATGGTGGCTCATTTTTGAGCTTCTCTTTTGAACTTCTCAGTGTTGGGATGTTCCAGGAGCCCATCTCTTTCCCACTCCCTTCCTCTCATCTCTTGTCTTCCCCATCTCACCACCCCTCTCCTCTTCTCCCTTCTCCTTTTTCCCCTTTTCTTTTACTTCCCTTCTCTTTATTTTTCTCCTCTTTCTAAATATCTATACTCATATCCTGTGTGACCTATCAATGCCCATGGTTTTAAATACCACCCATACACTTAGGAGATCTGAATCAGTCAGGATAGACTAGATTCTGTAGTATTAACAATCTCCAGTTTCATCACTGTAACATACGTAAGGTCTGTTTCTTGCTTGTGCTACAGATCCAACTTACGTCAGCAGGAGTTTTTCCTCATTGTAGTCCTTCTGGTTGGAGTCATTATCATCTTGATAGAAGCTCCCATTCTCATGGCAGCTGTGAAAGGGGAGAATTGCTCATTGTCTCCTCTGAAGTGTTCTGCCCTGAAAGTGTGATGGGTACTGTTACTATTCCATTTTCCAGATGAGAAACTGGCATCAAGAGGCTAAAGTGAGAGGTGAATGTGGGCTGTGTATCCAGAGGTCTATTGTGATCACTCATTTATGAATGGGCACTAAGGCTCAGTGAGGTTGGGCACTTGCAGAGGGCCACATAGTTCTCAAGTGCTTATGAGGAACTCTAGTCTGCTGGGCATCAAAGCCCTCATCTGCCATCTCATCATGCCACCTGTCAGTGGAAATCCATTCTCACTTGTGAAGGAATCGTTGTCATCTCCTAAGAATGTCAAGTTTTACTTAAAGGAATAACTTACTAACAATAGCTAACATGCACTTGTGTCTTACAGGATTTAGCTTACTTGACAACAGCTGTATGTAAACAGCACTGTGGAGTAATTGTGACTATTCCCTTATAGAGTGAGGATTGAGAGCTGGAGGAGGGAGGCTTCCTCTAAGGACACCTAACAAGGGGAGGTGGAGCAGGGGTCTGAGGCTGGATAGGTGACCCCTCACCTTATCACATGACCTCAGCTAATTCATTCAAAACGTGCTTTTCCACCAAGACATGGAAATGACCTCAATGTCCATTGACAGATGAATGGATAAAGAAGATATGGTATATGTATACAATGGAATATTACTCAGCCATAAAAAAGAACAAAATAATGCCCTTTGCAGCAACATGGGTACAGCTAGAGATTATTATACTAAGTGAAATAAGTCAGAGAAAGACAAATACCATATGATATCACTTATATGTGAAATCTAAAAAGTGACACAAATGAACCTAACTATGAAGCAGAAACAGACTCATAGACATAGAGAACAGACTTGTGGTTGACGAGAGGGAGGGAGTTGGTGGAGATATGGATTGGGAGTTTGGGGTTAGCATATGTAAACTATTATATATTGGTAAACAACAAGGTCCTACTGTAAAGCACAGGGAACTATATTCAATATCCTATGATAAACCATAAGGGAAAAGAATATTAAAAAATGAATGTATATATATGTACAACTGAATCACTTTGCTGTACAGCAGAAATTAACACAACATTGTAAATCAACTATACTTCAATACAAAATTTAAAAAATAAATAAGATAAAACAAGAAAAAGTGTGCTTTTCCAACCAGGTACACATTAGCTGTTGAGATCCACCTCCTGCCTCAACATTAGTGGATACCTTATAGTCAGTGAGTGAGATGGGCCAGTCCTGCAAGTTTGGCAGGCATAGATGTAGAGGCATGGTTCTGGAAGAGGGGTCTGGGCTAGAACCCTCAGTGGTCATTTTTCACAGCCAGGGACGCCTCCCCTTAGAGTAGCACATACTTCATAGGTTCAAGGCAGGGGGATTTTGTATGCTGAGGGAGCAGCTGACAACTTTCCTAATCTGAAGAAATTGGGCCTCCTGGGCTTCCCATTGCCTGCTGGTTAGTTCATCTCCTGAGTGGCCTCATTCCCTGCAACCCCCCACCCAACATGTGTCCTCTGCGCTTCGTCACTCTGGGACTACCTGGCCCCTCCCCCTCCTTTCCCTAATTTCATCACCAGTCATTGCCATGGCATCCTGGTTTTGCTCATCCTAAAGTGTAACCCTGTTTCCATCTTTTTGACACAGCCATTGTCCCATTTTCTTCCCTCTATGTGACTTTGCATTTGAATCTGCACAGCACAGGAAAAAAGGACATGTTTTGGGGTCAGACAGATTTGGGTTGGAACCTTGACTTTGTCACCTAGCAGGTGAGTGACCTTGTATGTGTCACTTCAATTCTCCAGTCTCAGTCTCTGCATCCATACAATCGGGTAGTCACATCTACCCTGCAGAAGGAAAGACTATGTATAAAGGCAACACAGAGTCTCTGGGGCAAGTGGCTGGTTCACAAATGTAGGAATGGCAGTCTTTTAGTCCGCTGTTTATTGAGAAATTACTTTGTGGCAAAAACACACTCGCATATGCACATAAATGGATACGTACATACATATTAAATACATTTAGTAAGGTTGCATATTCACACATGCCACTGCCCAGATGGATGATGCATAATATGTCCCTTCTTTATCCTAGCTAAGTTTCCTTCTTGAGGTCCAAACCTGGCTGGCTAGTAAGAAAACAAACTTGCCAATTAAAAAATTACCCAAACTTCTTTTTGGTTTCATGTCCTTTTGGTTTAAATGTATTGCTTTAGGTCAATGCTAAGACCTTCGGTATCCATTCTTCCCTTTCTCTGTCTCAAAACAGGGGTGTGTGTGTAGGAAGAGCTTACTGTGGGCTCATGGTGTTGGGAGGGAGCATGCATTTTCTTGGATCTCTTGCTATGTTCTCTTTGTGCTAACCATTCCTTCCTCTCTGGGTCACTGATCCTACTGTGGGTATTTGCCATTGCTTGGTTGGTGACTTCAGGTAGACCTCAGTGCTCTCAGAGCCACCTATACTCCTGAGACCTGGCCGTGTCTCTCCTCGGGAACCCTTCACCCAGATAAGCTGCCTCATGACCCACCTTCCACACGCCTGCTCTGGATGGTAACAGAATTACCACCCCATGTGGTAAAGGGGAAAGGGAATAGGAAGTAGAAAGCTTTCTGGAGAATCCTTGTTTCAGGGTGGATGGGTTAAAAGAGTTTGAGGCCCTTATATATTTTTAAAAAATTTATTGACAGAAGCCAGCACAACTCCCTTCAACCAAAGAGATTCTAAAAATAATAAAGGCCTTTTTATCCAATAAGGTCATGTAAATTTTTTATTCCATTTGGAAAAAAGCAAGCATGTGAATTCCCAGCCCTTCTTAATCTGTCACTCGTGTATAATATGTCAAAGGGCTGGCGCCAAAAATGTGGATTACATATAAGTGAATTGGAAGACTTTTTCTGACATAAGTATGCCTTAAATTACATACTGTTCATTTGGTTTTAAAAATGTGGAGTTCTGTTTTTTTGTGGTTGTCAAATATGCCTTGGAAAGCTGTAAAATTTCTCAGTAAGGATCAGAAGTTTTCTGCTGAACAAAGTTGACGCTACTCTTTTGGTGCTCTGTGTACTGCTATTTGGAGATCAGTGAAGTTTATTTGTGTTTCATTAATCATTATTGCTTGAGGTTGAATAATAATCATCACAGAGATAATAAATATCCCGTGCCACTCTGATTTCTTTGCTTAAGAGTTGCCAAGAGGTGGATGGACATCGCAAACTGAAACCTGACCTCTACACCATGCCTTGGGTGGAGGAGGTGGAATCTACACGCTGTGATTTCAGAGGCTCATGGAGATGAGGTATGCTCACACTACAGGGATAATTGAGGTCTGAATTGTCTTTTCATGGGACACACTGAGCAGGAAGTAAGGGAAAGTAAACTCCCTCACACAGGGTTAACACAGAGCAGCATTTATGTTGTACCTACTAAGAACAAGGCAATGGACCGTAGGTTCTGATTCCTGTGTCCTTTTATCCCCACAGGGATGCTGTGAGGCTGCGGTGTCACTGTAGGTCCTGGATGACTGAGACTCTGACAGGTGAGCTCAGGGACCCCGAGTCTGGCAGAGGGTGAGTGGCTGAGCTGCCCTGGGCACCCAGGTCTCTCTCAGTCCCTTCAGTCAGGGCTCACAGCACCACTCAGGAAAGCCTTACTGTTGTATTTTTACAGTGAGGTTTCCAGAAGTGAAAAAAGCTGTCCAATGTCTCCAGGTGTATTTCTTTTTTTGGCATTTCCCCAACTCAGTAAGTGACAGGGCTTGGATTTCACCTAGTTCTGCAAAGTAAACAAAATTAGCCTTCAGGCAAAATCTGTCCCAGACTGTCAATATGTAAAACAGGGATTAAAAACAACATTAGTATATACTCATTTTGTAAATCTGTATTATAACATTTACTAGTAAAATTAACCAGTGAGAACAATTAGGGTACCTTGACAATCACAAACATTTAAAAACTGTTTAAAATATAACTAATAGTTTTACATCAACTTCAGCATCCAATTTATTTCTTAGTTTCATGGTATTTGAAAATTTCAAATTTAAAAATATGACCAGTTGAAAATGCTAAATTCTTTCTACAAGGTCCAGGTCCTCTAGTTGACTCAGGGGAAGGTTGACAGGAGGCTCCAGGTCACAGCCAGGTGTGCTGAGCTGCACATAAGCCCTGGACAGGACCCTGAGTGGTGTCTGGGCAGGAAGCCTTCCCAGTTCACCTCTGGGCCCTGGTTTTGGAGTCCCCTCCTTGGCCACACTCACCTGGAGCCTGCGCTGGCCCTCATTGATGGTGTGTCACACCGGCCCCCTACTCAGGGAGACAGATGGGTGTCCCCATCGACCAGTTCCTCTCTAATCTCCGGGGTGGGGTTCTGCAATGACAGTGACCAGCAGCCGGCCTAGCCTGGAGGTATCAGAGCCCTGCTTGGGCATTATTGTTTCTTCTGCCCACGTGACCTTATCCTCCAGATTGGGCTCAGACCTGTCTGTTCAGATAGCCACCTGGGAAGAAAGAGATACACCTGGAGGGCTTGGGATAAACCTCTGGCAAAAGGGTACCACCTCAGTTCTCCACATCCCACCCAGCCAACTTTGGGGTATGGACATGACTGGCTCTCCAGGCTCTGACCCCACATCAACCTACTCTTGCTTGAAGCAGACCCACCCCACATGACCCCGCCTTCCACACAAACAGAGAGGGGACATAGGGCTACCTGCGTGGGATCAGAGTGGTGGCCTGGCCTGTCCTGGCCTGTCCTGGGCTTCCTTGTGTCACCTTTGGGTCCCTCCATGCAAATGGCCAAAGGTGTCTAGGTTGAGAACTGACCCAACATCTGCAGCATCAGAAAAGGCTGTCACCGCGGGCTTTCCTGAGGCCACAGGATATCAAGACATCAGGACACAGAAGAATATGTCCATTCAAGCGTCTCCACCCCAGTGAGCAGGGTAGGGGGCTTCTCTAGAATGTGCTGCATTAATGGTTACCTGGGTTCCAAGTTCTGTTGGGCTCTATTGCCAGGCAAGTGAGGTCACTTCCTGGGGTTGCTTTACCCGGCTTCCTCCTCACACAAAGCTCCCCAAGGGCCCCTATGGGCTGCTGACTGCTCAACCCTCACCCCATGCCGTGTGCATGCACAGTGGCACCAGTGGGGAGTCCTGGGTTCATCTTCTCAACACACAAGAAAAGAATAGGCATGGGCCCTTGCCCATCTTATCCTTCTCCACCCGACCAGCCCCATCATGTCAGAAAAATATGTCCCTCCTCCTGTCAGAAGACAAACACCAGGTACAAGACTTAGATGTAAAGCAGACCAGAATATTGTTTTGAGTTACATACACTTAAAAAAAAAAATGGCAGAAATGAAGCAAACAAAGCCCCCAAACAACAGGTGCAAGAAGGGTTTGCTCACCCTTCCTCTTTTCCTTCCTGGAAGAAAGAGATGACATATCCATCACCCACTGCCCCCCTGTGGAAGACGTCCTCCCTCTGCAGGAAGGAGAGTAACATTGTTATTGTCAAGGGCAGAGAGTGAAGAATGGGAGGATTCTGTACTGACCTTGCTCAACAGCATTCTCATCCTCCTTTGCCCCCTGCATAGTGTAGTTCCTTTTCCACATCTGCCTCTCTTTGTTCAACCCAACAGAAAAGCATTTAGGCTTTGCCACTTCTCTGGGTCTCTCTTCATTTCCTTAGGAGCATTCCCCATGTCATATAAAACTTAGGGCAAATAAATGTGGATGCTTCTCTCCTGTGAATCTGTCTCGTGTCCATTTAATTCTCATGACCAGCCATCAACTCTAAGAGGGTAAGGTTTTGTCTTGGCAATGTCTTCCTTGCCATATACTCAATTTCTACTTCCTTCCTTGGCTTGATTCCTCAGTATGCTGACATGTTCTCAGCTACTGGCTTCAGAAGCTCTGTGAACATGGGCTGTGTCTTTCAAAATGAAACACATTCTTTCCATACCGTCCAGCCTTCGAACTCCTTGGTATCAGTGGACCCAAATGAGTGGAATGCTACGTCCACAGAAACCTGCACACAGTCATTTACTGCAGCTTTATTCATAACTGCCAGAAATTGGAAGCAACCAAGATGTCCTTCAGAAGGTGAATGGACACATAGACTGGGCTACATCCATGCAACAGAATATTCTTTGGCACAAAAGAAATGAAGGGGATATGGAGCCATGAGGAGACAGGTGGGCCACCTTAAATGCGTATCACTGAAAGAAGCCAATCTGGAAAGGTGGCATAGCTTAGGGTACCAATGATGTATGACATTCGGAAAAAGGTAAACCATGGAGAGAGTAAAAAGATCAGTGGGTTGCCAGGGGTTTGCAGTGGAGTTGAGGGGTGTGGGGTAGTGATAAATAGGCCGAGCACAGAGGATTTTTAGTGAAACTATTCAGTATGATACATTCATGATGAGATACATTTGTCAAAACCCATAGAATGTACACCACCAGGAGTGAACCCTAACGTAAACTCTGGACTCAGGTGATCATGAGGTGTCTATGTAGATTCATCAGTAGTGACCAGCACACAGAATGTTGATAAGATAGTTGGGGATTGGGGGGAACTGGGCGCCTCTGTGGTGGGGCTGGAGCTGACAGCAACAGGAGAGCTGGGCGCATGTGGGACCTCTCAGTACTCTGCTCAGTTCTGCTGTGAACTCAAAACTGCTTTAAAAAATGGTAAAGTCTATTTAAACCAAGAAACAAACAGACCTTCCAGTAGCATGCCATGGCTGGTCCTCTTCAAGTCCTCCACGTGTCTGGGCCACTTGAGGGCCAAACTTCAGTGGACAATGTCCTTTCAACAGGCACCCTTTCAAAGTTTCATCTGACACCCGCTCTTCATCTCATTTGACACTTTTCTTTTTTAAGATAGCTTTTTTTTCTCCTTTTTTAAAAATTGAAGTATAATTGACTGGCAATATGATATTGATTTTCTGGTATACCACATAGTGATTCTACATTTTTATACATTACAAAATGACCACCAAAATAAGTCTAGTTACCATGCATCACCATACAAAATTATTACAGTATTATGGACTGTATTCCCTATGCTGTACATTACATCTCCACGACATCTGTTTTATAACTGGAAGTTTGTACCTCTTAATCTTTCTCACCTATTGCATTCATCTCCCCAACTCCCCCCGACTCTGGAAATCAGCAGCTTGATCTCCGAATCTATAAGTCCACTTCTGTTTTGTTTGCTTGTTGTGTTTGTTCATTTGTTTTGATTTGTAGATTCTACATATAAGTGACATCATAAGGTATTTCTCTTTCTATGTCTGACATGTCTCAACATAATAGCCACTATGTCCATCCATGTTGTTGTAAGATTTCTTTTTCCTTTATGGCTGAGTCATATTCCATTATATATATATATATGAAAAATACATCTGAAGATATATATTCATATGTATATATGAAATCTTTATACATTTTTCTATCTATGGACATTGGGGTGGCTTCCATATCTTGGCTATTGTCAATAAAGTTGCCATGAACATAGGGGTGCACATATCCTTTTTAATTTGTATTTTTGTTTCCTTGAGAAAGATACCTCCAAGTCTTATTCCTGCCTCATATGGTAGCTCTATTTTTATTTTTTTGAGGAACCTCCGTACTGTTTTCCGTAGTGGCTGTACCGATTATTTCCAACAAAAGTGCACGTTCCCTTTTCTCCACATCCTTGTCAATACTTATTTGTTGTCTTTTGGATGATACCCATTCTGTCAGGTGTGAGGTGATATCTCATTCTCGTTCTGATGTGAACTTCCCTGATGATAAGTGACATTGAGCATTTTTTCAAGTATTTGTTGGCCATCTGTATGTATTCTTTGGAAGAATGTCTGTTTAAGTCTTCTGCCCATTTTTAATTGTGTTGTTTGCTTTTTGGAGGCTGAGTTCTATGAGTTCTTGGTCTAACATTATCAGATACATTGTTTAGATACGAACCCCTTATCAAATATATTGGTTTCTCTTGTTTGGTAGGCTGCCTTTTTGTTTTGTGGATGTCGGTGATGAGGACTGGAAAGGAGAGAGTGGAAAAGTGGCATGAGGGCTGGAACTTGAAGAGTGACTAGTACTTTTTCAAAAATGTTTATAGTGACTTTATTCATATTGCCCAAAATTGGAGAAAACACAAATGCCCTTCAACTGGTGAATAAACAAATTATGGTCTATGTGTACAATGCAATATTAGTCAGTTAATTAAGAAATAAAAGCAATTAATCAATAAAAATGATTAAGACATGGAACTAAATGGTAAATCTCAAATGCATTTGCTGAGTGAGTGAAACCAGATTCAAAACTACCCTCTGTGTGACTCAGTTGATATGACATTCTGAAAAAGGCAGAAACATATAGACAAAAATCAGATTAGTGATTACCACTGGGATAAGCATTGACTACAAAGAGGAGAAAGGGAACTTTGGGGGGGATTTTTTTTGTCAATGAACCTTTTGGGTACTTATATAGGTATATATGGGAGGGCGGGGAGGAGGTTATGGCAGGGGTGGGCTGGGGACTCCTTGGGGCTCCGTGGATAATGGTGGGACCCCAGCACAGGCTGATGGAACAGAAAGAGCATGTACAGCAACGCTCCTGCTCCCCACACAGCATCCCTTCTCCTGACCCTTCTGTGATGCTGACTTAGATTCTTCCTGGGGGTAGGCACAGCCCCAAGTCCGGGGCAGGGTCCTGGGTGGCTGAGTCCCAGTGCAATCTGTTGCCTCAACTGCCCCTTACGGAAGCTCCCTCACCCTGCTAATACCCTGGCAGCAGAAATGGTACAGCGTGTTCTTAACACGATGAGGAAATCCCAAGATAATTTGCAATAATGCATCTGGTGTGATCAGTTGCTCTGCACCTGGAATGGAAACACAGCGGGAGGCTGTTTGCAAATATGTAAAGTCTTATCAAAGGATGCCTTGTGCAGAAGTAACAGAGTAGCTTCTCTGGAAATGCTGCTGTAGCAGTAACAACGATTATTGATTACCTATAACTTCAGACACTTTGTAGCATGTAATCATCACAAGATTTTGGTGGGTATTATTATTATCTTTTTACATCCCAGATATCTGAGTCCAAAGAAATTAAAGTAAAGCACAAGATCATGCACCAGTAATGGACAGAGACCATCTCAACTCATGCTCGCCTAACTCCACTATCGCTTTTAATGCTCAGTACCACCCCCAGACCAGAGCTTCTGTGTCTTGCTTGCCTATACATACTTTCTCTGTAGCCTTAGGGGTGTCCTGATACTGGAGAAAGCAGAGGAAATCAGGGGTCAGATGATCGATCTAGTGCTGTAGCAATCAGGGACAGTTTGGTCTGGAAAAACCTCACAGAGGCATGCAGGGTCCCCTTCAGTGCCATGGAGGGACCTGGAGATGCGCCTGCTGGGAACTGGCTATTGGAGGCTCAGAAAACCCCAGTGTGGCCTGTGGCCTTATTCTTGATGCTTAACACAGAGAAGGGAGGCACTGAGCAGGCTGACATACAAGACAAAGAGAAAGGGAAGGTGCATTTAAAAGACTGAGAAAGACCCACACTGCTCACCATCCCCAATTAACTTAAGCCTTACTTCTAAAAAAACACACACACATACAGTATCTATGCCTCAATTACATCACACTTCCTACCCTGCATTGTAGTTAATTCATTAGTGTAAGTAATGTTTATTGAGCATCTACTGTGTGCCAGACACTGTTCCAGGCACTAAGGATATAACAGTGAACCAAACAAAAATCCCTGAAACTATATTCAACTGAACAATTAGACAGGAATAACCAGTGCCACAAGGAAAGGTAAATATAAATGACTATATAAAATGCCAAAAAGAGTTTATATTGTAATACTATGAAGAAAGGCAAATACTAACTCACAGACTGAGCAAATACAAATTGCAAACTATATACCAAGGATTTATGTGTTATATACACTTGTCAAGTTATTTCACATCACAGCACACATGGAAGTGAATAATATGAATTTAGTATCCTGGGAAAAATGAGTGGGGCTGGGTGCAGCCTGAACAACGAGGCCTGTGGGGATGATGCCTCAGTCCCCACCAGGCTACCCGAGGACCAAAGCGACACACATTTCACCATGCTTCTAATCCATGTGTAGCAAATACTACTGTTACCATTTGGCAAGCCCTGCATAATGCACCCAAAGCTCCTACAAATTGAACAACTGATATTCCAATAAAATAAGAGGAAAATATGATGAGTAGACAATTTACAGAACCCACAGAGAAAACAGCAAGGCCTAAAAATCATATAAATAGATGCTCAGCCTCACTAACAACTAGAAAAATGCAAAAAAGAAAAGAAAGCACCTTTCCTGTTGCCTGTTCCTGTGATGCTGGGGAAATGGGTACCCTTGACCTTCCTGGTGGAAATGTGAGTTTAATATTCCTGGAAAACAGTCTGGTATGTTATATTGAAATGAAAAATATGCCTATTGCATACATGGACAGTCATTAGAGCCTTGTTTGTAATGTCAAAGGACTAGAAAGAACCAAAATACCCATTGATTAAAGACTGACAGAATAAAGATGCACCCAAGTACTGTAGTCCTGTGCAGGTGTGAAATGTCATGAAGCATCACCCTTTTACTGGAGTGGAAAGTGTGAGGATAGGATGCCAAGAGAAGAAAGCAAAGTTTGGACCCCTCTGTTTGTCCAACAGTTGAGCAGTCTTCACGCTCATGAAAGTGTTTGTAAAATCCTGGAAATGGGAGGACCCCACAGGAGCCATGTAGTTTGTGGTTCCATGTCCCTCGTTAGACCGAGAGCTCCCTGGAAGGACTGGCCCTGATGAATGTCTGTGGAGTGGATGGGTTCATCCCGAGGGAGGGTGGAGTTCTGGGGAAGTTAAATATAAGCAGAGCAAATTCTGTTTTGAAAACTGGTTTGGACCAGAATGTCAGCACAGCACAAGGGCAACAGATATGCACAAGGACAGCAGAGGAAGGAGCCTGTTTTCTAAACCACCCAGGGAAGCAGGGAGGAGAGGAAGGTCCATGTGGGGCAATGGGGCAGGCTCTTTCCTCGCTCTGCTCAGCATTTCTCAGCATCCCTGAAGCCAGGAGCCCTGCTTCTTGGGAGAGGGGGTCTCTTATCAGGGAGATACATGAGGGCTATAAATGGGGTAATGGGAGGATCCTCCATAGTGCCCTCTTCTCCTCTGCATCTATACACAGTATTTTAAAAAAATTTTATTGGACTAGATTTGATTTACAGTGATGTGTTATATTTAGGTGTACAGCAAAGTGAACCAGTTATACATATACATATATCCACTCTTTTTTTTAGATTCTTTCCCCATATAGGCCATTACAGAGTACAGTTCCCTTTTCTATACAGTAAGTCCTTATTAGTTATCTATTTTATATCTAGTAGTGTGTATGTCAGTCCCAATCTCCCAACTTATCCCTCCCCACCCTTATCCCCTGGTAACCATAAGTTTGTTTTCTACATCTGTGACTCTATTTCTGTTTTGTAGATAAGTTCATTTGTACCATTATTTTAGATTCCGCATATAAGCGATATCATATGATATTTATCTTTCTGTGTCTGACTTACTTCACTCAATATGACAATCGCACCTATGGTCACCTAATCTATGACAAAGGAGGCAAGAATATAAAATGGAGAAAAGACAGTATCTTCAGTAAGTGGTGCTGGGAAAACTGGACAGCTACATATAAAAGAATGAAATTAGAATACTCCCTAACACCATACACAAAAATAAAGTAGAAATGGATTAAAGACCTAAATGTAAGGCATAAAACTATAAAACTCTTAGAAGAAAACATAGGCAGAACACTCTTTGACATACATTGCAGCAAGTTCTTTTTTCATCCACATCCTAGAGTAATGAAAATAAAAAAAAATAAACAAATAGGATCTAATTAAACTTAAAAGGTTTGGCACAGCAAAGGAAACAATAGACAAAACAAAAAGACAACCCTCAGAATGGGAGAAAATATTTGCAAACGAAGCCACAGACAAGGAATTAATCTCCAAAATATGCAAACAGCTCAATATCAAACCTACAAACAACCCAATCAAAAAATGGGCAGAAGATCTAAATAGATATTTCTCCAAAGAAGACATACAGATGGCAAGTAGGCACATGAAAAGATGCTTAACATCACTAATTATTAGAGAAATGCGTATCAAAACTACAATGAGGTATCACCTCACACCAGTCAGAATGGCCATCATCAAAAAATCTACAGACAATAAATGCTGGAGAGAATGTGGAGAAAAGGGAACCCTCCTACACTGTTGGTGAGAATGTATATTGGTACAGCCAATATGGAGAATAGTATAGAGGTTCCTTAAAAAACTAAAAATAGAACTACCATATGACCCAGCAATCCCACCCCTGGGCATATACCTGGAGAAAACTATAATTCAAAAAGATACATGCACTCCAATGTTCATTGCAGCACTATTTACAATAGCCTGGACTTGGAAGCAACCTACATGTCCATCAACAGAGGAATAGATAAAGAAGATGTGGTACACATATGCAGTGGAATATTACTTAGCCATAAAAAAGAACAAAATAATGCCATTTATGCATAGTTTTGAATGTTTGCCTTTTAACATAAGGTACATAATGATTATGTTATTACAAATACTCCATAAAAATGGGCTAGTGTTAGGGGCTTACATTGCTTATATTATTTTTCTTTACAACAAATCAAACCGAATTGTACATCTTTGAACAAAAGCAACTTTTTATTTTACAGGCTTTCCTTAAGGTGGATTGTAAGAGGTGGAATTAGAGCAGTATAGGACAGGTTTATTTTAGGTCTCTTTGTCTATATTTAATGAATATATTATACTGGAGACCTGAAGCCGAAATAAAAGCAGCACCAGGCATGTTTTGAAACTATTACATCAATCTGGGCCATTTCCACAGTCCAACCTAAAGACTGTGCATCAAGTAAGAGGCACAGAAAGAGAGAGGCTAGCTGGGCCATGGAGGAGGGTGTGGCCCTGGGGCCGCTTAAGTCCTCACTGGCCCTGGAGACAGTCCTCCACAGCAGAGAGGTGCCCACCCAGGCAAGGATGAGGACAGGAGGAGTAAGTGGAGAGGGATGCTGTTGAGGACCGACTGAGGTTGGGGTGGTGGGAGAGATTGGAAGTGATGCTTGGGTGAGCAAAGAAGAAAACTGATAGAAGAGAAGAAGGAAGAAGAGGGTAGCGGCCACAGAGAGGAACCAAAGACCCAGATATGGGCCTTCATGTACTTAGCAGAGCTCTGGGATCACCCAGGTTTATGGCTGACATGGTTGAGAGGTCTATCTGGCCTGTGGCTGCTTAGGGGGCTAGAGAGAGGGAGGGTCTCCCTTTTCCATAAGTCATATGGAAGGGAGTGTGTGATTTGGGAATCAGGAGTAACGGGTATAAAATAAAAATCTTTGGGTTTCCCTGGTGGCGCAGTGGTTGAGAGTCTGCCTGCCGATGCAGGGGACACGGATTCGTGCTCTGGTCCAGGAAGACCCCACAAGCCGCGGAGCGGCTGGGCCCATGAGCCATGGCACCTGAGCCTGTGCGTCCGGAGACTGTGCTCCGCGGCGGGAGAGGCCACAGCAGTGAGAAGCCCGCGTACCACACAAAAATATAAAAAAAATAAAAAATAAAAAAAATCTTTAAGTTCTCAGGCTCCAAATCTCACTCAGGCCAACCCAAGCATGCTGTCTCTCGGGTTGGAATTTCCACGTGGCAGTCACGTTCTAACCCTGCCCAAGTGCCCAGCATGGTCCCAGCTACGTGAGGATTAAGACATGGCCTCTGGCCATGAGGAGCTTGCAGCCTAGCAAGAGAGGCAAACCCAGGGGCACTGTGGTCCTGCAGGGACCCCTGGGAAGTCTGCACTCCATTGTGCCAGCAAGAACTGAGTCCCAGCACGGAGGGTCTGCATGTCATCGTCCTTGGCGTGTGTCCTTCTCATTCGGTTCTGCCATTTTATTCACTCACCAAATATTCACGGAGCCTCTGTTCCATGACAGATCCTGTCATAGAGTAAAAAGCACACAGAGTGGAAAAATAGTCGTTCCAAGCACGAACCCTGTTTTCATGAGGTTCACAGTCCAGAGGGGAGGCAAAGAGATAACTATCAACAGTGTAAGATAGGCAGTGTTAAGAGACGTTTGGAATGCGGGTTCTTATTTTCTCGTGTGGCTGGGACTGTCTGGGGGTCAATGTGGAGAGGTATCAGGGATGGCTTCTCAAAGAAAGAAGTTTACACTGAGTTGTGGGAGTACAATTAGGTTTTGGCGTCTACCAGAAGAATAAGCTAATGTATAGATGAATGAAGTAAGTGTGTTTCTGGCAGAAGGCACATCCAGAAAAGCACGGCAGGGTGCATTCAGGGAGTGTGTGTGAGTGTGTGTGCACCTGTGTGTGTTGGATTCTATGTGAAACATTGAGCTCACTTGTTTATTTACATTCTTATTTACCAAGAGGAAGGTTGAAAATGTTAGCCTGCTTCATTTTGGTCTGGATTGGACTGGTCAGATAGATGGGAATCCAGCAAATTTGATGAGACATAAATGTCCACATTAAAACTCCACAAATGCTCACCTTCAAGGAAGTCTATCATTTCGTATTTTTCTTATGGAAATTTTTTCTTATTTATATTTACTTATGTATTACTTATATTTTCCCCACAGATGGAAAGATAGCAAATTTAACCTTCTTTTAAATAATGTATATATTCTCACAAGTTTGACAGTCACAAAGCACGTTGCATATACATAATCTCCTTGGATCCTCACCTCTTCTTTTGCTTTTCTCCTGATGGATGTGCAAAAAATTAAAAAATATATACTTTTCTCTTTGATCAATTCTGCCAGTTGATAACTGGACAGTCAATTTGGTGGCTATGTAAGATACTTCCTTAAACTTTCTCAGTCAATCATGTCATACAAGAATTTCTGACCCAGAATAAATCTTTAACAAATACGATTGATATTCTAAAGTAGCAGATGTGGAAATTTACAGTATATTTTTAAACCTAATTGATTTCTAAAACCACATGCATGGAGTGCCAAGGACATCGATTCTTATAATTTGTCGGAATATGAGTATGGTCTGAGAATGGGCTGTGGATGACCAGGAGTCTTGTCTGGAGGGAGAAAAATACAAATAAGACCCATATTCTAGACCTGACTCTGCCACTATATGGTCCAGAAATTCAATCCTGATCCCCTCGTGCTCTGTCTGCAAGATGAGAACTTTGGTATGATTATGGGCAGCTTGGTATACATTTAGAAAGCAATTTAAATGTGTTCTAATCACTTTCACATACTTTGGTCCTGTGAAGTAGTTGGACCATGACATAGCATTTATAACAATAAAAAAAGGAAAGGAACGTCCAGAGAAATGTTGAGGCAGGCTCAGAGTTGCTTGGCCAGAGCAGGGTCTCCTGGCTTCCAGGCATGCACGTACACTGCTGCCATCCAGTGCTCTGGAGTCCCCTGATTGTGTTCCAAAGGGAGATCCCACATGCAAGCAGGCACCTGCTCAGTCTCCTGATCTGGCAGTTCTGCCAGCTGTATAGTGAAGACCCTCCTTAGGGACAAAAGGAGATTGAGGCAGGCCTAGGGGGGGAAAGGAAGAAAATGAGGACTTTAATAAGATGAAATGTTAACTTAAAAACCGGGCTTATATGATCCAGCAATCCCACTCCTGGGCATCTATCCAGAGAAATCTCTGATTCAGAAAGATACATGCACCCTTGTTCATAGAAGCACTATTTACAATAGCCAAGACATGGAAGCAACCTAAATGTCCATCGACAGATGAATGGATAAAGATGATGTGGTACATATATACAATGGAGTATTACATAGCCATAAAAAAGAATGAAATAATGTCATTTGCAGCAACATGGATGGATCTAGAGATTATCATACTAAGTGAAGTAAGTCAGAAAGAGAAAGACAAATATCATATGATATCTCTTATATGTGAAATCTAAAATATGATACAAATGAACTTATTTACAAAAAACAGAAATAGACTGACAGACTTTGAAAGCAAACTTATGGTTACCAAAGGGGAAAGGGGGTGAGGTAAGGATAAATTAGGAGTTTGGGATGAGCAGATACAAACTACTATCTATAAAATAGATAAACAACAAGGTCCTACTGTATAGCACAGGGAACTATATTCAATATCCTGTACTAAACCAAAATGGGAAAGAATATGAAAAAGAATATGTATATGTATATATATATATATATATATGTATAACTGAATCATTTTGCTGCAAAAAAAAATAAAATAAAAACAGGGCTTATTTTCTCTAGGTTTCTAATGTTTACAATTGCAAAAATTTGCAGCCCTCAGATGCAAACAGTTGTTTCTGGTAGGAGAGGGGCTTTCTCAGTCAAAATCAGAGTCAGACAAACTTCAAAAAATAAAAATTAATTTAGTCAACAACTTTGGCTTTTTGTTGTTGTTGTTTTTAATATAAGTGCATTATTGAGCTATAATTACATACCTTAGAAATTGACCCATTTAAAATGTATAATTTGATAGCTTTAATATATTCACAGAGTTGTGTGAATATCACCACAAATCTAGAAATTATTTTCACCCCAAAGTGATACCCTGTAACCCTTCTCAGTCACTCCCATTTCCTTTCAAACTCCCTCCCTCCCACAGCCCTAGGCAATTACTAATATAATTTCTGTCTCTATAGATTTGTATATTATGGACATTTCATATGAATGGAATCATATACTATGTCATCTTTTTTTTTTTTTTTTATCTGGCTTCTTTCACTTAGTGAAATATTTTCAAGGTTCATCAGTGTTGTAATAGGTATTAGTACTTCATTTTTTTATATTGCCAAATAATATTCCATTGTTTGGACATACCACATTTTATTTATCCATTCAGCAATTGTTTTCACTTTTTGGCTATTATGGATAATGCTGCTATGAACATATGTTGCACAAAGTTTTTGTGTGGACATATGTTTTCATTTCTCTTGGCTAATGCCTAGAATTAGATTTGCTGGATCAAATAATTTTTGTTTAACTTTTTAAGGGACTGCCAAACTTTTTTTTTCTAGAGCAGCTCTACCATTTTATATTCCCACCAGCAATGTCTCAGGGTTCCAATGTCTTCACATCCTTGCCAACATATGTTATTATGTCTTTCTGATTGTAACCGTCCTAATGGGTGTGAAGATGTATCTCATCATGGTTTTGATTACCATTTCCCTGATGTTTAATTATGTTGAGCATCTTTTCATGTACTTATTGGGCATTTATGTGTCTTCCTTGGAAAAATGACTATTCAAATCCTTTGCACATTTTTAAATTGTGTTACTTGTCTTTTTATATTAGTTGTAAGAATTCTTTGTGTATTCTAGATTCAAGTCCCTTATTATATATAGTATGTGCAAATATTTTCTCCCATTCTGTGTGCTGTCTTTTCAGTTTCTTAATGGTTTCCTCTAAAGCACAAGAGCTTTAATTTTTATGAAGTCTAATTTATCTATTTTATCTTTTGACACTTGAGGTTATAGTGTCAAATCTAAGAGGGATTTGCCTAACTCAAGGTCATGAAGATCCTGTTTGATACTTTTAGCTCTTACATGTAGGCCTATTACCCATTTTGGGTCAATTTTTGGTTATGGTGTGAAGAAATGGTTCAACTTTATTCTTTTACCTGTAGATACCCAATTATATTAACACCTTTTGTTGAAAATACTATTCCTTACCCAGTGAATTGTCTTGATACCTTTGTTGAAAATTAGTTTACTACCTGTATGAAGGTTTATTTTTGGACTCTCAATTTTATTCCATTTATCTCCACACCTATTCATATGCCAGTACTATACTGTTTGGATTATTGTAGCTTTGTAGTTATTTTAAAAATTGGCCAGTTTGAGTCCTCCTTTTTTGTTCTTGTTCAAGACTGCTTTGGCTAGTCTGAGTCCTTGACATTTCTGTATGAATTTTAGGATTAGCTCATCCATTTATGCAAAGAAGTCAGCTTGGATTTTGACAGAGATTGCATGGAATCTGTAGATAAATTTGGAGAGTATCAACATTTTGACAATATTAAATCTTCCAATCCATGAACATAGGATATCTTTCCACATATAGAACTTTTTTCATTTATTTCAACGTTTCATAGTTTTAAGTGTACAAGTTGTGCACTTTTGTTAAATTTATTCCTAAATATTTTATTCTGTTTTTTTTTTTTTTTTTTTTTTTTTTTTTTTTTTTTTGGG
>NW_006788189.1:2525426-2549524 GCF_000442215.2 Lipotes vexillifer
TGGCCTCTCCCCCTGCGGAGCACAGGCTCCGGACGCCCAGGCCCAGCGGCCATGGCTCACGGGCCCAGCCGCTCCACCGCATGTGGGATCTTCCCGGACCGGGGCACGAACCCGTGTCCCCTGCATCGGCAGGCGGACTCCCAACCACTGTGCCACCAGGGAAGCCCTTTATTCTGTTTTGAAGCTGTTATATATGGAATTGCTTCCTTATTTAATTTTCAAATTGTTCATTGCCAGTGTATAGAATTATAACTGCTTTATGAATGTTGATTTTGTACCCTGTGAACTTGCTGAATTTGTTATCAGTTCTAATAGGTTTTAAGTGGATTCCTTAGAATTTTCTATATACAGGATGAGGTCATCTACAAACACAGTTTTATTTCCTCCTTTCCAATCTGGGTTCCATATACATATTAGACTAATTTCCCTGACTAGAACCTCTAGTACAACATTGAATAGAAGTAGTAAAAGCAAACATCCTTTTCTTGTTCATGATCTTTGGGTGAAAGCATTTGATCTTTCACTATTAAGGATGTTACTTGTGGGTTTTCACACATGCCCTTTGTTAGTTTGAGGAAGTTCTCTTGTATTCTTAGTTAGTTGAGTGTTTTTATTATAAAGGTGTGTTCAATTTTATAAAATGTTTTCTCTTCATGTATTGAAATGATTCTGTGATTTTAGTTCTTTATTGATATTGTGTATTTAAATAATTGATTTTTTAATGTTAAACCAACTTTGAATTCCTGGGATAAGTCCCACTTGGTCATGATATATAATCTCTTTCATATGTTGCTGGATTCAGTTTGCTAGTATTTTGTTGAGAATTTTTATGTCTATATTTATAAGATATTAATCTGTAGATTTATTTCTTATATCATCTTTTTTTTTTGATTTCCTACCAGGGTCACACTAGTCTCTAAAAATGAGTTGGGACATGTTCCTTCCTAGTCTATTTTTTGGAAGAGTTTGTGAGAACTGGTAATAATTATTTAATGTTTGGTAGAATTCACCTGAGCCTGGGATTTTTTTATAGATATTTTAAAAATTGTTAATTTAACCTGTCTTTTACTCAATCTATTCAAATTTTTAATTTCTTCTTGTGGATTTCAGTAGTTTATGTCTTTCTGGGCATTTGCCCATTTAATCTAAGTCATATACATCAGCGGTCCCCAACCTTTATGGCACCAGGGACCAGTTTCATGGAAGACAATTTTTTTCCACAGATTGGGGGAGGGGATGGTTCAGGCGGTAATGCGTGTGATGGGGAGCAACGGGAGTAGCAGATGAAGCTTCGCTCGCTTGCCCACTGCTCACCTCCTGTTGTGTGTCCCAGTTCCTAATGGGCCATGGACAAGTACTGGTCTGTGGCCAGGTTGGGTACCCCTGATATACACTGTTGCTGTTTTTTTGTTTTTTAATTTTCTAGATAATAAATACTTGGTCTTATTAAACATTTCACTATTAGCTTCAATACTTTCAGTATGGCTCACAGAGGAGTGTACAGTTTTTGGATTGAGACAGACCTAGGTTCAAGGTCTACTCCTGCTCCGCTCTAGTTCTCAGGGGTGAAATTTAAATTCTATGGACCTTGGTTTCCTCATTGAAACAATGAAACTAGTGACAATAAATGGGTTACCAAATTGATGATACAAGAGGTTTGGAAGAATTCCAACAGTCCACCATGTGGCAGGTTGTATTTTCCAAAGAATTTTATGATAATTTTCTTTCTCCATATGTTTTTATAGAACTTTTCACTCACCCATCAAAAGGTAGAATCTATTTCTCCTCATCTTGAGTTTGGGTAGGCTTGTGACTCACTTCTAACCCATAGAATGTGGTAGAATTGATGCTGTATGACATTTGAGGCATTTGCCTTCTTAGCTAGAACATGAGCTAGTGCTTAGAATATTGAGCTTCTATATAAAAACTACTACTACTGCTCTGAGGCCACCTCGATATGAGAAAACAAAGGGTCCATGGAGCAGTCTATTGTAGGTGTTTTATCCCACAGCCTTAACTGAGGTCCCCAACCAACATGAAATATCAACTGCCAGATATATGACTAAAGATGCCACCAGATAATTCAAGTTTCCATCTGCTGAGTGATCCAAGGTAAAGCCCTAAATATTGTTGTACAAGACAACATATCTGAATTCCTAATCCACAAATCCATGAGCACAACAAAATTGTTTGAAAAGCTGATGAGTTTGTGGAGTAGAGTAACAATCCCTGAATGATCACTTCAAATGATTGCATTGTTGTAATGACTAAAATAACAAATGTGAAGATTAGGATATTTCATGAATTACAGGAAATAGGAGGAAATTATGGGAGGAAAGTCCTGTTCTTTGGCTTTCCTCCCCATGCACAAAGCTGTCCCTGCTGTTGTTCTTGCCTGTCTCTCCAGCACCTCCCCCACATACTCATACTTATGGACCAGCTTCACCCACATGAACATCTTGGAGGTTCCCAAATGGAGAGGGCTGGTTCTCACCTGGGGCCTTAGGTTCCTGTGTTCCCCTTGTCTGAGATGCTTTTCTCCTCCTATTCCTCTTTGCTGGTTCCTTTTCACATCTGTGATTTCTGAAAGTTGGTCTGCTTTAGGGCTCAGTGCATAGAGATCCTCTTTTTCTACTTTTACCACCCATGTGGATTCCCTTTGTGTTGGAGCTTAAAACCACCCTTCAATGGTCCCCCTGATCTTGCAGAATATCATTCAAAAGCCTTCCCTCAGGCCTTATGGTCTTCAGTGACCCAGACCTAGCTAAACTTCAGGGTTCTTCTCTGGCCCTAGAAGCACACTTTTTTCCTGACTTATGGACCTGTGTATAGTCCCCCAAAGTATCATGCTCCTTCAGATCTCCGTAATTTTACACGTGCTGCTGCCTCTGCCCAAATTTCTCCTCCACTTCTTTGTTTCATTAGACACTGCTGATTCTTTGAATTTTTGCTCTTCCTTTAAACCCCATCTGATGTCTTACTTTCTCAGATTCATCTGAGTGGCCCTAACGGGTGCTTCTACATTCTATGGTTTATATCCCTATTTTTTGTCATGCTGTTAGTGCTGTTGATTTGCCTGCCTTCCCCTCTGGATTTAGAGCTTTTAGAAGGTAGACATCAGTGTGTTCTGGGACCTAATATGCTGTACATTTCAGTGTGGAGGCTTAGTAAGTGTTTTTTACTGGAGATGGTGTGTACATTAAACAAGACACCTGGATGAGAAAGGCCACTTTTCCCTTGCCTTGGAATCTTATCAGGCAGATCACTGCAAGTTGCCCTTACTGTCTTATCCAGACACCTGGCTGCAATCCATCAGACACTCTCATCCATTAAATATAATTATATGCTTTGTTAGAATAGCCAGATGTTAAGCAAGTGAAAAGATATCATTTCATCCAATGGAAAGATTATAAACCTATTTACACTGGCAACCAACCACAAGTACCTAAATGATGGATGGAGTGGACAGGTCTTTCTGTTGGTAAACCCTGGAATAATGGGTCCTCCCAGGAGAGGGGAGTTGAGGGGTGGAGTTGGACTTCTGAGTAGTTATGGCCTGGTTAATTGTTTTACCTGCTTGAGATTTTTTTGATGATACATGAATTTTTACCCCAGGACAGCCTACCCCAATGTTCTAGAGTTTTCAAGGATTTAGACAGGATATTATTTCCTTTTAATTCTTTTCCATTATTATTATTATTATTTTATTTGGCTGCACCAGGTCCTAGCTGTGGCATGCAGGATTTTCTTTGCCTTGTGTGGGATCTTCTTTGCGGCAGGTGGGCTCTTAGTTTTAGCAAGCGGGCTCTTAGTTGCGGCATGGGAGATCCAGTTCCCTGACCAAGGATCGAAGCTGGGCTCGCTGCATTGGGAGTGCAGAGTCTTAACTAGTGGACCACCAGGGAAGTCTCCCAGGATATGTTTTGAATGAGATTCCATCCTTGGTTCAGTTGGTGGTGCCAGCATCTAACCAGGCACCCAGGCTAGAAATATGGAAGTAACCAGTTATCTAGTCCTGCCTATCTTATCTCCCTAATACTTCTCAAATATTCTCATTTCTGGGCCTGTTACCACTGCCCAAGTATACTTACCCTCATCACCTCTTGGGTGAACTCCCTCCATAATTTAGAGTTTAACAAATTCCTTTTGTAAATCAAAGGAGATATTGATTGAAATGCAATTATGGGGAAGAATTTCAAAATACACAGTAAGGAAATCAAAGAATTGACATTTTAAATTAGATTTTTCTAATACGGACATTTTGAATTGAAATTATTTCCCAAAAGGGTTTGAATACTCAACTTCCCAGATTCTGAGAAAGGGAGAACTAATTTGGTAAGTAGGAAATCAAATCTGAAAAAGAGGCAAACACTATAGAGGTAGAGGGAGGAAAAAAATATGAGACTAAAATGTGAGAGCTAAGGAGTGGAGCTAAGGGAAAAAAGGAGTGTATTGCCAACAAGGAACTTGAAATATTTTCCTGGGAAAATTGATGAAGATGGGAGAAGGCCCTTTACTCAGGGAGAGCCTGGTGGTTGGAAGGATCACTGTTAATAGCGTTATTCCAAGACTCCTTGTGGTAGCTGAGTTATTACCCACAATCTGCCATCTTTTTCTTGAGTGAGGTCTTCCCATCATTTGTGCTCATGGACTTTGATCATTATTTCTTTCTTCATCCACAACCATCACCTTATCCATGACTACCTGGGGGAAATGGGACCTTCTTTTGCTGCCAGATCCAAGACATTTGTGTGTGTGTGTGTGTGTGTGTGTGTGTGTGTGTGTGTGTGTGTGTGTGCACATGTGTATTTTGGGAGATCACAGTCAACTAATTAAGTTTGGGAGAAGTTTCTGAACAACTGCACTTTGGTGTGTTTAAAGACACAAGCTGGGGACCCAATGAGTGAAAAAATTGTTAATGAAATTGCCACTGCCTGCTCTTTGCCATTTACTAAATATAACCTTAGGAGAATTTCATAAACACTTTGAATTTTCTTGTGTGTAAAATAGGGATAATAATTTCTACTTCTTGGGGTTATCATGGGAGGAATACATGGGATGCTACATATAAAGTTTCTTTGTGTGGAACCTGAGAGACGACCAATAAATTATAGACATTATTATACTCAAAGTTCTTAACAGCCCTGCTTAATCTTCATCAGATTTATCCTGATTTCTCTTTAGGTACTAAAAACATAGATTATTAAATTTATCTTTCTATAAGAATGTTCTTGTGCTTTATGGTTATTGAGGAAATCATCTATTTGGGGGCCAGATTCTCTTGAGTATCCCACCATGATATTTTAATAAATCCAGTGTCTATGTAAATGTGTTCTCCAAAACATAACACCTTAAGATGCACCTCAGAAAAACATGCTTTCATGGTCAATAAGTGTGGGCAATGTTTTATGCTGTATTCAACTTTCACCTTTATTCTGCTCTAATAGAGATGCACTGAACATATAAATATAGTAACATTTTGTTTAGGCCACACGTTTTAAAACCGCTTTGAATATAGAACTAATTTTTCCCCATGAAATATCTAGTAACATCCTAAAGAAGGATTGATGGTTCCACAGATCACATTTTGGAAATGCATCACTAAGCAAAGCCCATGTTTTCAATATGCTTAATGGCAGCAGGAGAGTCAAAAAACAAGGTGGGTGCTATTGGGCAGTGGCTGCCACAAGTCAATACTTTCAGCTCCATGGGAGAGCCTGCTACTCTTGATCTACACCTGCTTTGATACCTTTCTTTTCAAGATGATTAATGCATGGGATGATTTCACATTACCCTGCATTAGCAAAGATTTGTTCTGACATTTCACTGGGAGTCAATCGGAAATCCAGTTTGAAGTGAAGTCAATAAACTTCAAAGGTTTGCCATTCTTTCCCTTGTTTATTAATAGTATTAATGGGATCCAAAAGCCTTTCTTGTTCTTTTCAAAGCCTGCCAACATAAAATAAAACATCTTAGGTATAAGACCCCACTCTGTTCTAAATATACTGCATCACAAATAATACTCACATAATTCTATTATAGCACCCAACTTACTAGGCAAAGAAACAAATGCTAAGAGAGTTTTAAAAGCTTGTTTATCATCAAAGAGCCAGAATTCCAATATATATATTTCTGATTCAGTCACAATGTACTATGTTCCACAGCAAATCATACGTCTTCAGAAAGCCTTGCCTGCTCAAGTTTATTGGATAACTACAAATATGCTGTGCAAAAAACTACCCAAACACTAAGTGGTTTAAAGCAAACATTCATCCTCATGGATTTGTAAGGTGGCTAATCTAAGTTGGGCTCTGCTTTATGAGTCTATTATCCTTTTTAGAGACCAGCACGTTTTTCTCATGCACAGACGCAGAGAGCAAGAAAATCACAAACGTGCTTTTCAAGCCTTGGATCACTTCATGTGCACTAACATTCTATTAGATAAGACAAGTCACATGGCCCAAACCAAAGTCAGGGGACAAGAAATCATTCTCTGTTTCTCTTGCAGAAGTAACTGCAAGGCCACGTGCCCTGTAGTGTAACATATTCACAGGTTTTAGGGATTAGGATGTGGGCATCTTTGGGAGCCATCGTTCTGCTACAGTATATGGTTCTTGGACATTCTAATAGCTATTTAGTGGTATTTCACTGTGGTTTTAGTTTGCATTTTCTTTTTTGTTTGCTTGTTTTTTATTTTGGGGCTTTTTTTTTTGGCTGCAATGTGTGGCTTGTGGGATCTTAGCTCTCCAACCTGGGATCAAACCAAGGGTCACGGCAGTGAAAGCACCGAGTCTTAACCACTGGACCGCCAGGGAATTCCCTTAGTTTGCATTTCCTGAATGATTATGTTGACCATATTTGCATGTGCTATTTGTAATCTGTATATATATTTTTGGTGAAATGTCTGTTTAAAGTTTTGCCCATTATATATATTGGGTTTATACTTTTCATTTGAATTTTGAGAATTTTCATATAGTGTTGATACCCTACATTATTGATCAGATGGGTGAAATGAAAATATTGTTTTCAAACTGTGTCTTGCTAAGTGTGTCTTTCAAACATCAGAAGTTCTTAATTTTGATGAAATTCAATTTATGATTTCTTAGTCATGCTTTTGGCATGGCATCTAACAAAAATTTGCCTAACTCAAGGTCATGAAGATTGTCTCCTACGTTTTGTTTTAGAAGTTTTTTAGTTTTAGGTTTTACATTTAGGTCTATGATCCATTTTGAGATAATTTTTGTATAGGGCATAAGATATAAATCAAGATTTCATTCTTTTTACTTTTTTGATTTGGATATCCAGTTGTTTCAGGATCATTTATTCAAACATTATCCTGTCTTCATTAAATTTTCTTTGTACCTTTGCCAAAAACCAATTAACAATAGAAGTATGAGTCAATTTCTGAGCACTCTGTTCTGTTCTATCTTTTTTCCAGTAATACTGTCTTTATCATTGTATCTTTATATTATCAGGTAGCATGAATAGCCCAACTTGTTCTTTTTTAGAATAGCTTCTGGTTATTCTAGTTCCTTTCCTTGTCCATATAAATTATAAATTCAACCTGTCAAACAGTATCATTATAGAATATTGGTACATTGATCCTATTTTCTGTGACCTTGGTAAACTCACTGTTTAGGGTTAGTTTAGTTGTAGTAACTAGATTCTTGGGAAATTTCTATACATAAAATTATGTAATCTGTGCATAGAAACAGTTTATTTCTTCTTTTGTTTATCTGTATGCCTTTCCTTTCTTTTTCTTGCTTTGTTTCTCTGACCAAGACTGTTGGTACAATGTTGAATAAAATTGGTGAGAACATACATCCTTGGGTTGTTCCCAATTTTAGGAGAAAATAATTAAATCCTTCACCATTATGTATGAAGCTAAGTGTAGAGTTAATTTTTGTTTGTTTGTTTGTAGATGTCCTTTAATAGAGGTAATGGTGGGCTAGCATGTGTCAGTGCCTGTGTCTTCCATGGGTAGATTGTTTCTTCCTGTTTCCTTCCCCTGCTGTGGTAGGTTTTCTCAGAATACTGCTTTTGTTGCCCTTTCTACTACAGCCCTTCCTATGCTCAGCTGTAGGAAGGATTGAAAAATGGATGTGGACAGACCTCAGATAGTGCCTACTGTCTAACACCCCCCAAACAGCTTCATGATGGGGCATTCTCAGGATCCTCCTTGATCTAACATGTGAGCAGCTGGTGGGGTCCTGGAAGAAAAGCCTTTGAGAGGTTTGGACCTCTCTATGTCTGTGCTGCAGGGGCTTCACACTCTCACACTAGAGCTCATTCAGATCTTAGTAATTCATCAAAATTTTCTTGCTGAATCTTCTTATTGGCATTCAGTAGTGTTTCATTGAGTCCTGTTTCTTTTCATAGGTGACTCTTTCTCCAAAGTCTCATTGTTTTGCCCTATGACCTCAGTTATCTAATGAGTTCAAAAAAAGAAATTAAAGGGCTTTTTTCTTATTATAATGGTGAGAGCAACACTCTTCTAGTTTTGTACATCTGAAAATGGGTGTTTCTTCACATATCTAGAGTTGGGGAGGAGGAAGAATATATGAAAAGGTAATGTGTTATTAAGAAACTACTTTGAGCCATGCATTGTGCTAACTTGCCCATATTATCAAATTTAGACGTTAAACAATTACATAAGGCAGGAACCATTATTATTATTATTATTATTATTACCACACCAGTTTGTGCTCTTAACCATTTTGTGTACTGCTTTTGCTTTATCTTGTGTAATCATCACACTAATCATACGAGGAAAGGGATCATTATGATCTTAGTGCTGTTACACGACCAACACTTAGCAGAATCTTTAGCACATAGTGAATGCAGAATAAGTCCCTGTTGAATCAACTAGTGCAAATGCAGACTTCAGGCACATGTGCGATAGTCATTACATTATTTCAGCATTCCTTCCCTTCCCACATCACTGGAAGTTTGGGATGGGCTAAGATCTATGAATTCAGAAATGTATTTATTCATCTACTGGCTGTGTGAAGCTGAGTGGTGGAAAGGCAGTCACAGAACATGGGGCCTGGGCAGGCGTCCTGACTCTTCCTACCGACTTGTTGGCTTCATGCTAGGAAATTTGTTCCTCCCTTTGTGATGTGGCCTGTTCAGGCCTTTGGTGCCTGAACTATCTGACATTCTCGTAGCCAAGTCTGTAGAGTTGCATCATTTTAACCGCTGCTTCCCCCTCCCTGCATTCACTGCTTCCTTCTTTCTCAACATTCCAAAGTCCTGCTGCCTTACTTAAAGTCAGTTTTATAGTATGGACAGGATCTCCAGGTTAAGGTGTACATTTGTGATCTCCACAACAGAGCATGCATGGGGGTGAAATGCAGCTCACCAAGACAAGCATTCAGAGCAGTGGCCATGTCTGCTGGGGAAAGAGCATTTTTCACAGTTTCACAAAGGCACTCTGTGGGTTGTTTATGACCTTGATCTTGCATGAGACTGTGCCTAGCAGAGGAGCAAATCAGGAAAAGAACCCTTTCCCTTTGAAGCGCAGATTTCTAGTGATTTCTCTGCAGTAACCTCCGACCCCTTCTGCCACTGCCCTCTTCTATTTCTTGTGTTTCTTCTCTCATGTTCTTAGATTCCCCTTTGTTTGGCTTCATCTCCCCCTCCCCTCCCCTCCTACCTCATTCCACTCCACCACACACAAGCACAAAACACCAGTCCCACTTTCCTTCTCCATTTCCATTTTTTTCCCCACTGGGATTCTAAAACCAATCCTGATACTTGCACCTGCTCAGGAAATTAAAATGTTTAAGTTTTTTTGGCTGTCACATCACTGTGAGGCCAAACTGACAATCTGCTAACTACAGACTCAGAGCTAAAATAACAAAATGTTTTGCAAGCTGGGCCAGAATCATAAGGGGCGGATTCTTTTTTAGCTCTCCAAAGCCAACAACGCAAAAGAAAATACTCCACACTTCCCTTCTGCCTTTTCCATTAAACAGTGTGGGGAGAGTCTCCCTGGGGTGTGTCTGTGGACCTCTTAGTCGCCTTCCCCACTCCCTCTCCATCTTCCATCTCACACTTGCTTCTTGTGGATAATCTCCCTCCCTCCCGAGACGTGTACCCCGGAAGGGATCCTGAGAGGCTGTGATAACCAGGATCCCCACCTGGCATGGGGTCTGCCTGCCCACTTCCAGGCGTTGGGCCTGGAGACATGTTAGTTCTCTGAGAGAAGCCTGCCTCTCTGAAGGAGGCCAATGCTCTGCTTGAAGATAAAGGGGGTGGGTTTGAAATGCATCTCTCCAAGAGGTCTGACGGACACGGCTGATGGAACAGAAGTCATCTTGAAGGAACAGAAGAAGGAGAAGAAACTCTGACCACAGCTGCTTGGACACACCAAGTACACCCCATCTCAACATCTTTGCTCTTGGTGTTCTGTTTGCCTCAGATGTTCTTCCTCCAGTTCTGTGCATGGTCTGTCCCTCATCCTTATTTGGATATTTGCTCAAATTTGATCACTTCCCATCTGTCCTACATAAAAATGCTTATGTCACTTTACACTTTTATGACATTTATTGCCCCCTACCTGTAACTTATTTGCTTACCTTTTTTTTTTCTGTTATCCTCTCTCAAATATAAGCTTCACAAGGACAGGAATTTTGTTTTGCTAACTACTACCTTCTTTATACTTAGAACATGGCCTGGTAAATAGTGGGTGCTCATTAAATGCTTTTTTTCTTTTTTTGCGGTACGCAGACCTCTCACTGTTGTGGCCTCTCCTGTTGCGGAGCACAGGCTCCGGACGCGCAGGCTCAGCGGCCGTGGCTCACGGGCCCAGCCTCTCCGTGGCATGGGGGATCTTCCTGGACCGGGGCACGAACCCGTGTCCCCTGCATCGGCAGGTGGACTCTCAACCACTGTGCCACCAGGGAAACCCTAAATGCTTATTAAATGTATGAACCTTGGGAACATCTCAAGTGAGCCAGGCACCATGCCAGTTGCTTTACATCCTTTATCTCATTTCATATTCAAATCATCTTGCTGAACAGTTTTAGTCACCCAGACTTTACAGAGAAGGTGGCGGGAGGGTCATGATGTTAGGGATGCCTGGGCTATTTCCACAGTGACTTGACCTCTGGCCTGTCTGACCTCAGAGTCTATGTCCTATACACCAGAGCTTGCTGGCTTGTGAGCACTGGTGACCCCAAGTCTTCCTCGCCATCCTCCTTTCCCAGTCCTCCATCTGTGACAGGAAGGACTTTCAGTTGGGGCCCTTGAACACTTTTGGGGATATATAAGAGTTTCTCAGGCCCTCTTCCTGACTACACCTCCCTGGTCTGAAACTTCTTACATCAGTTTTCCTCCTGACTGGCATCCTGCTTTTCTCAGAACATCCTGAGAGATGATACCTTTCCCTGTGTACTTCTTCAGCTTCTATCCATAATTTAGTGATGTGTGAAAACAAATTTCACCTAAGGAGTTCCACTAAATTCATGAAGGAATAAAATATCAAAGCTTTTAAAATCTTTCATATTTGCTTTCTCCCTCAGCAGAGTTGCAGCTTTCTGGATCACAGTGTATAAATGACACAAGTGAGCTCTGAGAAGGTTGAGCAGTTTCTCTATGCCTTTGTTCCACCATGGTACCCAGTCCCAGAGGCCTGCATCCCAGTGATGGGAGCTGCATCCTTCTCATGGAAAGGACACTCCAGCCCTCCACTCACATCTGCATGCACAACAATTCTCCAGGCTGCAAGCCTGCTATGCCTGTACCACGATCACCGTGCATTGGGGCAGGTCCACCCTGCTAGTTGTCATTGTCTCAGTTCTGAACCCTTGCCGATCCCATCCCCCACCTCATATCCTACACTGCTCTCAGCTTGTTAAGCTTCCAGCCTCGTTCACCTGACTGTCCTGCAGACTTGAGGCTGTGCACTGCCTTCCTGTTCTTTGCACTTCTTCCTGTACCAGCCCCATTGCCTTGGGCAACCTTGTCCTCAAGTGACCTGGTCGAGAACCCCATCTTTGGCTATGTTCTCCTGTGGGAGGCCCCTCCTCTGGGTTTTCACAGGCACTGAGCAGGGATAACACCTTCTCTTCAGAAGTTCCTAGATGGCCTTTAATAGATATTTTAGGGACTTGATTTTGAGTGCCCTGGACCCCTTAGAGTACAGAAAAAGGGAACAGGAGGTTCTAAAGCCAAAATTCTTAACTTGACAAAGGTTTTAATTCAGTTCATTCATTTATTCAACAAGAACTTACTGATAACCTGATATACACCAGAGACCGTGCCCAGTGCCAGAGATTAAGAGATACAGGAGCCTCACCTTTCCTCTCACGGAGCTCAGAGCTGTGATACAGGTCAGACAGGGAGTAGAATGAAGCAATGCCAGCCAGTATTTGCTGAGCCTGTATTTCCATATTCCAGGTCCTATACCAAAGGGTTAACATGCTCCTTCCCGTCTAATCTGTGCTTCAGATTAGATGGAAAGGAGCAAATGTAAATGTGTATGCTGTCAGAAGAGCACAGGGATTCCCTGTAGACCCACTCGATGGTGATCAATGGGAAAGAGAGCAGGGCTGACGTCAGACAGAGCAGGCCATGTCGCTCTGCCTGTAAGTGGCATCGGGCTGCTATTAATTCCTGCCCCCTCCCCCAACCAGGTATAGTCCAGCTGCCCTCTTCCTCTCCTTAACGTCTGTAGTGTCTTTCTAACTGATTGCCTTCTAGCCAATTCCCCTGATCTACTTTCCTGTGCAGCAGACTGAGTCTTCTTTTCAGACAAGAAATCTGATTATAGTACCCTCAGCCCAAACTCCTTAAATGACTTTCTATTTCTTTAAGGTCAGGTCCAAAATCCATAGCTTGGCTGCTAAGGAATTCACCTGGCTCCTGCCTAACCCTAAACCTAACCCTTACCCTGACCTGGCTTCAGCCTCTGAGCTCACCACTGCCTTTCTGGCTCACTTCATTCTGGTCCCACAGGCTGTCTGGAAGTTCCTGGAGTGCCATGTTTTTTCCTCCCCCAGGGCTTTGACCATGCTTTCCCTCTGTGTGAAAGCCCCCTTCTCCCTTCTCAGGCTAATTCCCATTATTTGACAGTTTTCAGCTTGAACTGTTTTCTCTCACTTCCTTTCCTTTCCCTAGAATAATTCAGGCCTCCTATTATATGCTTCTGTGGTACACCATCTTTATTCTTCTAGCCTTTATCATAGCTGTAGATGTTATATATGAGGTGAAATGGTTGGCCATCCACTAGTCTTTGGTCAGAAGACAACTTATAATTAAAATAGCTGTTGTTGGTGTATCTAATCTGTGACGAAAGAAACGGAAGAACAGCTTCAGGGCTAACAGTACATTTTGACTTCTGTAAGAAACTTGCTTTGCTTACTTGCTTGGGGCAGGAAGAACCGGGTTCCTGATTGGCTGATTCAAAATTAAACAGCTCCCTCCTGCCTTGAGATCTTCCCGTCCCGTGAAGGGTATAAAGGCCTCGCCCGACTGTTAGTCGGGGTCTCACTCACTTCTCTCCGAGTGGGACCCTGTCCGGACAGTTTGTGTAAGCTTCTATACTTGTACTTGTATAAATCCTTTGCTGATCTTTCTACTTGGTGTTGGTGATTCTCGGGTGTCCTTGGTTGGGACACGGGTTGCATTTACCGGGGAACTCGACTCCAGGCGTGTGGCTCCCGGACCGCAACAAATCTTATGCCACAAGGACTTTGGTTGAGCAGGAAACACTCTCAATGCATCAAACCACAATGGTGGGTCTATTAGTTTTAAAAAGGCAGCTCAGTGCTACTAATAAGTGAATGACCCTATCCCCACATGAGTTATACTCTGGTGTCTCTAAGTACTTAATAATTACAAAGTAATTACTGCTTATACCTTGGAGTTGTTACGTCACAAATTACAATGCAAAGGGGACCAGTCCATCAAAGATTTTTCATTGAGGAAGGTGGAGAGCAGGTTGGCAGGACAGTAAATTAAAAAGGGAGAATTGGGCTTCCCTGGTGGCACAGTGGTTGAGAGTCTGCCTGCCAATGCAGGGGACATGGGTTTGAGCCCTGGTCTGGGAGGATCCCACATGCCACGGAGTGGCTGGGCCCGTGAGCCATGGCTGCTGAGCCTGCACACCTGGAGCCTGTGCTCCGCAACGGGAGAGGCCACAGCAGTGAGAGGCCTGCGCACCGTGATGAAGAGTGGCCTCCATGCCGCAATTGGAGAGTGCCCTCGCACAGAGGCGAGGACCCAACACAGTCGAAAATGGATAAATGAATAAATAAATCAAATTTAAAAAAGAAATCCTGAATGCTAAAAATAACTTAAAAAACAAAGGAAAAAAAAAGGGAGCATTGTCCTCTTTCTTGTTCATGGACAGGGAGCCCTTTGTCTTCAAAAACATGTGAGACTAAGCAGAGGAATGTGGGCCAAACCCTGAAACTTGATCCCCTTTGCAAGATGTAGGTGGTATAAAACATGCTTATATAATTATAAGGAAGGTCTGGTACTTTTGGGAACAGGATGGGATGATGAGCCTAAGATCTTTGAAGAAGGCACCCCCTTCTTCCAGCAATTTAAGGTGTAGAGAACACCATGCAGTCAGGCTTGGGGAAAAACCGTCACTGGAACATTTATAGAAATCAGCAAGTGGACCAGTTTTGAGTGTGTGGTTGGGTGTTTGGCCAGGATTGTCACAGTTTTCAGTTTGTTATGCTACAATCTTCCCTTGGTCTACACTCAAAATTTAGTAAGAACAAGAGTTTCCTTGAGTGAATTAATTCTGTGTTCTTTTCTGACTCCCAAGACTTGATAAGCTCTTTGAGGACAAAACCATGTCTTATCTTTGTTGTCCCAATACTCATTTCAAGGCTTGGTGCAGCGTGGTCACTTAATGTTGTTGAGTTTGGATGAATGGGCATCTGAACATTTTTCAGTGAGAGGAGAGGAAGAGCCACTGAGAAGGAAGAATTAAGAGAGAAAAGTCTTGATGTGGGTGGGAGGAGATGGAATGTATTGCTCAGATGTTTGAAAAGGGGTTAGTTATAGAGAGGAGAGGAATGCCTGTTCTGATGAGGCAGACAAAGTGAAAGAAGCAGGGGCATTTGGGGATAAGAGTAGTGTAGAAAAGGGAGGTGATATGGATAGGCTTGTACTTCTCCATAATGTTTCTTCTTAACAAAACTGTAAAGAAGAGATGTGTGTATGTGTATGTGTGTGAGTGAGAGAGAGAGAGAGAAAGAGAGAGAGAATCCTGGTTTAAGGGCATGAGGACTAAACATCATGGCACAGAAGGAAAACCAGTGAACCTTAGACAGTGGCTCTTCCACTTATCTGTATGACATTGGATAAGAAGATGCTTTATTTCTCAGAGTTCCTTCCTCAGTAAAAGAAGATTAATTTAGCTCACTGATTTAATGTGATGATTTATTTAGCTATCACAAATGATATCTCTTTGTCAGCTCTAAAACATATTACAAATGTATTTCTTTGAAAGATCTATTTATAGTTTAGTTTAGTTGAGGAAAGAAATTTAATCCATCTAAACAGTATGATGAACTAAGTATAAAATGTTAAAAAAAAAACCCAAGACAACCCTATGAGAGCACAGAAATACAGAATATCAGCTTGGTGGATTTTTGGAAATCATTGACACAATCTCCCATATTGTATAAGAGTATTTTCCTGTTGTAATTATTTCTATATACATCTCTATTTGTCTTTCCCCATCCAGTTTGCTAATTCCCCCCAAAAGAGATAATATCTCTGTATGTCAGCATCTATTAAAATCTTATTTATAAGCTAATTGCTTAATACCTGTATATTGAATTGACCTGTTGAAAGCTCTCATTTTACAATTGGAAAAACAGGCTCGAATATCTCAAGTGACTCTGCAAATCTCACAAAACTAGGTCTTCTCACTGCCAGCTTAGTGTTTTTTTACAATCTGGTCTCAGGAAAGTGATGGACCTTGAAGCTGCGTAGCACAGGGAGATCAACTCGGTGCTTTGTGACCACCTAGAGAGGTGGGATAGGGAGGGTGGTAGGGAGATGCAAGAGGGAGCAGATATGGGGATATATGTATGTGTAGAGCTGATTCACTTTGTTATAAAGAAGAAAGTAACACACCATTTTAAAGCAATTATACTCTAATAAAGGTGTTAAAACAACAACAACAACATAGGAGCAAACAGAAAACAGGACATTCCTGGCAAACAAAACAGCCTGAGCAAAGGCACTGCATCAGAAATGGGATTTGAGTGTTCAGGGGTCCTTTGGAGGACCAGCCTGGTTGCAGTGGAGGGCACACATATTTTTATGGGGCTTGCTATCCTCTCATGAGTTCTGAGAAAAAGAATCAAGAAATTGTCAAAGAGAATAATAAAAATCTTAATTATTTAGCAATTTGTCCAGTACTAAATTCTAAGGTGGGCAACACTAGTGTCATATAAAATGAATGCAAAATTGAACACATCAAGTCAAATAAATGCTTCCTTCTTGCCAAGGTCTCCTTGGAATTACATCACAAACAACCCTCATGATAATAATGAATCGAAGAAGTCTCCTTAATTTATTTCAAAGGCAAATGCCATTGGATAAGTTTGAGGTCACTAGAGGTCCTTCATGGAGTCTGACCAATCTTAACGGAGCACCCACTTACTCCAGAGGGAAAAGTAGACCAGTGTCTATTAGTCCCTGACTTTCCTGAATCTAGTATCCAAGGACCACGCCTTAGCATTGTGTGTCACTAAATTGAATAGAATGCATTTCAGGGCTTATTGAAAAATGTACATAAAATCATGGAGGGCTTTCTGGAGGAAGGATGGCTTTGGTAACATCTTAAGAATGGAAAACTACTGTTAGAGCCCTTCATTGTCTCCCTAAAGGTGGTGTGCAAAGCCCTCTAAATCCACCCGTCTTTTGCCATTAAGTTTTGTCTCCTAACATTTCTCTTTCATGTCCATAAACCCCAATCATACCAAACTGCTCATAGTTCCTTGAGCTATTTATTGCAATTTCACACCTCTGAGTTCTTAAATATGCTAATTTTTCCACCTAATGCACCATTGCCCTCCTTCTGACTGGAGAGGATGTCTTCTCTGTGTTCAAGACCCGTATGACTATTTCTTCCCCCAACTAAGGTACGGTTGATTACTATTCCTTGTGTCCCACTCTGTATCTTATATCACCTTCCTTATCTCACTATCCTGAATCCTTTTTTATTTTAATAAGAATTTACTGTATTTATCCCTAGACTGTGAGCTTAAAGACTAGGCTCCATGTATTACTGGGGACTCTATTCCCACTAAGTCACTGATGCAAAGTAGGTGATCTGTTTGTCAGATGAATGAATGGATTAATGAATGAATGAAAGATGCCAAGCTAATAGTTTAGTGCATCCAGGAGCCAGGTGGTTGCATTAGGTAGAATGCAGATGCACTTGGCTGCAAAAAATAGACAAGCCAACTATATTAGCATAAATGGAAATTGATCCATGCGAAGTTTCTGCAGGGCTGTGAGGCTCAGGGTTGGGTGATTCACAGCTCAGTGATGTTAGTTGGACCTGACTTCTTTCTTTCCTTCTGCTCTGCCTTCTCCTCGCTCCCCCTGGTGGCTGCAAGTTGGTTTCCAGCATCTCCCAAGACCTACAGGCATCCAGATCCACAAGAGAGATGACCTGTCTCCTTGGAAAGCTCTTGGAAGAGAAAGGACACATTTTCCCCCAGAAGCCACTAGGTAACATTTTCCCAGTTTGGATTGGGTGGCCACTCCTGAACCAGTAACTGTTGTTGGGAGGTGAGATTTGTTGAGAAGTCACACGTTCTGCCTTAGAGCTGGGGGAAATTGTTTTTGAGGGGGAAAAAATGAGAGAGATGTGGATACCCAACAAAATAAGACTATTTTAAAGAAAGGAAGGCAGGATTAGGGGGAGGTGATCACAGTGACTAGAATGGCATGGAAAGGACATGCCCAAAAGCCATTCCTGTGGTCTGTGTGACCCTGAACTTTTATTCCTTGTTGGGTTGGAATTTGGGGCTCTCACTCATTGTCTTTTGCCTTATAAAAGAAAGTGTTTTTTTTTTTTACATCTTTATTGGGGTATAATTGCTTTACAATGGTGTGTTAGTTTCTGATTTATAAGAAAAAACTCCCAACAGAATGTGTGTGTGTGTGTGTGTGTGTGTGTGTGTGTGTATCACGTATATACATCTCCAAAGTTTGACCTGACCTTCTGTTCATGATGTGTCTGCCAAGGTAGAGGTGAAAGTCATCTTGAGTCTCTGTCAGGCTGAGGTGCAGCAGAAAGGACCCTCCTCTCCAGAGAAGCTAGTTTGCTGCTCTTGGAATGTACATGAAGGGGACACATTTCTCACTGTCAAATGCCTTCTTCTCCATTCTGCAAAAATTTACAGGTGCAGAAATCCTGTCCAATTAAGGGAAGCTTCAGCATTTGAATTCTGGACTCACTTGCTGGGACCAGATCCAGGGAGGTCCAGACCTGTGGAGCCCCATGCTGTGCCAGGGGTTTATTCACATTGTCTTCTTTGATCATCCCTGTGGTAACACTAAGGAAAGAGACCTGCAAGGGGATTCACAGGGAAGGCACTTCTCCTGGTAAACAGGCTTGTTCCAGACACATCACCAATCTACCCCCTTCATCTCCCTCCACCTACATGCTGAAGGTTTCTTTTGACACCTTTCTCTTCTGACCACCCATTTCTTTTCCACTTCATCACAAAAACACAAACAAACCAAAAACAAGCACGATCAACCAAACAGATAAGTTCCCTCCCACAAAAACAAAGACCAGAAAACACAAAAACAAAACAAACCACCACCACCATCAACTCTTACTGGCTTCACAGTAAGAGTATTCAGCATGAATCCAAAGTTTAACTGTTGTCTGGAACAACTTTACATTCATCTCATTGAATTAAAACAAAATTCAAGTCTGTTTAAAAGGCAAGGAAACTTGGACACACCAGGGAAATGTTTTAGTTGACATATGCTCGTCTTAGCCTCTGCCTGAGTAGAGATGTGTGCTGTCTGGTGGGCTGCTGCTCTGTTCTAGTCTTTGATTTTCTCTCCCATGAAAGGAAGAAATTCATTGAGTCAGCAAATACTCATTGTACTACATGGCAGGTACTAATATTAGCTCTAGCAATATAGCTATGGACAAGATCTTCCTGCACCTGCTCTTCCAGAGCTTAATTCCGGGTGGAAAGATGGACACCAAACCCATGAATCAAGATGTGATCAAGAGAATTTCAGCTGGTGATAATTGCAATGAAGAAAGTAACACAGGGAGATGTGGTAGGAAGTGTCTGGGGTGGAGGGCTAAGTTAGATGAGGTCAGGGAAGACCCTCTGGAAGAAGAGGACATTTGAGCAGAGGCTTACATGATGGGAAGGACCCAGCCATAGGGAGGAATGAGGTAGTGCTTTCCAGGAAGGGAGAAGCAAAGTCGGAGTTTGGAAGTCAAGAGTGAGCTTGGCTTGTTTGAAAAAAACAGAGAGAGAAAGGGAAGAGTGGTGGATGGTTTCTAGATTCTGGTCCATGCTGATGAGAAACAGCCAAGGAAATAAGTATGTAGGGCAGAGACTACAAGGGTATGAAATGTGGAGTTTTCAGTTGTCCTCCCCAAGGAGTCAAGATGACATTTCCCTCCTGGCACTACCCCATGTGACAATGCACATGGAATATTGCTAATCAGGGAAGCTCACCTGAGCCTTGGTGTCCAGAATCTCTACTGAGGCTCCATCAAGTGGGCATGGTTGGTTGATTGCCCTCATGAATTCAGTCTCTAGCCCCTCCAGAGGCTGACTGATATTCCATGACCAAAAGCCTCCACCTCAAATCACATTGTTATTATCAGGTGTGGCCAGCCCCACTCTAAATCACATTCTTTTTTTTTTTTATCATTTTTAATTTTGTTGCGGTATGCGGGCCTCTTACTGTTGTGGCCTCTCCCATTGTGGAGCATAGGCTCCGGACACACAGGCTCAGTGGCCATGGCTCACGGGCCTAGCCGCTCCACGGCATGTGGGATCTTCCCGGACCGGGGCACAAACCCGTGTTCCCTGCATCGGCAGATGGACTCTCAATCACTGCGCCACCAGGGAAGCCCCTAAATCACATTCTTAGGCTATTCAGTGTGACCCAAGGGCCCGAGGCAAACAAAGACACCACTACCAGGTATATCGCAAGGGCCTGGAGATCAGTTCCCAGTAGCGAGGGCAAAGGCCACAGGTCTTTTTGTGGAAGATTAAATTTTAGATTGCCCACTCTATGAACATCTTCCACAGGACATCATTTCAGTGGTGCTCAGGCTTCCGGCACACACGTTGTTCTTCTCTTGGTCCTCTGCATCCTTTTGGATGCATTGGGTGAGGCGGGGAGGTCCTTCCCTGCATTGGCAGGCACACAGGGGAGGAGCACCACTGCAGGTGGGACATTCTCTCACCTGTCAGGTGCAGGCTCCAGAGCAGACATTGGCATGAGGTTACCTGGGAGGCAGCCTGGGAACGTGATGGAAATTACCCTTGAAAAGTTGTCCTCAGACAGCATTCTGCTCAGAAAGGACAGCCTGGAGGGGAAGGCAACAAACTGGCCCTCTCCTACTGTCTCTATGGCAACCATTGTAGTCCAGTGCTCTGGGTACTTCAGATCCATTCCTAAGCTTTATCCCTCCTCCTGACCAAAATGTTGTCAGCTTTGTTTGAGGGCAGGTGCACTGCTTGTGAATCCCCTCTGGGCCATGACAGTTCAGGCAGGTGCCTTTCCTACTGTGCTGGTAGCTGGCATCTGACAAAGAGAGGGAGGGAGCTGACTTGCCTGTGGACCCACCTGAAATTGGTCCTGTGTCTTATCATGGCTCTGCAGTCCCTATATTAGGACCTCCATCCACCCACCTCACTTTAGACTAAGCTACTTACCTGAATTGGCCCTTCCTTTTCAGCCCTGCTCTCTCCTCCTAGATCTATCCAAGTCTGACACAATCTGAACTATCCCTCCAAGTTTCATCAATAGAGAGTCAGTGTGGTGGTCCAATGGGAATGTGAGATCACACAGTGATCATTGGAAAAACCAAGTCTGCCTGTGCTAGCTTAACTCATTTGGAAAATTACTTGGAATCTCTGAGCCTGTTTCCTCCTATCTGAAACATCACAGGCTTCTTATGAAGGAGTCTGTACACACAAGTACTGAAGGCAGTGATCAATACATTATTAGCTATTATTGTTGTCCTGGTGGCTGCTGTGAGTGTTCAATGAGGAGATACATGTCATTAGTACACAACAGTTGCTCATTGCACAGATTTCCTTTCTTGCCAAGGTCTTTGTCCTCTTTGTCTGAAACTGTATATAAGCCCATGTTCCTGTCCTCTGTAGTAAAAGACTTTTGCTTTAGTCTCCCACGCCTCCCTTGAGTCTCAAAAGGCTGACTCAGGAGTTAATGATCAGGAATGTGAAGATGTAGAAATAAAGAATAGTTAGGCTGGGAAACTGGTAACAATTTAGCCTGTAAATCCACCACATAGCAGAGTCACCAAACTCCCAGTTCCCTGAAAGATATAGATGAAGGCCTGACACATATTCCTAAGTTGTTTTTATAGGAAGCTGACCCCCACCAGATGAAAACTGCTGACCACAAGAACATAGACCCTAGACTTGTTGAAACCAGAAAGTTGATGATGCTTGAAACTTCACCTTGATGTCAACCAATCCAAGAATTGTACACGAGCTGATCATGCACCCTGCAGCCCCTCCCTCACATGGCCTTTAAAACTCCTTCCCTGAAAACCATCAGGGAGTTTTGGTCTTTTGAGCATGAGCTGCCCATTCTCCTTGCTTGGTGCCCTGCAATCAATGCTGTGCTTTCCTTCACCACAACCCAGTGTCAGTAGATTGGATTTACTGTGTGTGGGTGAGCAGACCCAAGTTTGGTTTGGTAACAAGCCTAGCTCATTATGCACAGCACTTTGGGAGCTGAATGCACACACACACACACACACACACACAGACTCTTCATTCTCTCATCTCCAACCACACCTCCCTCCTTGCTCTTCCTCAAGTGTCTGAAATGAGCCCATCTCCAGACATTTGTTCTTTTATGTCTTTTGCTTGTAACACTTTTCCCAGGATAACTGTGTGGATCAACACTTTATTTCAATTGGGCCTGTGCTTAAACACCAGCCCCTGAGAGGTCTTTCCTGACCTCACCACTCTTCCCCTTCCCCTGCTTGTTTTCCCCCATGGCATGTATCACTCCTGATGTTATATTATACATCTGATTGTTTATTTTATATCTTCATCAGAACTTATGTTACATCAGAACAGGTTCTTTGCTCAGTACTCTGCCCTCTATTCCTAGAATAGTGGTAGTTACATAGGAGGTACTCATCTGATATTTGTTGAATAAACTGAAACATATTCTCTTGCATCATATTCTCATGGTTTTCATGTTTTGTTTACACATACAGGCCTAGAAGATGGTGTCCAGGACTTATCTGTTTTCTGTCTCCACTTAGTACACTGAAAAAGCATTGGTTTATATCCCGCACTCAAGGAAGACATTTATAATTCACTTATATTTATCTACCCATCAGTCTCTTTTTACTGAAAACAGATTTACTGATGTCTGTGTTGCACTTAGTCCTATGCTTGATTTTCTAGGAATTGAAAGATGATTGAAGGTCATCCTGCCTTCAAAGAGCTCATAGTTCAGTAAATTGAAATAACACCTCAGAAGAAGAAATGTGTTTTCCATGGTAACTCAGTATATTATATATAAACACATGCACACACGTGATGAAAACAGATATTTTAGGAAGCAATGCTCTCTGCTATTGTCTATTCATTCTTTGGCACTTTTCAAAAATGCTGCTGGCAACTCACCATACTGATTTTATGACTCACTAAAGAGTATGACCTATAATTTAAAAAACACAACTGTAATACAACTTATTTTCCCGGATTACATAGGAAATTGTGTAATTATTATTTCCCAGATATTCCATGTCTGCCTTCTCCACTATGATAATGATAATGATAATGATATATACTACTATCTTACCCTACACCAAACACTGTTTTAAGCACATTTCATGGACTATCTTGTTAATAGACTAGGCCTATTGCTAACCCCATTAAACCAACTGGATAATAAGCCCAGAGAGATTAGAAAGTCATATTTTTGTTGTTGTTGTTTTTTTGGCTGCGCCCTGTGGTATGCGGGATCCCGGACCAGACCAGGGATCAAACCCCTGTCCCCTGCAGTAGAAGCGTGCAGTCTTAACCACTGGACTGTCAGGGAAGTCCCTAGAAAGTCATCTTATCTAAAATCTTACAACTGGTGAGAGGCAGAGAGCTGGAATCTGTCTTTGGAGCTCTGCTCTTAACCACTACACCACACTGATTCTCTAGAGCCACTGGACTTGGTCAAGGTCCATATCTGTTTTCACCTGTATGCCCAGATTTGAAAGCTCCCAATTCCCCTGGGCTCTTTCCCCCTTTAAGTGATGTTATTTCTTCATCTCATAGTGTAGTATGATAAAGTATATATCTGATCTTTGTGCCCAGTTCCTGGCACAGAGCTTCAAATGCCCTTGGAATTTCTTAAGTTACTAGAGTGTTTGTTATGCTAATGAGGTGACTCATGGTGTATTAGATGGCTTCAGGATGCTGGGTGCTCATCAAAAAGACCTACTTCATAATTAGAGGGTCGTGGCCACATTGCACCTGGTCTTATGCACCTTGTTCATGAGAAGCTTCCTGCCATCTCCATATGAGACTGGTCTCCCTACAGGTCACTATTTTTTTTGTCTGCTGAGTTTTCTGATTTTTAGTGTTTATATCATTCATTGATGGAGAGTACAGAGGTTAGATTTAGCTCTCAAGTGGGCACTATGTTTTTAAAATCCAGAAAAAATTCCTTAAACTGGATTTTTGTCTTCTCTTGGGACTCTGGGAACACACTTCCTCAACTCCAAAAATGGGCTATATCAGAAAGTGCCTCCATACACAGTTCACACTTACTCTCATGTCCCCTGTCCCCACCACCCTTCACTGCCTCACCTCAGTTCTACTCATTCACATTAACTGCCCAGCTTCATCCTTTCCCTA
>NW_006788189.1:2549582-2612146 GCF_000442215.2 Lipotes vexillifer
CCAGAATGTTAGTGGAAGTGGAATCCAGGAAGTTTCATTCTTTTCTTCCACAGTCATTCATATGTTTATTCAACAAATAAAGAGTGAGTGCCTGCATGTGCAGAACTATTCTAGATGCATGGATGTATTTTAACACGAGTATTTAAATATGACTGTCCTCCCCAAACCCCCATGAAGGAAGGGAGGCACAATTATTTGGGAAGATGGACAAGCTGACAAAAACAGTACAATACAATACCTAATTAAATGGAAAGGAGTACAGGGTGCTTTGTGGATACAGGGGACAACTGATCCCATAAGGGTCAATGGGATAGTGAAGGAAGACTTCCAGCCTTTCTTGAGAAGCAGTCTTATGGTTGGTGTGAAGGGTAATTAGGACTGATCCTGGGGGAATAGAAAGAGTCCTCCAAGCTGGGGCAGGGCAGATTTTGAAAGACAAGAGGTACGGTTGCATAGGCACAGAAACAGTTCAGCATGCTTGGAAAGGACCTGCAAGGGGATAAGGAGGGGGATGACAGTGTCAGATACACATGAAGGAACATGGAGAATGAGAGGGCAGGATCTGTGGGGCTGCCTAGGCAGAGGTCCTAAATTCATGAGTATCGAGGATCTGGACCACTGGCAGGGGCCAAAGAGGGATGTCAGCAATGGAAAGTGCCAGGATGTAGAAACTCACAGACCCAAGAAGACCGCGAGTGCCATCCTAAGCATCTTCTGTAGAGCACAGGCCTCCAGTGATGTAGCTGGATGAGCCAGAGACACACCTGGTTTGTCCTTACTCCCAGCAGTGACACAGGAAGATCTGGACAGCTCTCTCTCAGCCTCCAGCAGAGGGAGAGGAGGAACAAGCAAAAAAGCTGACCATGCCCCCAGCCAATTCTATATTTCTGGAGCCAGATGCCTGGATCAAGAGAAGGGAAAATTTGTCACTCGATATAAGATTAAAGTTTTAATCTGTGTTAGTTTACAAGAACCAATAGTAACTGAGACCTCCAAGGCTTGCACAAAATGTCATCAAAGGACAAGAAGAGAGTTTGACAGGGCCTGGTTGAAAGCAATGATTGGAAAAAATAAATAAAATATTTACATGTGGGGGCATCATTGGCTACATATCACCTAATATGCTAGTTACATAGGGCTGAACAAGATTCATGTCAGTCTGAAGGACTTATCTGAGTGGCTGGTCCTGAGGTCCAGATTTAGACAAAGATGGTCTGGGAATGAGAATGGTCAGGAACATGGGAGGCACAGGGCACATCACCCCCACAGGGTGAGGAGGATGCAAAGGCAACTAAGCAGCAGATGAGTTCACAGGCTCAGGCCAGAGGCATGATAGCTGGCCTCATCTACTTGGGGTTTTTGAGGGCTTAGGCAATAAGTAAAGAAGACAGGGAAAAACAGCACAGAGCAGGCCATTCTGGCACCTAGGGAATGGCAGGGGCAGGCACACTCACTTTGTCCACCTTGTGGTCTGAGCAGTGAAAGGTAACTCCACAGGTGCATGTCCTTTGAATTGCAGGCCAGCTGCCTTCTCACATCCACGGTGACCATGGATCCATATGGATCAGTGTGTCTGTTATGCTTCCTTCAACTCTCAATTACTGTAAATGAATTTCTGCAGAATCACCGAGAAGGGGGAAGATTTACAACAGATTAACTTTCATTTAGTTTAACGGAATTGTCTAAATACATAAATCCAAGCCTGCCTCAAGCTCATGAATTTTTATAGCTCCTGTTTGGTTGACAATCCTTTTCTCCCTTTCTTTCCTTCCTCCACCCCTCTTTTCCCCTCCTCCTCTGCTCTGCCTTTGGATCTGCCTGGGTTCTGCACCTCTGTCAGACACTTTGCAAGCCGGAATATGAAAGCTTCCAGAGACCTGTGTAAAATATATTTATGGTGTGTCTCTGCAAATACTCTTGTTTAGTCATAAGAGTATAAATGCAGCATGACAAGCAATTTGTTGCATGAAAGCTGATATTAATGACTTGACATATTCATACCTACTTGTATGATCAGATTTTTTTTTGCCAGTGACATACTCTGGTCCAAAGTGTCTTATATTAAGACTACCCCTTTCCTCATATTAAGAGGAGAACATCTTCCCAAGTTCCCATATGATTCCTGTGGGTACCAATGAGCTCATATCTTTATATGGGAACCTTACTGTGGGAAGCAGAGTGTCCAAGGGAGACAGGTTTTCCATTAATTGAATCAATAGAATTTCCTGGCCTGACTGCTTCTGTTAGATGCTGGGGTGTACAATGGGACAGGACTGCAATGGCCCCACTGCACAAGCTCACTGTCTAGTGGGGTGCCATGGACATCTAAGTCCAGGGCTGAGCTGGGATGAACCTATTCAGTTTTCTGTCTAATGCTACCTTCCTTCAAGATTGTCATGGAAAATTCTCATCACACTTCTAGGAGTGTTAGTGACTGTAATGATCAGGTACTGGGTAAAGCAGAGCAATCATTTGGGGAATTAGGACCTCTATCAAACCCATTTTGTTTTCTTCCATAACTTCTCTCTTTGGAGCCATTTTGCCCAGGAGGAAATTATCCAAAGCAAACCACCCCTTAAAGAAGCACAGTCCTCAGATTTATGAGACAAAGTTCAAGACAATAAGACATCAAATAGAGAGGGTTTAAAAGACAATTCATGTCCATGTTCACTTCCACTAAGACTGGGAAAGCTCTGAGCTGGGGAGAGTGTGGTGAGGAAAGAGGGATGGGAGCCGTGTAAGCCCTGCCCTGGCCTGTCCTTCCCAGTGAATCCAGTGAGGTGGGGGCATGGAGAGAAGCTGTGTTAAACCTGGCGAGATGAGAGGCTCTCTGCTGCATCAGGACCAGACTTGAGGATGGTGCTGATACTGACCAGTTTTCTTGGCCTCCTTAATCAATAGAAATTGAATAGAGGCCAGACTAGAAATTCAGGTAAGGCTTTATTGGGGCTCCTGCAGGCGCAGGAGGGAGCAAAAACAAGTAACACATTCCCTTCCTCACTCCCCTAGGTGGGTTCCTTATATGGGGTGAGGGTAGGGGTGGGTCCAGGGGTCGGGCTGGAGGGGTGGCTGAGGTACTCTGCCCACCCCTTGGTAGTGCTGTGTGCAGGGGTCATGCTCAGTACCCTGCTTTTGCTCCCAGCTCTTCAAAGGTGGCAGTTGGCTTTTTTGGTCTTTTTGTATCATTTTTGTCCATAATTTGCCCCAACTGTGCAGGCACACAGTTATTTTTAGTCCCATATAACTTCTTTGTATTTCATTGCTTGAGGAGATGTTTGTCCAGGTTCAATAATTACAGCAAAAGGTCCCAGATCCCAGGCTGTCTCAGTGTCAGCCTCACAACTCCACTCTGCACCACAAGGTGGGGGTGTGTGGGTTGAGGGGTGATGGTGGTTAAGATACAGAAGCAATACAGATCAAGTTCCCCCAGGACTTTTCCCTTTTCCATCCTCAGGGCTGTTTTAAGCATTAGACGGGGAATCATGCAGCAATCAGACACAGCGAAGACTGATGACACAGAGGCCCAGTGAGGAGCTATTGGTATAACCCATTGATGAGGTGCCATGGGCCGGAATGGCACATGGCAGTGGGAATGGCAATGACTCAACAAAATGACAGTGAGGCAGGAGGTAGATGGGCTCCAGTCTGGGCATTTACAACTGGCCTCCTAGTTACATTTCTTGGGGTGAGAAAAAGATGAGCTTCAGGCCAGACACTTACAACTAGCCTCCTGTTTGCATTTCATGAGACAGGAGATAGGTGGGCTCCAGGTTAGGCATTTACAACTAGCCTCCTGTTTGCCCTCCAAAATGGAAGCAACAACAGAAACAGGGTAAATAGCCAGGCTCTGTATCCTGTGGACACCTTAAGATAACAGTCATGGCAGAGACAGAGAGGGGCTAAACCCTGTTTGAGGAAAAGATCGAGAGGTCACATATCTCCCATCCTTGGGGCAAGAGAGACACTGCACATGTGCAGAAAGGCTCCTTAGGGGTCAAAAATCAGGGGACAATGTCAGGCCATAATGAGTTTTACTTCTCCCAGCCTCCTTTGTGTTGTGATCCATCTTGGCTGAGAGGTGTGTGTGCACCTAGGGGGAGGGTCCTGAAGCAAATTAGCCAGGGGGGAAAAAGCAAGATGATTGGTCAGAAGCGAGACAAAGACCCAGAAGAACTGCCCTATATAAATGACCTAATCGGGACTTTCCTGGTGGTACAGTGATTAAGAATACACCTGCCAATGCAGGGGATATTGGTTAGAGCCCTGGCCCGGGAAAATCCCACATGCCGTGGAGCAACTAAGCCCTTGTGCCACAACTACTGAGCTTGCACTCTAGAGCTGGCAAGCCACAACTACTGGGCCTACATGCCACAACTACTGAAGCCCGTGCGCCTAGACACCGTACTCCACAAGTGAAGCCACCACAATGAGAAGCCTGCATGCTGCAACAAAGAGTAGCCCCCACTCACTGCAACTAGATGAAGCCTACTCACAGCAATGAAAACCCAATGCAGCCAAAATAAAAAATAATTAATTAAATTAAAAAAATTTAAAACTTATGTTTAAAAAATAAATAAATAAATAACCTAACCGCCTCTTTATTGCGCTCTTCCTCATTAGGGGGGACTCCCACACCATTTCTCTTTGGGTGTACATCTCTGCCTTGCTTCTATCTTAACTAAACAAACTATTTCTCTGTGTGCTCTCCCACTTGTTGTTGTGCTGTATCTCTAATAATAAACTTTGTATTTGTTTTTACAGTTTTTGCCTCTGTGAGAAATGCATTTTTCACTGGGGGCAAGAGCCAGGGAAAAATAGCTTCTAGCCTCTAGCCCTTGCCTGTCTGTTGGCTAGGATTCCTGGTTTTCATCTAGGCTACCCGGGTTCAATTCCTGGACAAGGAATTAAGACCTCACTTCATGCCACCGCTCACTGCTGCCTCTCTGAGATCAACAGTAGAAAATGGGAAGAAAGTCAGGTGATGTGAGCATTGTACCCGGGTATCACAGTGATGCAAACTTCTACTGGATTCCAAATCATCCCTGCCTCCTATCAACCCCAGGGTGTATAGTTCCTCTTCCACAATTCATTAGCTTTTGACCTGAAGAGCAGATACCTTAGAGACTGAAATTTAGTGAGAATATTTGACATTTTTATAATTCCATGACCAAAGCAGACCTTGCAGGACAAAGGTCAAATTGTTAGTTTTACCCCTGAGGCCCTGAGGATTTCATAATATGAAAAAAAGAATCCCATGACTTATATCCTCCTCATAAGAAACCTTTCCCCTCCAAGCTATTTTGTGACTTTCTAGGAGATGGAAGGGGATAAAACAAAACTTCTCTTGAGATGGTCAAAATAAAATTAATTCCTATTCTCAGGATGAGGTTGAGAAAGCACAATGGAAATTTTTCTCACTGAGCCCAGAGGCTGCTTGGTCTCTCTGACGATTTGTAGGAAGTTGTTACCTTTGTACACATCTACTTGTGCCCTCGTGCACAAGGGGCTGTGTCTGGTGCTGTGCTTTGATTCTGACAGCAGTGGTAGGGAGAGGAGCCTTCCCCAGCACAGCAGGACACAGACAGCCCAGCTTCTTGGGGGAAGATGACTCCACAGAATGTCTTGAAGAAGATGGCTTTACCAGAGTGGAAAAGAGGTTACAGGGCTTTTCTGGAAGAACAGAGAAAAGGAGGGAGACCAGATCTTCTGCTTTCAGGTCAGGTGTATTTGCAACAGCTCCAACTCTGACAAGAGAACTAGACATTTTATCTACCAGCAAGACATTTTGGTGGCTTCAGAAGCCCACGAGCTACCATCTGTAGCCCTCGTGGCCAATCACAATCACTTGAGACACAGTGTATGCTCTTGCCTGCCCTCTTTTGTAATGTGAACTTTGTAGATTTGTATTCTTTTTCTTTCTTTCTTTTTTTGTTTTGGTTATTTAGATTTAAGTGTTTTATATATTAAAAAAAATACATAGTTCCTCCCTTGCAATTATTTGTGTTGGTGCTTTGTTTGCATACTAGATTGTAAACTACTAGAGGGCAAGGGCCATCGTTTATGCATGCTTGCTTCCCCTGTAGCAACTGAAAGCATTATACAGAGCACTGCATCTGATGGCATGGGCCAGAATACAAAATTTGAAGCAGGAAGAACTGGGTGTGCTTCTGGTTTTATCTCCTTCTTGCAGTGTGACCTTGTGCACCTGCCCTAACTTTTTTGAATTTCAGTTACCTTATCCCAAAAGTGAAGATACCAAATTCAGCTACTACAGGGCATTATTGTTAGGATGAAATGGCATAAATGATAATAAATGGATAAGTTAATATTTGGAGGTTAAAATTTGATCAAAGTCTTACGTTTAGGCTATGTTAAACCAAAAGCCATAATTTCCTAGTTGTAGATCATTAAGTTTCACTAGGAATGAGGTAAAATAAGGACTCAACAGGCATTCAGACTGGTGTCCTATTTTGAATCTTTCACTTTTTACTGGTAACTTAGTCAAAATCACAGTATCTGTACTTACCTATCACAATATTATGTACCCAATAATGTACCTAAAGATGTTCCTGTAAAAGAAGAGATTGCATAGGTAATTTCCCACTCTGGTTCCATACTCCTGTTCTGTTTCCTCTTCTGTGCAATTTGTCTGCAGAGATCTAGACTTAAATTTTAATTGGGATCCTGTGAATATTAATCACATATATATGATTACTGTGACACTGTATATTATATTAGGATGTAAGCTCCTTGAAGGTAGTAATTTTTGCCTGATTGTTTTATTTCTGTGTTCTCATCACTTACAATGGCTTCTGACTTATGTGTTCAATGAATATTGAATGAATGAGTGAATGAATGAGTGCCCTCCCAGTGTTCAGCCAATCATAGTGATTCCTTTGGATGCTAAGGCAGCTTGTATTTCGCATTGTCAAGGGCAGGTAAAATGAATGAAAATTGGTTGTCCAATGTGCTTGCCTCTTGCAGTTGAGTTAATTTGATACCTGAAGTGTCTCCTGGAGATTATGTCAAAACAGCTAGTTTCCTAGGCAGACAGGCAAGGCTCATAAATCTGCTCCATGCATTCTCACTCTCTTTAACAACAACAAAAATTCATTTTGAGATAAAATGTCCTGAAGGAGCCTTCAGTAATATACATCACCAAAACGGAGAGAGTCAAACGCATCACCTCAATCCTGGGAGGCATATTTCATTGCTAGTTAGTGTCAAACATTATCTCATTTGTCAACAAAGTAGTGTGGGGAATAAATACTACCAGGCAGGCACGTGGAACAGGCTCTCTTTTTAACCAGGAGAGTATGTGTTTAGAAGGAAGATGGGTCTAGCAATGGGTGAGTTTATCACTTCCTATCAATGAAATTCGATAGGACACGTGCTCAGACCTTGACTGAGATACCATGAAGCTGACATCTAATTAGTACACTTTTTCTAGTGATAGTAAACAGTTACATTTCAATTACTCTGAAAATACCAGAACACAGAAAACGTGTACTTTCAAAGGGGTTATATAGTCTTTGTCTCACATATAACTGAAAAAAAAATAACAACAACTGTGAATTATGCTGGGAAATTTGTTGCTGGCTTTATTCAAAGTGTTCAGTGAAGGTCAGAGAGAATCAAGACTGTACTTACAGGATGAACATTTATTTGTAAAGAAGGGAAAACGTGGGTACAAGACATGAATTGTATTTTTACTACTTGGGAGGGCGAGTTGGTCTACCTTTTTTCTTCATTTAAAAGTTTCACGCCATTTCTTAAGCATGTTCTATTTTTGTAAGTATTTTAGAAGTCAACTTCCATGACAAATCTTGTTGAGTTTTTAATTACTCTTAATTTATAGACAAAGTTGGATATTATTTTTAAAAATTCTCTCATATTTATTCTAGTAATTTACAATTTCTTTAACTTTGATTCATACAAAAGTAAAGTAGGCATCTATCTTCCATTACTTTCCAGAAGGTCAGCCATTTGTCCAAACACCAGGCATCAATCAATCCATCTTTATTTAACTGGTTTGACCTAGCATTATATCTTTTACTAAATTTTACCTTATTTTTGAACTCTCTTTTCTATTTCATTGATGTATGTCTTCTATTTATGTACCAATATTAAGCTTGTAATTACTATACTTTATAATACTTGTGATCATCTTCTTTAGAATTATTTGGGATATAACTTTATGTTTGCTTTTTCATATAAAGTGTTGAATTAGTTTGCTTTTACTAACTCTCCTTCCCTTTTAAAATGTCAAAATCATATAAATATACATTTATAGATTTACAGATAGGATGTTGACAGCTTTACAGATTTATATAGATTTATTTATGAATTTATAAAGTCTTCATAGCTTTATAATATTGACTTTTTCTCCTCAAAAATAGAGTATGACTTTCCATTCATTAAAATAGTTTTTTTTTTCTAATTCTCACTAGCATTCACAATTTTTTTCATACAGTGCTAGCATATTCCTTGTTAACACATATTTTTATTCTTTGCTGCTATTATAACTGCAGTCTTTTTCTCATTATGTTTTCTAAGTGGTTAATCGTTTTAGAGTGGATCACTATTGAATTTTAAATGTTCATTTTGTAATCAACCACTTTACTGGGTTCTATTTTAGTTCTTAATAGTGTTCAGCTAACTTTCTTGGGCCTTCTAGACATGCTCTATTATCTTTGGAAAATGACAATAATTTTGAATCCTTTCCAAAATTATGTGTCATATTTCTTTTTCTTGCCAACTTGTACTGGCTAAGACTTCCAGAATAATGATAAAAATAGTGAAGAGAATGGCTAATATTGATTTACTCCTGATTTTAGTAGGGATGCTTTCAGTGTTTCACCATTAAGCACTATGCTGGCTTTAGCTTAATTATTGGTACTTTATTAAGAGCTTTATTTTAATTTCAAAATCAGGAATAGGTATCGAATTTTATTGAATATTGTTTGTCCAGTAGGTACAGAAGTATTTATGCCTTTTCAGTTACTATGATGAATATTGTATAAGGCATTTGGTGGCTATATATTCCTGTATTAATGTCCTGTAGGATTGCTTATTAATATATTATATAGGACATTTACAATCTTTACAATCTATTTATAATAATGCAACTTATTAGTGAATTTTGTCTATGTCTTATGTCATTTTATGTCATCGTATTATTTTTGATCATATTTTCATATCCAGAGTATTATGGTTTTGTAAAACTAATTTGGGAACTTTTGGTGTTTATGCTCTGAAAAAAAAATTGAAAGCACTTGGGCAATCTGTTAGCTGAAACATGGATAGAATTCATCTGGAACCTGTGATGCCTGGTATTATTTATCATGTTCTTTTGCACCCTGTATTTCTGTTCATTTAAGCTTAACTCTAGAGATTTTATTAAATTTACATTTAATTTTACTTTTACAAGACTACTTCTTAAGAGTTGCTGGGTACTTCCATTAGAATGGTCTGATTTTCTCTATTTTTATGATATTAGTAGCCATTGATAATCATTGTCTAGACCCATTAATTAATTGGGATTTCAATTATTGATATCATTATTCTATCATTTATTCCTTGTTTATTTGATGGAATAATTTCATAAACAACTTCTCATCAATATTTGGTTATTGTGAGTTATTGTTCATATAGTAAATATAGTAAAGGTAAGATAATTCTTTTTTTCTTTTTACCAGTTTTCAAAATAATGAATTGTTTCCTTAGCGATGACAGATGTTTTGTTTGTTTTGTTGTTGCTGCTTTTGTATCTTTATGAACTCCTGGATTTAGACTTGATGTGAGCAGTTATTAATTAACTAACACATTTTGTAACCTCTGAACAATAAAACCTTGTGAAACTTGGTCCATGAATCCTTTTCACAGAGACTTTCTAGTATTTGATATTTTTCTTGCTTTCTGATAGGAAAAACTGTTATATAGCTTCATTTTGTACATTTTCTTTTGCTTTAGATCTGAAATCCAGAGTCATTTTCCCATAGTCCTGGTTTATCTCAGTAAGAAGGTATTTACAGAAAGTACTCTGTGCATGAGGTGTGTTACTGTCACTGGATAATCATTGTTTTTAGGACTTTTCAGTGTATAGAGTAACAAAAATTTTTAAAACATTATGTTGTAAGTTCATACTGAAACTTCAAGCCATAATTATTATCTGTCATAATTATCAATTTTCCTTATTTCATACCACACACACACACAAATTTCATAATGACAATATTGACACCACTAGCAGAGAGCTTTACATGTATGTGGCAATTTGGGGCATCCAGAACTGTGAGAAAATAAATTTCTGTTTTTTAAGCTACCAAGCTTAAAATGATAATTTGTTACAGTAGACACAAGAAACTAGTACATGTTTTTTTGCACTTTTCAGCTATTATGAATAATGCTGCTATGAACATTTGCTTACACATTTTTGTGTTGACATGTTTTCATTTCTCTCATGTACACACTTTTGTGTCAACATGTGTTTTCATTTTTCTTCCCATATATCTGGGAGGGTAATTCTTTATTTATCATTTATTTTAGCTATGTGAATATATTTAAAATAACTGCTTTGAAGTCTCTGTCTACTAAGTCCCAAATCTGACTCCTCTCAGGAACATTTTCTGTTGGGCACTTTTTTTCCTGAGTATGTGGTATACTTTCCTATTTCTTTGCATTTCTCATAATTTTGTTGTCCTTGTTGTTGTTGAAAACTAGATATTTCAGATAATATATTGTAGTAATTCTGGTCAAATCTCTTCCCCATCCAGTTTTCAGTACTCTTATATGTGTTTATTTTCTCTGTTATTTATTTTCTTGTTGCTGCTTTTCTGTTAAGAAATTACCTGGACCAATTCTGTAGAGTCTGTATTCTCTGCAGTTGAAGCCACTGAGTTCTCTGCTACTTTTCTTAAGCTTTTGTTCTTATTTTTATGCTTAACTTCCTGGGATATATCCCTAAATCAGTATAATGTAGTAGTCAGCCATTTTTAGGTAAGAAGATTTCCTTAAATGCCTTTCCTATTGGTCTTCCTCCTTTTGTTAAGGGGAGCTGTGTAAGAGGGCAAACCTTCAAACTTCAGACAGTCTACACGATAGACCTAGCTTTCACTTCCACCATGTGCAGGGCTTCAAGTTCATCCAGAGGAAAGTGCTCTTATTTTTGTACCATGTTTTTCCTGGGCATGTGCACAGCCTCCTGTGTGAGCACCAATTTTGAGATCTGCAGGAATGTCAGAGCTTTTCAAATTCCCTATGTTCATCTTGTTTTCCATAATTCCCTTTTATATTCCTGGCTAGACTGTTGTTTACTACTGACAAAGCAAGTCATAGCCTTAGGCAGCTACAATGTTGTCAAGAGATTGATATTGCTTTGGTAATCCCCTAAGGGTAAGGTTTTTTTTTCTTCTTCTTAATGAGCTGAGCACTGAGTTGAATTGAATAGCCACAGTACCTGGGCATAGAGATATTTCTGGTAGTTGTAAGTTCATATAACGTATTTACTGTGCTCTGAAGATGGTGCTTTTAATGGGATATCAGAATTCTAAGTTCAGTCATCCTGTTTGGCTGCACGAATATTGACTTTCCATAGCTACCACACTACTGAGCAGAGCATGACAGGTTATGGGAATAGGCCCAAGTTAAACGGAGGTTGTGTTATGAAGGTTCAGTAGTTTCTTTTAGATAAATGATTTTCAGTTTGCTGTAGCTTTGGTTAATTTCCAGAGTTCTGAAATAGTTATTGGTTAGTTTTGTTAAAGCAGGCGGGTAGCTAGATATGAGCAGAGAAAGGGGGGCAGGGGCTAGGTGACAGGAAACAACACATCTTGTAAACAACGGGGGTCCTTGGGCAGACAAAAAAAAGCAGGAACCTCCAGACTGACAGGAAACCACACATGTTGGGGTGATAAGTGTCCTGGAGGAGGACATAGAAAGGTGGGAAAAGGGGGGAATCTCCGGCGTCCAAATGTAATTTTTGCTCATTATGCTGTCATTACAATAAAATTAGCCTTGCAGGTTGGAAGTTCCCATCATGCACCAATGCCATGACACTTCCAATAAAGACTAAATAAAGACAAAAATCCCTCCGCTCCTTGGGAAGGTGAAGCTGGGTTGAAAATCAAAGAATAAAACCCCCAAACCCCCCATCCCCAATGAATATGCTGCCTCTTCATTTCTATGCCCCACATAACCTGCTTGGCAAAGAAACTCAGGGCAGCTACTCACCTGAGACTGCCCGCCCTTCCCTGGAGAGTATACTCTTGCTTAAATAAATCTTCATGTTAATTTCTTGACCTCCCTGTCTCCTCTCTGAATTACTTCTGTGATGAGACAAGAACCTACCCACCAGGAACATCTTTGTTTTGCCAGTATTTTAGTTTTCATTGTTTTTGCAGGAAAGCAGTCCACTGAGGTTATCACTCCACTATCCTGTCAATCACTCCCAGCTATTTTTGACAGTTAAGCTAGATCCTCAATGTTAAAGCATATTATCAGTACTAACTTTATTGCATTCCTTATAATAATATTTACTTCCATGGGAAAATACATCTTTCATGTTTACAACATTTCTTGATAATGTAGTTTAAATGTAGTTCATTTAGGCTGTCCGAAGCTCATTCCTTAGATTCTTCAGGAAAGAATCATGAAAGCAATATTCCCTGTATTTTTGTACAGAAATAAGACTGTGACTGTGACTTTCATACTTGAATATCAGTTTGACTGGTTATAAAGTCCCTGGTTTATATTTAATTTTCTTGAATATATTAAATGTTATGTGACATAAAATGTTATCAAAAAATCTAATGGCCCTAATTATTTCCCTTATAATTTACTTGGTCATTGACAAAAGATGTTTTCTTTTATGTATTATAATAATTTTAGTTTCATATGTCTCAGTGTTGGTTGTTCTGGATAGATTTTCACAGGTATACGGCATTCTATTTTACTATATAGAGTCAAGTAATATTTGAATTCAAAGAGTTCTCTTGAATTATGTTTTTAGTTTTTGTTTCATTCATTGCTTTTGATTTCTTCTTTAAGAACTTCAAATCTACATATACTGAATTTCATTTGCCTCTTTTCTGTATCTTTCACTTTCTCTTGAATCCTTTTTGGGTCAACTTAATTTTTAAAAAGAATTTAAATAATGTCCTCTTTCAATCACAAATCATAATCTGTTATGCTTATTTATCTTGTATTCTCTTTGTCAATTATTTATTTCTGAGATTTTTTTCCTTCTTTAAAAACTTTCCTGAATTCTGTTACCTCTTTTTTTCAAATCATCCTTTACTTAATCACCAAATTTTTGAATATTTTCTAACTGTAATGCTTTTCTTCCAATTTTTTTGAGATATAATTGAAATACAGCACTGTGTAAGTTTAAGGTGGACAGCATAATGATTTGACTTACATACATCACGAAATGATTGTCACAAGTTTAGTGAACATCCATCATCTCATAGAGATATAAAATTAAAGACATAGAATAAAAAAGTTTTCCTTGTAATGAGAACTCTTAGGATTTACTTTCTTAACTTTCATATATGACATACAGCAGTGTTAATTATATTTATCTTGTTTTACGTTACATCCCTAGTATCTATTTATCTTAATAAATGGAAATTTGTACCTTTTGACTGCCTTCATCCAATTCCCCCTCCCTCCACCCACCACCTTTGGTAACCACAAAGCTGTTCTCTTTTTCTATGAGTTTGTTTGTTTGCTTGTTTGTTTTTGAAGTAAAATTGACCTACAACACTATGTTAGTTCTTGTTACACAATATAGTGATATGATATTTCTACACTTTTCAAAATGATCACCATGATAAATCTAGTTACCATTTGTCCCATACAAAGATATTACATCATTATTGACTATATTCCCCACACTGTGCATTTCATACCTTTGACTCATTTATTTTGCAACTGGAAGTTTGTAACTTAATCCCTCTCACCTATTTCTCTCCTCCTCTGCACTCACTTCCCTTCTGACCACCACTTATTTGTTCTCTGTATCTATGACTCTGTTTCTGTGTTGTTATGCTTGCTTATGGTTTAGTTTTTTGAATTTGACATATAATTGAAATCACACAGCCTTTGTCTTTCTCTGTCAGACTATCTCACTTAGCATAATACCATCTAGGTCCATCCCTGTTGTTGCAAATGGCAAGATTTCATTCTTTTTTATGGCTGAGTATTATTCCATTGAATATGTATACCACATCTTCTTTACCTATTCGTCTGTTGGTGGGCACTTGGGTTACTTTCATATCTTGGCTATTGTAAATAATGCTGCAATGAACATAGGGGTGCATATATCCTATCTAATTCATGTTTTCATTTTCTTTGGGTAAATACAGGAGTGGATTTGCTGGATTGTATGGTAGTTTTATCTTTAATTTTTTGATGTCCAAGTGTAATTTATGTTGCCTTTGTTTAATGTCTATCTTCCTCTTAATTTCTTTTGATTCATTTTCTGAGCTCATCTTTCTGGGGTGTTTTAATTAGTTGAAAGTTTCCTATACTTTTGAAGAGAGAAATGTAGCAGGATAGCTTTTACAGCTTTATTTCTCTGGAAATTCCATTTCTTTGTTTCACAAAGAGACAAAAAAAAAATGCTTTCTGAGATCTGCCTTCTTGGCTCCCATTCCTGTTTCTATTGGGATTTTCTTTATCATTTCCTTCTATTGTTTAATGGATTCTGTCCCTGGAAGTTTCTTCTTATAAGAAGGTTTTAACCTGGAATGGAGATTTGCTATTTTTTTTTTTTTTTTTTTTTTGCGGTATGTGGGCCTCTCACTGCTGTGGCCTCTCCCGTTGCGGAGCACAGGCTCCGGACGCACAGGATCAGCGGCCGTGGCTCACGGACCCAGCCGCTCCACAGCATGTGGGATCCTCCCGGACTGGGGCACGAACCTGTGTCCCCCGCATCGGCAGGCGGACTCTCAACCACTGTGCCACCAGGGAAGCCTGAGATTTGCTTTTTGAATTTGGAGATTTCATAAAACCTGTATTGTTCCTGCATTAAGGTTCTCTGTTAGTAATCTGAATCAGACATTTCAGGGCTTCTTCAAAATTTTGACTTCTCTTCTAAGTTGATTTGTCATACTTTGCAGTGAATATTTGTTGTCAACTTTGGAGTTTGTCTGTTTTCAGGGTCATGATAAGCCATGTTGTCTTTCTCTATGTGGTTCTTGTAGGTGTTTGTGGTTTTTCCTTGCTCCCGTTTTGGTATCTACAGGATACTTGCTTACTGGATTTTGTCATATATGTTTTCTGTATGTTTTTATTTAGTTTATTCTGGTTTCCATGTGCATCTGTGTGTGTGTGTGTGTGTGTGTGTGTGTGTGTATTTTAAAGGAATAAGAAAAATTTAAAACATATATTGCCATTCCCAACATTTTCCTGAAATCCTAATGATTATATCTTCACAACCTAGTTTATTTCATTTGTTGTTTTATAATTTTTTATCAAATATTTTGTATCTTTTGCTTGAGTTCTTGCATTATAGAAAGCATGTATTTTTTTTTTTCATTTTGTAGAGAAATATTAAACACAATTTTCATCATGTAGATTGTGTGGTATGTCTGGTGTATATTAATCAATTTTCTGGGTAGTCTTTCCCTTTCCTCCTTTTTAAATTTCAATATTTGTAATTGGTATGTTAATATTTCCTTTTCAATTCTCACTTATATCTTAAAGAATAGAGAGGAATAAGATGGTGGAAATTAAGTCTTAATGGACTTTTTGAAAAAAAAAAATAGTCCTAAGAAGATACTGAAAGTATTTATTGCAGAAATTCAGCAATTTGAGGGAACTTTCTTGTCCATAAGAAGTTCCTCAAGCATGACTTTCCTGGGGAATAATTATAATTATAGAGTACAGAGTAAAGTGACTGTATTTGTGTGATTTAACCTGTACTTCTCTTGGCTTGATAAAGATCAAATAGCTGCATAGTTTTTTGTCATCCACAATGTTCCCTCCATCACTCCATGTCAACGGTGATTTTTTTTCCTTGAATATCTGGTAGCTTCTTGTCTAGCACCACATTAATTCCCATTCCATGGGTGTCAAACAAGGTTCAGGAATACTTTCTAGATTGTTGGACCACTTAATTTTCTTGTTTCAATTAAAAGAGGAATGATTGTTCTTTTTTTCCTTGGGGCATAAAACACTTTTTGCAGACTTTCAATTCTTTCATAGACCTGAAGAGGCCAATATTTTCATTAGACAGCCCATATCATCCTGGACCAATATTTACAGTATTGGCATGTTTTGTTCATACATTGTACTTTGTGATTTTAGGCATTTCCTATTTTAATTGTTATTATCTGTAATTGTTTTTCTTTCTTCCAAGTTTATTTATAAGAAGATATTTTTATTCTGCTATCTTCAACCAAGGTTATCAGAATATATTTCACAGAATATATTCTTTTGCTATCAACATTATCATCAGCTTTATCAGGTGTAGGAATCATTTTGACTTTTGTCCTGCAGTGGATTTCTTTGCCAAGGATAGCATATTGAAACATAGAAGAGCTTTATGCCCTTCCTATGAAAATTTTCTTTGCTATTCTTTTAAATAAATCTGATACATCTTTTCTTTTTTATTACTAGGGAAAATTAGCCATATAGCTTTCATTCAGCTTTTCTTTTATTTTTTTTATTATTATTATTTTTTGGCAATACGTGGGCCTCTCACTGTTGTGGCCTCTCCTGTTGCAGAGCACAGGCTCCAGACATGCAGGCTCAGTGGCCATGGCTCACGGGCCCAGCCGCTCTGCGACATGTGTAATCTTCCCGGACCCAGGCACAAACCCGTGTCCGATGCATCGGCAGGCGGACTCTCAACCACTGTGCCACCAGGAAGCCCCAGCTTTTCTTTTATTAATCCAATCAATAGTTATTGACTCCTTACTATGCACAAAGCACTAGTCTAAGTACCAGACAAGAAAGCCCTTGTCTTCATGGGCTTTCATTTCAGTGAAGGATGAAGACTAAACAAGTCAGCCTGCATGACTTCCACAGGTCTCCATGGTAAGTGTTTCTTGAACTGCTCACCTTAACTGCCTTCAAATTCTATTATTTTCTTTTTGAACTTTAGTCTTATCAGGGTTTTATTTACTAAGATACTACTTTTCATAATTAATTATAAATACTTTTGAACATTTTATAATGTAGCTTTCAGAAACAGATTGAACATGTCAGGGCTCCAAGGTGACATAATTTAAGCTTGTATCAGAATACAGATACAAGTGTATGTACTAAATATAAGACGTTTAAAAAGAGAAACACTGAAACAAAATGAAGCAGGTTGTGTGATAGAGGCCACTTGGCATTTAGCTCAAAAGGACATTTTACAAGGCGGTTAAAGGTGAATCCTGTATCTACAGAAATATTGACTGCTTCTCATATCAACCATTCATCAATATGTCCAGAGGTTTCCAACAGAGAGTTTGCAATGAATTTAACTTTCCTTCTGTTCATATTGCTAGCACAGAATCAATGGAAACCAGTTGCTCGTTGTCAGTGTAAGATAATGAAATAACTGAGAGTTATAGTGATCTTCAGTCAACTGGTTAATTATTAGTATTTTGGTTACTTTTTAATTTTGAATTTTCTCTGGAGTGAACTCTTGCTGTGTATTTTCTTCCAGTGAGATGCTCTACCTTAGTGATTTCCAGAAGGTATGAGTAAATCAAACCAATTATATTGAGTGCTCTTTTGAGCCCAGAAATCATTAAAGACACCAAAATGGAAACTTTCACAGGTCTATCCTGAACTCCTATCTGCTCTGTCCACAAGCTCTTGCATGCCTGTTTTTATAATAGGCTTATTATCAAATCTGGTAAATAGACATTTAGCTTCAATAAATCCCTGTTTTTCACTCAACTGTGTTTATCTAGTAAACTAAAGAACTGAGCTGATTAAAAATTTGCTTAGGTAGGTATGTCATAATTTCCTTACCAACATTTTTTTCCTAGTTTGACTCAAATTGCCCTTAAGCAGGCAGGCCACATCTAGGCAGTTGGATGTCATGTGCTTAGGGTTGAAGATGACATTATAGAAAGAGACATCAAGCTGGTATGGGGACTAGGAAGTGCAGTGGTCACAGATAGTAGCAAACATTAGGTCAATGCCTTAGAGTAAGTTCCCTGGAAATAGACTATGAGATGGGAGTTGCATGCAAAATGCTTTTTTTGTGGTGTGATCACAGAAGATAAACCTCTAGTGAAGTGAGAAGTCAGAATTAGACAGAGGGAAAAACTGACTTGCAATGTGGTCTCAACTAAGGCCCCAGTCAAGGCAAGGAAGCTCTTGAGCTGGGACAAGTCTTCACACGGACCAGATCTTTGTTTCCCTATATCAGCTTCCTTGGTGGTGGTGTAACGTTGGACATGTAGTTTCCTTTAGCTAAGAGTAATGCCCAGGAATATATATAGCTGTGAACTTTCAGTGTCTAGTATTCACAGCAGCTGGGATGTGTGTATTTGGATTATAGAAGGCATCTGGTTGGAACACCAGAGAATCCATCACAGTCAGTTAATTAGGCAGGCTTAAAGTTAGGGCGTGTACAGTTGTGTTTTTTATGCCACTAGAAATGCAATGATTAAACAGTAGCACTGCTAAGCTCTTACATCTATAAGGGAAAATTTAATGGTATAATGACATCCATGTTTCTTCAAAATGAGTGTTTTTCAACCCAGACCCCAAATAGGCAATGGTGCTTCCCATAAGAAAGTATGAACTATAATCCTTTGTATCATCCCAAACTGAAGATAATGGGAAGTCAGAGCAACAATCACTTGGGTAAATGGGCAGGGAGAAAAATAACACAGAACCAAGACACACAGAGAAGGATGTTTTTTTCTTTCCTGGGTATTAAGTAAAGCAGGAAGCTGATTTTTCACAAAGCATTTGGAGGAATCCAACTACTATCAGAATATTGATCATAAAAATTAGAGTCTATAAGTTATCTTTGGATTTTCCTTCTCCAGTAAGAGCAGAGAGCTGGTTATACAGCAATGCTCCTACTAAGAACAGCTACAGAATATAAACAAAACACAAAACGAATCTCTTTGAAGGTACTAGAGGACTACTAAGGCAGCCAGAACTTAAAAAGCCAGGACCTGAGAGAGAAGGAAAGCACGTTGAGATGGGTCCACATTCCAGAGGGATTTTCCCATTGAGGCATTGGACAGGTCATAAGTGGAGTGGGGCCCAGAGGCTCAGAAGCCAAGGAGAAAGCAATGAATTCTGGTTGGGAAACTGACCAGATTCTTATGCAGTCTCGTGAGGCTGTGAAATTAAACTTGGACTCTGGACTCAAAGTCAATCATTTGAGGGTAGACCAAGATACCAGAGAAAAAGGAAGTACATTCAGATGCACAGAATCATCTGCCTATTCTTCCTCTTAATATATGTGCTCATCTTTAGGTAGAGGGGTTAGGAAGACAAGAGGACAGCACAACAGATAAATAAATAGGGGGATCAGCAGAATTCTTAGCTGTCTCCTGGGCTAAGGAGATAAACAGGAATTCTGAACCCACTAAAGAGATGGAACTCTGGTAAAGACCCCACTTTCAGGCATAGGAATAAGGCTGAATTCCAGTAATAGGAGTAAAGATATAAGCCAACTCTCAGAAAACTCTGAAGCCCACGTTCAAACAAACCCAGACTAGACTAGACCAAGTCTATCTCCCCAAGATTGATCTTTTGTGGGAAGAAGAGAGTATCAGCCAGAACTTTAAGCCATCTGTGTAAATTTTAATGCACACTGTGTGACATTCAATTAAAATTACCAGGAAAACCATGAGTCTGGACTAAGTTGTCAAAACGTGGGGGGAAAATTCCATGTAAACAGACACATATGATACCTCAGTTATCAAAATGGTTGGAGACAGGCTTTAAAATAACTGTAATTAATATGTTCAACAAAATAGATGACAAGTAGGAGAATTTCTACAGAGACTTGGAGTTCATAATATGAGACAAAAAGAAATTAGAGAGATAAAAATATAATATATGAAATTAAAAACCCATTATATGAATTAAAGGCAAATTTAAAAATAAACAACAAAAGAGAAGGTTGAGAAAACTATAAAATAGCAAATATCTGAATTGAAACATGGAGAGAAAAAAATAATAAAATGCAGAAAAGAATACAGATGACACATGGGAAACAGTGAAAATGATTAATATACATGTGACTGGAGTCCCAGAGAAGAGGAGAATGAAAATGGAGCACAAGCAATATTTGAGGAGATACTAGTAAAAAATTTGCCCAAACGATTTAAAGACATCAAACCACATATATAATAAGATTTACAAACACCAAGCAGAATAAATGCAAAGGAACACATAACTAGGCACAGCAGAGGTGAACTGCTAAAAATCAAAGTCAATGAAACAATTTTAAATGAAATAGAAAAAATACAGCATATTACATCCAGAAAGCAAACAGGTGTTTTCTAAATAGAAATTACTGAAGCTAGAGACATGGAACACCATTTTAAAAGTGTTAATATAAAATAAATACCAACATATTTTATATCCAACAAAAATATCCATCTTTAGACAAACAAAAACAGAAAATTGATAACCAGATCTGCATTAGTAGAGATTCTAAAGGGAGTTATTTAGGCAGAAGAAAAATAATTCTAGATGGAAGTAAGTGAATACAGAAATGAACAAATAGTATCTGGAATAATACATATGGAGAAAGTAAATCTAAACATTGATTATAGAAAACAATGTCATACACTTATTTAATGTCAATGTACAATTAAATACATAAAAATTATAATGCTAAATTTGTTTAGGGAATTAAAATTATTTTAAGGTATTGATGGTGTCTAAGATATCTACAAAGGACTCATTTATATTATGCTGTAATATGTCAAAGACCATATAGCCACTGAAAGAAGAGCAAAATAATTTGTCTATGCAATAAATTTATCTATGAAATATTTATCTATAAAATGAGAAGAAGCAGCAAATAAGAAATATGTTCTAGGGTTTTCATGAAAATTAGATGCTTGCATCACTAAATGATTTTTGCATCATTCATTCAGCAAACATTTATTACATCCTTACTCTGTGCATTGCTTTTGGTGCTGGGGATACAGAACAGAATAAAATAGGCAAAAATCCTTGGTTTTTAGTAGATAATATTCTTCTGAGGAGAGATAGTTAATAAGCAAATAAATAAGTGTTAAATATGAAAATGGTTAATGGTTATTTTACACAGGTTGATCAGGCAAAATCTAATAGGTGGTATTTGACTAGATATTTGAAAAAGGTGACCTTTTTTAAAATTCTAATACCAGACATTTTAAGGTTTGTAGCAAAACAGGCATATTACCAGGAGAATGCCACATTCACATAATCTGTGAATTATGTGATTGTTCACATAATCAGAGACCACAAAGAATTATGAGTATAAATGTATGCTCAAGCTTAAGAGGTGGCCTTGGGAATGCTACCTCTAAATAAGTCATTGAGATAAGAATTTGCCTTCCATGTGCTGCTACCAAAACCTCTTGATAGGTCTGCAGGGAGACTGTGGTGGCTGGAGAGGCCATTTCAGGTTGTAGTGCTCTTTTAGGTTTTTGGACATATAGTAGACTCTTTACATAGTCTATTGTATTTTGGAGGGGGAGTTGTTTTTCTGGGAAGCTATGATATTTTTGTTTATATTACAATGTTTTCAAGCAATGTACACTGTTTTTCCACCCTAAATGAGTTCTAGGTTAGACAAGCAGAGACAAACACCTGGTGTCATTCCTTCAGATAACTCCTAGACAAGTTTGAACAGACAAACACAGTAAATTGTGAATAAGACCTGCACTGCTCTCTCTGGAAGCAGAGCTTAGGGTCCCACACTGTGAATGTAGGCTTTCATCTAATTGCCACTGAGCTGGGTAGAGGGTGGGGCAAGGGCAACTAAAAAAAACATGATTTTATACCATTTTTAACTTGCTTTTTTCTTGATTCAGTGTTCATTTGGTGTAAAACTTTCTCTGTTTTCCAGTTTTGACAAACTTGGTTCAGACAATTTCTGCTGGTTTTTTGATGTTGTTGTGGAGGGTCAGGAATTTGGAGTTGCCTACACTGCAGTTTTTCTGACATGGACATTTTTGAACTAAAAAAACTAACAATTTGTACTTAGATTCTCTTGTATTTTAAATATAGATTGACTTAGACTCTTACAATAATATTTTATTCCTTTTTCATATATATAGCTATTTAAAACTATATTAATATGTTATATATATGATACTATATATTATATAATATATATACACACACAATAACTAGCTAGTTAGCTCCCTAGTTAATTAGATATTGCATGGTGTTGGTTAGAACTTCTAATATGATGTTATTTATAAACAATGCTAGAATACATGTATTTGATAGATATCTTTAAGGGTGGTCCTTGTATGCCTAATTTGCTGACAGTAATTTGTTTTAACCATGAATACGTTTTAAATTTTATTTAATGAGCTTTCTACATATATTCAGACCATCCTCTTATTCAATATTTTAATATGTTAAATATATCAATACTTTTTCTAATGTTAAACAACCCCTGCATATTTCGGTTAATGCAACATGGTCATTGTTTTTGTTTGTTTGTTTCTTTATTTTTACAATAACATGTTGGTTTATGTTTGCTGTCTCTTGCTTAGCAATTTTTATTCATACTAAAAATAAAAATTTACTATAATTATCATTTATTTCTCTTTTCCAGTATTATTGAAATATAGTTGACTTACAGTACAGTGTAAGTTCAAACTGTATAGCATAATGATTTCATTACATACACCATGAAATGATTATCACAATAAGTTTAGTGAACATCCATCATCTCATATAGATAAAAAAATCAAAGAAATAGAAAAAATAATTTGCCTTATGATGAAAATTATTAGGATTTACTCTTAACAACTTTCATATATAACACACAACAGTGTTAATTATATTTTTCATGTTGTGCATTATATGCCTAGTACTTATTTAATCTTTTTCTTTTTAACAACTTTATTGGAGTATAACTGCTTTACAATGGTGAGTTAGTTTCTGCTTTATAAAAAAGTGAATCAGCCATGCATATACATATATACGCATACCTCCTCCCTCTTGCATCTTCATCCCACCCTCACTATCCCACCCCTCTAGGTGGTCAAAGCACACCAAGCTGACCTCCCTGTGCTTTGTGGCTGCTTCCCACTAGTTATCGATTTTACATTTGATACTGTATATATGTCCATGCCACTCTCTCACTTCGTCCCAGCTTACCCTTCCCCCTCCCTGTGTCCTAAAGTCAATTCTCTACATCTGTGCCTTTCTTCCTGTCCTGCCCCCTCGGTTCTTCACAAGCTTTTTTTTTTAGATTTCATATATATGTGTTAGCATACAGCATTTGTTTTTCTCTTTCTGACTTAATTCACTCTGTTTGATAGACTCTAGGCCCATCCACCTCCCTACAAAATAACTCAATTTCGTTTCTTTATATGGCTGAGTAACATTCCATTGTAAATATGTGCCACATCTTCTTTATCCATTCATCTTTCGATGGATACTTAGGTTGCTTCCATGTCCTGGCTGTTGTAAATAGAGCTGCAATAAACATTGTGGTACATGACTCTTTTTGAATTATGGTTTTCTCAGGGTATGTGGCCAGTAGTGGGATTGCTGGGTTGTATGGTAGTTCTATTTTTAGTTTTTTAAGGAACCTACATACTGTTCTCCTTAGTGGCTGTATCAATTTACATTCCCACCAAAAGTGTAAGAGATTTTTTGATGATGGCCATTCTGACCATTATGAGATTAAACCTCACTGTAGTTTTGATTTGCATTTCTCTAATGATTAGTGAGGTTGAGCATCCTTTCATGTGTTTGTTGACAATCTGTATATCTTCTTTGGAGAAATGCCTATTTTAGGTCTTCTGCCCATTTTTGGACTGGGTTGTTTGTTTTTTTGATATTGAGCTGCATGTAAATTTTGGAGATGAGTCCTTTTTCAGTTACTTCATTTGCACATATTTTCTCCCATTCTGAGGGTTGACTTTTCATCTTATTTATGGTTTCCTTTGCTGTGCTAAGGCTTTTAGGTTTCATTAGGTCCCATTTGTTTATTTTTGTTTTTATTTCCATTTATCTAGGAGGTGGGTCAATAAGGATCTTGCTGAAATTTATGTCATAGAGTGTTCTGCCTATGTTTTCCTCTAAGAGTTTTATAGTGTCTGGCCTTATATTTAGGTCTTTGATCCTAAAAGTGAGTTTATTTTTTATGTATCGTGTCAGGAAGTGTTCTAATTTCATTCTTTTACATGTAGCTGTCCAGTTTTCCCAGCACCACTTATTGAAGAGGCTGTCTTTTCTCCATTGTATATTCTTGCTTCCTTTATCAAAGATAAGGTGACCATATGTGCATGGGTTTATCTTTGGGATTTCTATCCTATTCCATTGATCTATACTTCTGTTTTGCCAGTATAACACTGTCTTGATTACTGTAGCTTTGTAGTATAGTCTGAAGTCCGGGAGCCTGATTCCTCCAGTTCCATTTTTCTTTCCCAAGATTGCTTTGGCTATTCGGGGTCTTTTGTGTTTCCATACAAATTATGAAATTTTTTGTTCTAGTTCTGTGAAAAATGCCAGTGGTAGTTTGATAGGGATTGCATTGAATCTGTAGATTGCTTTGGGTAGTAGAGTCATTTTCACAATGTTGATTCTTCCATTCCAAGAACATGGTATATCTCTCCATCTATTTGTATCATCTTTAATTTCTTTCATCAGTGTCTTATAGTTTTCTGCATACAGGTCTTTTGTCTCCTTAGGAAGGTTTATTCCTAGGTATTTTATTCTTTTTGTTGCAATCGTAAATGGGAGTGTTTTCTTAATTTCACTTTCAGATTTTTCATCATTAGTGTATAGGAATGCAAGAGATTTCTGTGCATTAATTTTGTATCCTGCTACTTTACCAAATTCATTGGTTAGCTCCAGGAGTTTTCTGGTAGCATCTTTAGGATTCTTTATGCATAGTATCATGTCATCTGCAAACAGTGACAGCTTTACTTCTTCTTTTCTGATTGGGAATCATTTTATTTCTTTTTCTTCTCTGATGGCTATTGCTACAACTTCCAAAACTATGTTGAATAATAGTGGTGAGAGTGGGCAACCTTGTCTTGTTCCTGATCTTGGAGGAAATGGTTTCACTTTTTCACCATTGAGAATTATGTTTGCTGTGGGTTTGTCATATGTGTCCTTTATTATGCTGAGGTAAGTTCCCTGTATGCCTACTTTCTGGAGGGTTTTTATTCATAAATCGGTGTTGAATTTTGTCAAAAGCTTTTTCTTCCTCTCTTGAGATGATCATATGGTTTTTCTAGGTGAGGCTGAATCTTGCCTTTCTGGTAGGCAGGACCGCGTGCGGTGGTGTGTTTTGGGCTGTCTTTGACCTTATTATGATTTTAGGCAGCCTCTCTGCTAATGAGTGCAGTTGTGTTCCTGTCTTGCTAGTTGTTTGGCATAGGGTGTCCAACACCCTAGCTTGCTGGTTGTTGAGTGGAGCTGGGTCTTAGCGTTGAGATGGAGATCTCTTGGAGAGCTTTCACCATTTGATATTTTGTGGAGCTGGGAGTCCTCTGGTAGATCAATGTCCTGAACTCGGTTCTCCCACCTCAGAGGCACAGGCCTAACAACCAGCCAGGGCATCAAGACCCTGTCAGCTACATGGCTCATAAGAAAAGGGAGAAATAAAGAAGAAAGAAAAATAAAATAAAGTAAAATAAAAAGTTATTAAAATAAAAAATAATTAAAAATGAAGAAAAAAATTAAAGTAATAAAAAGAAGAATAATACAAAGAAAGAATGAAGAGAGCAGCCAAAGCAAAAAGCAATTCCACCAATGATGACAAGTGCTAAAAACTATAGTAAAAAACACCAACAAACAAACTAAAAAAATGGACAGACAGAGCCCTAGGACAAGTGGTAAAAGCAAAACTCTGCAGACAAAATCACACAAAGAAGCATACACATGCACACTGACAAAAAGAGAAAAAGGAAAATAAATATACATATCATTGCTCCCAAAGTGCACTGTCTAAATTGTGGGATGATTCATTGTCTATTCAGGTATTCCACAGATTCAGGGTACATCAAGCTCATTGTGGGGATTTAATCTGCTGCTCCTGAAGCTGCTGGGAGAGATTTCCCTTTCTCTTCTTTGTTCGCACAGCTCCCGGGGTTCAGCTTTGGGTTTGGCCCCCCCTCTGTGTGTAGGTCACCTGAGGGTGTCTTTTCTTTGCTCAGACAGGATGGGGCTAAAGTAGGAGCTGATTAGGGGGCTCTGGCTCAATCAGGCCATTCGGGGGAGGTTTACGGAATGTAGGGCAAGCCTGTGGTGGCAGAGGCCTGTGTGACCTTGTAACAGCCTGAGGCGTGCTGTGTGTTCTTCCTGGGAAGTTGTCCTTGGATCATAGGACCCTGGCAGTGATGGGCTGCACAGGCTTTCGGGAGGGCAGGTGTGGATAGTGACCTGTGCTTGCACACAGGCTTCTTGGTGGCTGCAGCAGCAGCCTTAAGGTTTCATGCCCGTCTCTGGTGTCCGCGCTGATAGCCGTTGCTCGCGCCCATTTCTGGAGCTTGTTTAGACAGTGCTCTGAATCCCCCCTCTTAGCACATCCTGAAACAATGGTCTCTTGCTTCTTAGGCAGATCCAGACTTTTTCCTGGACTCCCTCCCGGCTAGCTGTGGTGCACTAGCCCCCTTCAGGCTGTGTTCATGCAGCCAAACCCAGTCCCTGGGATTCGGCCTCCGAAGCCCGAGCCTCAGCTCCCAGCCCCCACCTGCCCTGGAGGGTGAACAGACAAGCCTCTTGGGCTGGTGAGTGCTGGTCAGCATTGATCCTCTGTACGGGAATCTCTCTGCTTTGCCCTCTGCACCCCTATTGCTGTGCTCTCCTCCATGGCTCCGAAGATTTCCCCCTCCGCCACACCCTGTCTCCGCCAGTGAAGGGGCTTCCTAGTGTGTGGAAACCTTTCCTCCTTCACAGCTCCCTCACACTGGTGCGGGTCCCATCCCTATTCTTTTGTCTCTGTTTTTTCTTGTTTCTTTTGCCCTACCCAGGTACATGGGGAGTTTCTTGCCTTTTGGGAAGTCTGAGGACTTCTGCCAGCATTCAGCAGGTGTCCTGTAGGAGTTGTTCCACATGTAGATGTATTTATGGGGATGAAGGTGATCTCCATGTCTTACTCTTCCACCATCCTGAAGGTTTCCGTCTCTATATTTTTAAGTCAAGTCTGTATTTTTGTATGTATAATAATTTTTGTTAAAGGCTGGACCATGTATTTGAAAATGTTTAGAGATCATCTGAGGCTCTTAATAAAGTTATCTTTGCTCATAAAGGATCTAGATTTGCCTTGGAAAGTAGCTAGAGTAGGGACAACATGCCTTATAACTGGGCATTAAGATGATTAAAAGTTGGGATCCATTTTCTCTGAAGGCTTGTGTATTTCTGGTTCTTTCCTACTACAAAGGTGTAACTTTTACAACACCTAATCAGAAGGCTGTTCTATTTACCAGATACTCACCTTTGGCAGTTTAGGTGCCCTCAGCCTAAACTGAGGTTGTGTGATGAATTGGGAGATTGGGATTGACATAAATACACTAATATGTATAAAATGGATAACTAATAAGAACCTGCTGTATAAAAAAATAAAGTAAAGTACAAAATTTCAAAATAAAATAAAACATAAAAAAAGAATTATATTTCTAAGACTATTTGGTAGCATAGAAAAATATATAATATAATAAATGGAAAAAACAAAATATAAAATTATGGATACAGCATGATTTCTAAGTTATATCTTAATATATATATATGTATATATATATTACATATCTATACTTTTTCTATTGGGCTCTCTACCTGTCAGGCTCTATTATTGTATGATATATATAAATTATCTATTTTCATATTATCTAACTACATAGGGAACGAAGCCTCCCCAAAATACACCAAAATGTTACTGAGAGACAGCTTGGAATGGTGGCATGACAGGGAATTTTAATTTTTCATTATTGTTTGGTATTTAAAGACTTTCTACAAGTAGCATGCCATGATTATAATATTATATACTTATATACATGTATTTATATATCTGTGTGTATGTGTATGTAGGAATAGTAGTGAGTACCAAAAAAATGTTAGTCTTGTATGACCTATTAAATAACTTCCAGTGCACATAGCCTCTAGAATGTCACATGTTGTCCTTGAAGTTCCAACCTATTTGCAGGCCATACTCACTGAAACGTAAGTCACAGCTCTCCACCTTCCTGGACTGCCATCTGACTGGCATCAGGCAGAAGACCCTTATGGGGGGCAATACTTTCCGTTTGTTCCCATCTAAATACACAGTTTCTTTCCCCTTCTGCCCTGCCCCTTTCTATACACTTCCTGTTTGCTCCATCATAGTTTAACAGTTTTGCCACCACTGGTTTACCTTTATTCACACATTTAGCACACACAGAGGATGCCTGCAGAAAAGTTTCCTGCAACATTTATAAGTAATTGATTTGTTTTATATTCCCTGAAGCCCTTCTGCTATTTATCTTACTGAACATGATGCTTAGATTCTCCTCACGATATCTCAAGTTGAGAATATGTGTATGCATGTGAGAGAGTGTGTGTTAGAACGTGTGTGTGTGTGTGTGTGTGTGTGTGTGTGTGTGTGTTGCCCCAGCTATGAGTAAGCACCCATTTCCTGGAACATCCCATCTTAGTTGGCTCCTGATGGAATTCTAGTCTGCCACTAACTAGAGAACCATGTTTTTACTTAAGAGGCTAAGAAAGGGAACTAAGAACCTAGGGGAATATACCAGCAAAATATTTTTCTTAGTTGAATTAACAACTTTGATTTACTCCTTTTTCTGGATTGCTAAGCATTTCTGGCAAGTATTAAAAAAAGAAGCCTAGCTCTTTTTGCATTCACATTGAACAGTTAGCTTTTCTTTTTTTAATTTTTTAAAATTAATTAATTAATTTTTGGCTGTGTTGGGTCTTCGTTTCTGTGCGAGGGCTTTCTCCAGTTGCAGCGAGCAGGGGCCACTCTTCATCGTGGTGTGCGGGCCTCTCAGTGTCGTGGCCTCTCGTTTTGGAACATGGCTCCAGACGTGCAGGCTCAGCAGTTGTGGCTCACAGGCACAGTTGCTCCGTGGCATGTGGGATCCTCCCAGACCAGGGCTCGAACTCGTGTCCCCTGCATCGGCAGGCAGACTCTCAACCACTGTACCACCAGGGAAGCCCAAACAGTTAGCTTTTGAATTTTGTTAATCGTTTATTAGAAAATGTTTTTTCCTCTCAGATGTGCATATATCAAGAAGTTGTTTGTATGTATAAATGTGGTCTCCAGACCAAACGTTTTTCCAGAAGAATGTATCTCTGAATTTGAGTTTAGAATTTGTAGTCATAGAATTTACAGGGGAAAAAGACTTTCATATTTAGATGTTTTCCTTATGCATTCATCTCTTCTATAGACTGAGGTGCTTCTCTAGGATTTGCTCTTACCCACAATGTAGCATGAAATCCTACTGAATTAGGGGTGTGCTTCTAAAAACAAGGATGGCATTAATACTAGTGGGCATTAGATGTCCCTGTAATTCCATCCAGCCTGTATCCCAGCAAGTTATTTGACTGGTGGTCACAGAGAATACTCTTAAAGGAATCTGGAACTCAGGTGCCCTCAATGAAAGATTAGTTGTTCCCAGGAGTTTTCTTTCCAGCATCCCAGAAAAGCACTTTGTGACTTTAGAGTCTTGTCCTAGTGTCCTTTTACCACATCCCCTTGGAAATGTCAGCTCATATAGAAGATCTGTAGCACACATGACACCAGGGATCATCTCTTAAGTGCAAGCCCTGGTAAGAGCCATGTGGGTCGTTTCCTTGTGCTGCCTGCAATGGAGATCAGGATGGACTCTTGGTGTGCAGTATCGTGAGGGGGAAGGGAAAAGTAAAGCATGGGGGATGGGTGAGTCCCCCATGCTTTACTTTTTATGAACGTTTGTTCATAAAACAGGTGGAGATTATTTATTCCAAAAATGTTTAGTAAGCTTATCTGGATCCTAATTGGGGGTGGGGGTTAGGATCGAAGGCAGGTTTTGCCTGCCCGGAGCTCACAGAAGCTGGTGCTTGTGAAGAAATGCAGACTCAGAGAGCACGTGCTTAAGAGTCTAGATTGGTCAGTGGAAGTGCTGGAGCTAACATCCAGAGTCCTGTTTCTCATTCCACATTGGCCTTCCAAAGAGTTAGAGGCAAACTGGTCACTGGACAACACCAACGTATAATATCTAATGCCCTTCTTCTTTGAGATTTATTCCTTTCTCATTCATACCGCCTAACTTACTCCAGTCAAAACTCGTTCATTCATTCATTGACTCACTCAAATTAATATTTATCAAGCATCTATGTGTGACTCACTCAAATTAATATTTATCAAGCATCTATGTGTGACACAAATAATGCTCAGTCCTTTTCAAAAATTTATATTTTATGATTTTACAGTTTGTATCCTCATAAGCCATCTCCAATTTTTGAGAGTGAGATATACAGAAGGAAAATAGCTAAATTAAATACCTACTGATGTTTCTATCACCTCACCTCTTAATTAAAACAATTCTGTGAATTCATGCTTTTCATTTACTTATTTGGAGGACTGGAAAAACCAGCTTATCTGGGTTCCCAGAAACTTTTTCTACATTTTCCTAGGATACATTTCTACCCCTCACACTTCTGTAAAACTGAGACTTCATCCTCAGGGGCTGCCTGAAAATGATGAATTGGGCATTATTTTCTTTGCAAATGCTACAGCTTCTTGTTTTCTGGAGCCTGCATTTGAGGAGTGCATCCTCCCCACCTCTTTTGTTGCTCACTGACACTTCAAACTACTACTTATCTCCTGCCCTCTGACATCTGCTGGAAATATTGTAAAATGGAAAGTGCATTGTGAGAGGAGCAGTTTCTGGTGCATCAGAGGAACCTGAAGAAGTAATTTCCTAAAAATAGGATGGTGTTAATACCAGCAGTAAAGTGGGGTTTAGAAAAATATCCACTTTCAAAAGGCAAAGTGGGGGACCTTCAAGAGGGTGGAGGAATAAGACTTGGAGATCACCTTCCTCCCTACAAATATATCAAAAATACAGCTACATGTGGAACATCTCTTACAGGACACCTACTGAACGCTGGCAGAAGACCCCAGCCTTCCCAAAAGGCAAGAAAATCCTCACATACCTGGGTAGGGCAAAAGAAAAAAGAAAAAAACAGAGACAAAAGAATAGGGACAGGACCTGCCCCTCTGGGAGGGAGCTGTGAAGGAGGAAAGGTTTCCACACACTAGGAAGCCCCTTCACTGACAGAGATAGGGGGTGGCAGGGGGGGAGATTCAGAGCCACGGAGGAGAGTGCAGCAAAAAGGGTGAAGAGGGCAAAGCAGAGAGATGCGCACAGGGAATCAGTGCTGACCAGCACTCACCAGCCCTAGAGGCTTATCTGCTCACCTGTTGGGGTGGGTTGGTGCTGGGAACTGAGTCTTGGGCTTTGGAGGTTAGATCTCAGGGAGAGGACTGGGGTTGGCTGCATGAACACAGCCTGAAGGGGGCTAGTGCACCACAGCTAGCTGGGAGGGAGTTCAGGAAAAAGTCTTGACTGGCCTAAGAGTCAAGAGACCATTGTTTTGGGGAGGGGATTCAGAGCACTGCTTAAACGAGCTCCAGAGATGGGTGTGAGCCATGGCTATCAGTGCAGACACCAGAGACAAGCATGAAATGCTAAGGCTGCTGCTGCTGCCACAAAGAATCCTGTGTGCAAGCACAGGTCACTATCCACACCATCCCTCTCCCCCCGGGAGGCTGTGCAGCCCACCATTGCCACCACGATCCAGGAACAACTTCCCCTGGAGAACACACGGCATGCCTGAGGCTATTGCACCGTCATGCTGGCTTCTGCCACCACAGGCTCACCCTGCATTCTAATTATGACTACAATTCCCCTCCATCCCCCAGCCTGAGTGAGCCAGAGCTCCCTAATCAGCTGCTGCTTTAACCCCCTCCTGTCAGGGTGGAGAATAGACTCCTACATAGAGAAGCAAGGCCAAAACCAAAGCTGAAACCCAGGAGCTGTGTGAACAAAGAAGAGAAAGGGAAATTTCTCTGTGCAGCCTCAGGTGCAGCGGATTAAATCCCCACAGTCAACTCCATGTACCCTGCATCTGTGGAATACCAGAATAGACAACAAATCATCCCAAAATTGAGGTGGTGGACTTTAGAAGCAACAGTAGACTTGGAGTTTGCTGTCTGAGACTGATTTGTTTCTGATATTTGTTTATCTTAGTTTAATTTTTAGCCTTTTTTATCATTGGTGGATTTGTTTATTAGTTTGGTTGCTCTATTCTTTTTTTAAAAAAATAATTATTATTTTTTGATGTTAATAATTAAATTATTTTATTCATTTTTTAAAATTTTTATTTATTTATTTATTTTTTTCTCCCTTTTCTTCTGAGCTGGGTGGCTGACAGGGTCTTGGTGCTCCCGCCTAGTGTCAGGCCTGAGCTTCTGAGGTGGGAGAGCAGAGTTCAGGGCATTGGGTCACCAGAGACTTCCTGGCCTCACATAATATCAATTGATGAGAGCTCTCCCAGAGATCTCCATTTCAATGCTAAGACCCAGCTCCTCCCAACAGCCAGCAAGCTCCAGTGTTGTATGACCCATGCCAAAAAATTAGTAATACAGGAACACAAACCCACCCATTAGCAGAGAGACTACCTAAAATCATACTAAGTTCACAGACACCCGAGAACACATTACTGGATGTGGTCCTGCCCACCAGAAAGACAAGATTCAGGCTCATCCACCAGAACACAGGCACCAGTCCCCTCCACCAAGAAGCCTACACAAGCCACTGAACCAACCTCACCCACTGGGACAGACACCAAAAACAATGGGAACTATGAGCCTGTAGCCTGCGAAAAGGAGACCTCAAACACAGTCAGTTAAACAAAATGAGAAGACAGAGAAATATGCAGCAGATGAAGGAACAAAGTAAAAACCCACCAGACCAATCAAATGAAGAGGAAATAGGCAGTCTACCTGAAAAAGAATTCAAAATAATGATAGTAAAGATGATCCAAAATCTTGGAAATAGAATGGATAAAATACAAGAAACGTTTAACAAGGACCTAGAAGAATTAAAGAGCAAACAAACAGTGATGAACAGCACAATAAATTAAAAATTCTCTAGAAGGAATCAATAGTAGAATAACTGAGACAGAAGAATGGGTAAGTGACCTGCAAGATAAAATACTGGAAATAACTACTGCAGAATAAAATAAAGAAAAAAGAATGAAAAGAATTGAGGACAGTCTCAGAGACCTCTGGGACAACATTAAATGCACAAATATTCAAGTTATAGGGGTCCCAGAAGAAGAAAAGAAAAGAAAGGGTCTGAGAAAATATTTGAAGAGATGATAGGTGAAAATTTCCCTAACAACAGAAAGGAAAGAGTCAATCAATTCCAGTAAACACAGAGAGTCCCATACAGGTTAAATCCAGGAGAAATACACCAAGACACATATTAATCAAACTATCAAAAATTAAATACAAAGAAAAAATATTAAAAGCAGCAAGGGAAAAACAATGAATAACATACAAGGGAATCCCCATAAGGTTAACAGCTGATCTTTCAGCAGAAACTCTGAAAGCCAGAAGGGAGTGACAGGACATATTTAAAGTGATGAAAGGGAAAAACCTACAACTAAGATCACTCTACCCAGCAAGGATCTCATTCAAATTCAATGGAGAAATTAAAACCTTTACAGACAAGCAAGAGCTAAGTGAATTCAGCAACAACAAACCAGCTTTACAACAAATGCTAAAGGAACTTTTCTAGGCAGGAAACACAAGAGAAGGAAAAGACTCACTTACAATAACAAACCCAAAACAATTAAGAAAATGGTAATAGGAACATATATATCAATAATTACCTTAAATGTAAATGGATTAAATGCTCCAACCAAAAGACAAACACTGGCTGAAAGGTTACAAAAACAAACCTGTATATATGCTGTCTACGAGAGACCCACTTCAGACCTAGGGACACATACAGACTGAAAGTGAGGGGATTGAAAAAGATATTCCCTGCAAATGGAAATCAAAAGAAAGCTGGAGTAGCAATTCTCATATCAGACAAAATAGACTTTAAAATAAAGACTATTACAAGAGACAAAGAAGGACACTATATAATGATCAAGGGATCGTTCCAAGAAGAAGATATAACAATTGTAAATATTTATGCCCCCAATATAGGAGCACCTCAATACATAAGCCAAATGTTAACAGCCATAAAAGGGGAAAGCGACAGTAACACAATCATAATAGGGGACTTTAACACACCACTTTCACCAATGGACAGATCATCCAAAGTGAAAATAAATAAGGAAACACAAACTTTAATTGACACATTAAACAAGATGGGCTTAATTGATATTTATAGGACATTCCATCCCAAAACAGCAGAATGCACTTTCTTCTCAAGTGCTCATGGAACATTCACCAGGATAGATCATATCTTGGCTCACAAATCAAGCCTTGGTAAATTTAAGAAAATTGAAATCATATCAAGTATCTTTTCCTACCACAACGCTATGAGACGAGATATCAATTACAGGAAAAAAAGCTGTAAAAAATACAAACACATGGAGGTTAAACCATATGCTACTAAATAACCAAGAGATCACCAAAGAAATCAAGCAGAAAATCAAAAAATACCTAGAAACAAATGACAATGATAACACGTTTGCAATAAAACTCTTAGAGGAAAACATAGACAGAACACTCTATGACATAAATCACAGCAATCCTTTTTGACCCACCTCCTAAAGAAATGGAAATAAAAACAAAAATAAGCAAATGGGACCGAATGAAACTTAAAAGCTTTTACATAGTAAAGGAAACCGTAAACAAGACGAAAAGACAACCCTCAGATTGGGAGAAAATATTTGCTAACAATGCAACTGTCAAAGGATTAGTCTCCAAAATATACAAGCAGCACATGCAGCTCAATATCAAAAAACCAAACAAGGCAATCTAAAAATGGGCAGAAGACCTAAACAGACATTTCTCCAAACAAGATATACAGATTGCCAACAAACACATGAAAGGATGCTCAGCATCACTAATCATTAGAGAAATGTAAATCAAGACTACAGTGAGGTATCACCTCACACCGGTCAGAATCACCATCATCAAAATATCTACAAACAATTAATGTTGGAGAGGGTGAGGAGAAAAGGGAATCCTCTTGCACTGTTGGTGGGAACGTAAACTGATACAGCCACATGGAGGACAGTATGAAGGTTCCTCAAAAAACTAAAAATAGAACTACCATATGACCCAGCAATTCCACTACTGGGTATATACCCTGAGAAAACCATAATTCAAAAAGAGTCATGTACTACATTGTTCACTGCAGCACTATTTACAATAGCCAGGACATGGAAGCCACCTGAGTGTCATTGACAGATGAATGGGGATAGAGAAGATGTGGCACATATATACAATGCAATATTACTCAGCCATAAAAAGAAATGAAATTGAGTTATGTGTAGTGAGGTGGATGGACCTAGAGTCTGTCATACAGAGTGAAGTAAGTCAGAAAAAGAAATACAAATACTGTATGCTAACACATATCTATGGAAAAAAAAATAACTGGTTGTGGTGAACCTAGGGTCAGGACAGGAATAAAGATGTGGATGTAGAGAATGGACCTGAGGACACAGGGAGGTGGAAGGGTAAGCTGGGGTGAAGTGAGAGAGTAGCATTGACACATATACACTACCAAATGTAAAATCGATAGCTAATGGGAAGCAGCCGCATAGCACAGGGAGATCAGCTCAGTGTTGTGTTACCACTTAGAGGGATGGGATAGGAAGGGTGGGAGGGTCACTCAAGAGGGAGGGTATATGGGGATATATGTATACATATAGCTGATTCATTTTGTTATACAGCAGAAACTAACACAACATTGTAAAGCAACTATACTCCAATATTTAACATCCAATAAAGATGTCAAAAAAAAGAGACAAACAAAGGTGAAAAAGCAAATAGCAAGCTTTGGGTACACCCTGTACACAAGACAGGGTGTTCTAAGGAAATTTCTCATTGTGAGTATCTGCAAATAATAGAAACCGGTAATAGCATCATTGCTGAAGATAAAAGAAATTATATGTATAAAAGGACGTGGGAAGTTGATAGGAATATTTGGTGAATTTAGGTAGGAAACTGGTGAAGCAGAATGAGCTGGATATCTGAGTTTGAGTCACCTGGTCTGGGGTGTCTGTCTCAGTCACCAGTTATGTGACTGCAAGCAAGTCACAATTTTTCTGAATCTTGGGGTCACCTGCGTAATGGCAGAAAAGTATGTCAAATTGAGAGAAGTTTAAATAAGATGGTACTCAGAATTGTGCCAAGTAGACTGCCAGAGAAATGTAATCATCTTTTTCCAAATTCCAGGTCCCCGGGATCCTTCTCCATTGTTGGAATATTTGGAATGGTAAAGACCTTGGACATATGGGCAAGAAATGAGGCAACCTGGGCACTGATAAAAGGCCAACAAAAGGTCTCTTTACAGACAAACTTCCAATGATTGGAGCATTTTACCTTGGGTACAGAAAGTTTAGCAGTTTTAATTTTATATAGAGCAGCTGGGCATTCAAAACAGGCTCATTTCAGGACTGAGGTTTGAGGGATTTAGAAGGTACAAAAGCACCAGGTATGGCCTTGAACAAATCCGTGATATTACCAACATTTTCATTGTCCCTGTATCCACTAAAATTGCTTATAGGAATGGTTATTTTGCACCCATAGACATGTGTAAGTCACAGACATCCTTCTATAAAGGCAAGTGAGGAAGGTATTTTAGGAATTCAGAAACAGGTAGGGAAAATAATTCTTTTTGAACATGTTTTTCTTTATTACTCAGGATAGCTCTGAAAGGGAAATGGATAGTAGAAGTTGCTTTCAATTGATTGGAAGGTATTATGATATTATGGAGCAAGACAGTGGAGTTGGGACAATAGTGATTTCCACAGAGTAGGTTGGCTCTTGAAGGAGCAGATGTTCACCCAGAAGTTGAGAGTGGTAGGACTATTCCAGGTATAAAGGATAAGAGAACAGTGTGTACAGAGGCTCAGACTGGAGCTGAGGTGAGGGTGTGTCTGAGGATTTGCAGATGGCTTAAGCAAACATGTATGCACAGAGGAAGGACAGTGGGTGTTGGGAAAAAAGAAAGAAGCAAAAAAGCATATCACAAAATTATGTTATGGAGTTTGAACTTCTCAATATTAAACCACTGAATCTCAGAGTGAAATAATAGAGTCTGTCTATTAGGAGAATTTTGGGGGTATGGTTTGGAGATAAACCAGGCAAGTTGAGTCTGGAAGCAGAGAAACTAGTTGAGAGGCTGCTGAAAGATGCTGAGAGTCTGAGGCAGTGTCATTGGCAAGGAGAGGGCATACTTAAGAGCTATTTAGGAGGAGAGATTGCCATGACTCAGTGACCAATGTTATGTTATGGTGAATGAAATAGAACCCCAGCTAGCTCTCAGGGCTCTGACTTACTAGGTGGTGGTACAATTAACTCAGCTCTGAAGAGCTCGTTGTGGGGCAGAAGGCAGGGAGTTGAAGGAGATAATGAGTTCAGATTTGAGTGTTCAAGTTTGAGACCTCCACAAGATAGCAGTGAAGATAATGTTCAAGGTTGAGGACATTGACTTGAGAATGGTTCCCTTGTAGACCACAGGGCTCGCTAAATAAGGTGGTGAATGTAACTGTCCACTGGACTGTGCCTCCTGAGAAGAGAGGGAAAGGGAGAACATCAAGGTAGGCTGCTGGCATGGGCAGCGGTTACAACCAGGCCAGATGGGTCAATGCAAGGGAAAGTCAGCTAGGGATTCATAAAGTTGTGGGTCCAGAGCTCAGACAGCACTTTGAGCAGAGGTAGTTGATTGCTCTGGTCAGTTTCATAGGAAAGGACAATGCCTACTTTTGTCTTTATATTACCTTTTTAAGAGTTATAAGTTGTGGCACATTTTGCTTATTTAAAGCATCCATCATCTGTCCGTCCATCCATCTGCCCATGCCATTCACCGGTTGCCCAAGAGGTGGCAAACTCAGTGCTAAGAATCAGAGGAGTGGCTATGACTAAAGCCATTTCATGTCATCTAGAGCCCAGTCTGTGCCATCAGCTGCAGAGGTCTGTCTCTCTGCCAAGAAAAGGACGCAGGCCTCTCTGAGACCTAGATCCTCACACCTCTCTTGGAAGGCCAGAGGACGTATGCTACTCACCTACTTAAAATAATTTTGCAGCTCCCCATTGTTACAGGATAAAGTGACTTGTCTTGGTAGACGTGGCACTCCACAACAACCCCTTTCCTTCCTGTACATCTTCTACCCCTGAACCCCGCCCTTCACAGTTTTGCAATAATGAACAGGGCACAGGATTTCAACCTAGGAATCCTTTGCATACATTTTTCCTATCTGTAATTCCTCTTCTTTTTATATGCCTGGGAGGCTCCTATTTATTTTTAAAAACACTGTAACAGCATCACCTCCTTTATGAAATCTCTGCTGTCTAAGCACAGGTGACCTTTGAGTATGGCTCAACATACAATCTTACCTTGTTTCAAATCCCAGTGTGACCACTGCAAGGACATGTGGCTTTGCGCAGTTACTTAATTTCTCTGAATCTGAGATCCCACTTTTTAAGACAAAAGTGATGATACCCACTTTGTAAGATGGTTATAATTAGATATGGTACATATATATACAATGGAAAGTTACTCATCCATAAAAAGGAATGCAATTGTCCCATTTGCAGAGATGTGGATGGACCTAGAGACTGTCATACAGAGTGAAGTAAGTCAGAAAGAGGAAAACAAATATCATGTAATATCGTTTATATGTGGAACCTAGAAAAATGATACAGATGAACTTATTTGCAAAGCAAAAATGTATGGAAACCAAGGGGGGAAGGGGGGGGTGGGATGAACAGAAAGATTGGGAGTGACATATATACCTTACTATGTATAAAATAGATAACTAATGAGAACTGACTGTAGAGCACAGGGAACTCGACTCAGTGCTCTGTGGTAACCTAAATGGGAAGGAAATCCTAAAAAGAGGGGATACAGGTATACATATGGCTGATTAACTTTGCTGTACAGCAGAAACTAACACAACATTGTAAAGTAACTATACTCCAATAAATATTTAAAAAAAGAAATGTATCATATTTTAATTATATATACAATATATGAATATGTCAACATCTGTTCCTAATGAGTTGATCCTCAGTCAACGACAAGCTTTACTTTAATCACTTGAGGACCTCATATGTTCTGCTATTATTGCAGCCTCACTGTCCTTACTCCTTACTATGGTAGCTAGTTTCCATGGTTCCCCAATGAACCAACCTCCCAGATTCATGCCTTTGGGATATAGGGCTGCTCTTCTTAAATTTGAGCTGACCTGGGATTCACTTATAACCAACAGAATGAGAGAGAAATATTTTTAGGTGGCTCCCAAGTCTGGAGCTGTGCTTCCTGTGCTCTCTACAATGATATCTTGGAACACTGGTTCTGGAGACAGTCGGACACCATGTAAGATGATTGAGCATGCCATACAGAAGGCCAGCCTAGCCATGTGGAGAGATCCCACCAAGGTGGAGATGCTCGGTCAGCCCCAGCTGTCCCACGGTACCAGATGTGAGCAAGGAAGCCATCTCAACATACAGCCTGGTCGAGACCTCAGCTGTCTCCAGCTCTGTCCAGCATCTGACAGCAACGACTGGAGAAATCTGAAGTGAGAACTGCCTCCCTGGGCCCAGTGAGTCCACACAGTGGTGGGAGATAATGACCCATTGCTGTTTTAAGCTGCTTAGTTTTGGAGTCTGTAAGAGAAAGCTGGAACACTTACCTTCTGCAAAATCTCTCCCCAGGCTTGGTGGGAGACCCCTGCCCTGAGAAGTCCTCCTACAAAATGTGAGAGGGGCTACCACCTCCGTCTTTCCTGTCCCTGCTTATTTCTTGTCCTCCTGCTGACCTGCATGTGCCACAGGGGCAGAGACCACACCCTTATTGCCTACTGTTGTTCTCCAGGACCTGGCTGAGTGCCTGTCAACTAAGTGGAACAAAGACACCCTTTTGACTAAATACTATAATATTCACACTATATCATAGTCTGATGTCTCCTCCTCATTTATGAGTTCCTATAAGGCAGGACTCAGTAAGATAGGATTAATAATTATACTTCTCTCAGAAATTTGTTATCAAAAATGAAGTGGTGTGTGTAAAATATCTTGCAAGGTATGGCATGTAGTCAGCCTTCAATAAGTATCAGGTGACATATGACCTAGTCTGCAGTGCTGGACATGGGGCTGGGCTGTGGTTGATGGTCATTAAACATTGTTGAGCTCAGCAAAACTGCACAGACCAGAGAGAGAATCACCGCCAATGGACCCAGTGAGGCCCAGAGAGAGTTGCAAAATACAGACCCTTTATTCCTTGGTCAGGGCCTAGGAGGTCTGGCTTGATCACTGGGGACTGTCCTTTCACTCATTCTATAACCAGCGATAGAGCACAGGGGGTTACTGGACTGAACGTGAGAACAGCATGGACGTCAGGGTGAGGGCGGGTCTGAAGACATCCCTTCCTCCCAGAACTGATAGAAGCTCACAAGGGAAAAATGCATAAAGGGCCAAGAAAGGCACAGTCCACAGCAGAGAGCAACAGATAAACAAATGCAAAATAATGAATGCAAATACCAGAGCGATATATTTGTTTAGGAAAGACCAGTGAGATGCTGAGCTTGCTGGGCTCCTTGCAGGAGATGGGGTGCTGCTCTGGGGTCACCAACAGGACTGCAGGGGCTAATACTCACTCATATTATCAGCGAGTTCCTTCACCTGGCCTTGCCTTTGGCCTCCCAGATAGTGAGCAGGTGGCCCACTCTCCCATTTCTGTCCTGTTGTCCCCTCTGTCTTGTGACACATAGTATGTCCTTCTTGGCTGTGCTCCTACAAGCACCCCTCAGCAATGGCTCTGCACCTACATTCAGCTGTGTGCTTGTTCCCTGCTCCCTCCTGAGGAGACGACCAAGCGGTGTTAATAATTTGAAAGCACAGCTCAGGAAAAGCAATGTATTAATCATGCAACAGTGGCCGGGCACAGTGAGTTAGTGGGTCATGGATGATGGTTCCCTCTTCCTCACTCACTGTGGTCCCAAAGCTGTAGGTCCTGCAGTCACTCCCATGCTCTGTGCACACCTTGGGAAGAACCAGACAAAACCACCAGAGGCACCATTGTAACCCAAGAATATCTCTGTTGTTTCTCCTCTATTTCCACCTTCACCGCTGGAAAGAGAAAACCTCAGGCAGACGCAAGCAACTTTCTAGACCAACTTTCTGCCTTTCCTTCCTTAAGAGCCAAAGTGGATGCCGCTTTGCTTACATCCAGTGTAAACCCTTTGACACTCCCTTGAGTGGATCTGGTCGGCTCACCAATGTTTATAGCCCTTATGACTCCAGCTAGATAGGTTCACCTCTACTAGTGCTGTGGGTTTGAAGCTAGGTTTTTCCTTGACCACCCCATTCAGCTCATCCATTTTTGGTCTTTAGGACTCTAAGATAAAAGTAACAGGTGCATTCATTTGTGAAGCTTATGTCTTGGCTCATCCGGCCCCAGATTTTTTTTCACAAATACATTTTTTATTTTTCTTAAACAAACATCTACATAGTACTTATGATGTGTCAGGGGTTGTTCTACTACTTCACAAATATATTAATTCATTTAATCCTCATAACAATCTTATAAAGAGGGCCACTATTTGGGAATATTACTACCACTATTTGGGGCTATTATTATCCCCATGAGACAATAAAAGCACAGTGAAGTTAGAGTGATACAGCAAATAAATGGTACAATTAAGAGTTGGCAGATTTTGCCATACAATTTTTCCCTCCCAATTGTATTGAGATACAATTGACATATAGCACTGTATAAGTTTAAGGTGATCAGCATAATGATTTGACTTACATACATCATGAAATGATTATCACAGGAAGTTTAGTGAACATCCATCATCTCATGTAGATACAGAATTAAAGAAAAAATATTTTTTCCTGTGATGAGAACTCCTAGGACTTGCTCCCTTAACAGCTTTCGTATATAGCACACAGCAGTATTAATTATATTTATCATGCTATACGTCACATCCCTCATACTTATTTGTCCTATAACTGGAAATTTGTACCTTTTGACCACCTTCATCTCCCTCTCCCCGGTAACCACAAATCTGATCTCTTTCTCTATGAGTTTGTTTGTTTTGAAGTATAACTGACCTACAATACTATGTTAATTCCCGATGCACAACACAGTAATTCAATATTTCTATACATTGCAAAATGATCACCATTGTAAGTCTAGTTACCATCTGTCACCATACAAAGATATTACATTATTATTGACTATATTTCCCACACTGTGCATTTCATACCTAGGACATTTATTTTGAGACTGGAAGTTTGTACCTCAATCTCCCATATAAATTTTATTTTTTAATTTTCTTTCCCATATTACTTTTATAACTACATACAACTTTTAGTATACCTCATGTTTATAGACAATAAATAAAGTGTATTCATTATTAATCTGAAATTCACATTTAATTGACATCTTGCATTTTATCTGAAATCCTTACAAATGCAGAATTGAACCCAAGTATTCTGGTTGCCAAGCCACCCCTCTCATAGCCCCATCTAACTGTGAGGTGCTGTGGATTTTCTATTTTTTAACTCCCATTCAGGGAACTGTCACAGTGCTTTGTCTTGGCCCAAACCAGCCTCACTTCTGGTGCTGCCGCAGCATCCCTTGTTCTCACTTGCTCAGCATGTATGGTGTGGTTCGGTGTATGCAGCGCTCTCATTAATGTAGGAGGTACCCTTTGGTATTTCATGAATGGACATTTATAAAGAAAACAGAGCAGCAATTCTGTCCCAAAGCTTTTTCTGATTTGAAGCTTCCTTTCCAGAGGGCAATAGGAACTCACACATAACAGAATGGGGAAAATATTGCTCTCATCTAAACTGGTCCTTTCAAGCCCTTAGAACAGAAAAGTAAGCATTTCTTCACTGAAGAAGGACAAGTTAGTGACATTTTCTCATTTTGTTGCATGTGATATTCACACTGATTCCAATTATGTGCAGTGCAGCTTCCAGGAGTTCAGCTTTAAAGGGCCACGGGTTTTCTGCTCAATTGGATGGAGGCTTTTTAAATCATTCCCACCTCATGGCAGCCAAAGTCATTGTTTTCTTTATAGCTCACTTTCCCCTTTTTTCTCCAAGCACAGCACAAAAGGTGGGAGGTTTCTTTAAAGGAAGGCATTTATTTTTAAAAATAAACCAAAATCGGTGGAAAAGGTAGAATTCGAGAGTCCTGCAAAATGAAAAAAAAGACATTACACCAAAAGAAAAGCTTCTGCAGAGGAATAAAGAGTTGTTGGCTGAAAAATACAAAATATACAAAATAAAACACAACATTGTATACTTCTGAGGTCACCTGACATTTCTAGACTTTTAGCATTGGATTCAATGTTAAGAAGATGCATATCTCAGCAAGGAGCATAACCTGTAGTTTGAAGAATGTAGGTTCCTCTCTCTCCCGTCTTACAGCAAATGTGAAATTCTTCTTTTCTGAATGCCCCGGCAGTGTGTTACAGAAGGTTTTGGACGTCTTGCGAGAACATTAAGGATAACCCACATGCTTTGTGGTGGCTGGGGAATAACAGCTTGAGTGAAGCTTTTCATAAAGCTAATTGCCTGGGAAGAAATTGAGGAAAAGGGTCAGAAGGTTTAAAGGTGTGTGTGTGTGTGTGTGTGTGTGTGTGTCTTTGGGAGGAGGGGAGGAAAGCTTTTCTGGGATAGAGTGTCTCTCTCTTGTGTAAGAAGACAATGAACTTTAGCCCAGGAACTGAGCTAGCTAGAACATCCACTCAGCTATGCCCTTTTCTTCTTTTCTTCTATTCAACCTGCACTTGCTTAGTGCCTGAGCCAAGCATGACCAGTGCCACCTGCTGCAGGTACCGAGGTAAGTCAGAGTTCCTCTTATGGGGGCTGCAGAGGGAGGCCTTGGTGGCTGATGAGTCTTCAGTATATTTCTGCTAATTAATGCAGCATTTGCTTGTTTCCTGCTTTTCCCTAGACTCTGAGATGTCCCTCCAGTCCACGGTGAATGAGAGGGATATTTTAGGAAGAGCCACAATGCGACTTCCTAATTCAGGAAGACATGTTTAAGCATCCAGAAGAGTGTTTCTCAAGACGTAGTTGTACAACTACCGTTGCCAGGGTGCTTGTTAAATTTGCAGATGCCTTGCTGAAGACCTACTTTACCAGAATCTCTGTGGGTGGAGTCCAGGAGTATGTAAAACACACACCTCCATAGAGATTTGTAGGCACTACAGCATTCCCAACCACTGATCTAGACTTATCAGTGTTCTGGGTAGAGGTGATGATCCAGGGCTTGGAGCCCTCGGTCGCATCCAGGCTGCTCTCCATGCTCACCTCACCAGCCCCAGAAAGCTCTGCACAGCATCCCTGGACTCTCGGTGGCTCTTCAAATTGATGGTGAGCTTCTAAGTGTTTGCATGTCTTTGGCATCTCCTGCCTGCCAAGGGCAGAATGCTACAGGCAGCAGGGACTCAGTGAGGACTGTGGATGATTACTAGACTGACAATTTAGGGAGGAACGATTCAGGAGGGCTTTGTTTTGTCTATCCCTCTGACTTGAATCTTTGAAGGGGGTTTCTTTAAGAGTTTATTTAGAAAACATGTAATTCTAAAGCACCTACAGTGAACAAACTCTGTGTCAGCTATAAGAAACAAAGGCAGTAATGGCGGGTGTGGTGCTGAGTTTGCAAACACTCCATTTCTGGCGTTGTTTTGGAGTAGTGTTGAGCAGAATGAGTGACATAGAAAGAAGGTGGGGTTTGGGGGGGGTGGTCACAGCAACTTTGATTCAAATCTAAGGATTCTCTGTAGAGAAATGGCAACTTTTTGGAACCTCAGGACTCATATTTCAAAGAGAATGATAATGCCAGCTTCACATGGCTCTTATGAGAACTGAAAATTAGATCCATTGTGTGAAAAATGTTCTGTGATGATCACAGTTTCTGGCATAGGGGATACTCTGGGTTAGTTGGCTACACCCTGGTCTGGAGATGCATAAACCAGTCACTTGATTGATGTGGGGCTGTGGTAAGTAGAATAATGCCCCCCCACCAAATTGTCTGTGTCCTAATCTCATAAACATGTGACTATGTTACCTTACACAGTAAAAGGGACTTCATGGATGCGACTGAGGTGGGAAGATTACCCTGCGTTAGTTGGGTGGGTCCAATGTGATCACACGGGTCCTTATAAGAGGGAGGCAGGACGTTCAGAGTAAAAGATGGAGAAGTGATGAGAGAAACAGAGGTCAGAGTCAGAGAGATGTGAAGATGCTAAACGGCGGGCTTTGAAGGTGGAGGAAAGAACCATGAGCCCAGGAATGCAGGTGGCCCCTAGAAGCAGGAAGAGGAAAGGAACCAGAGTCCCCCTCCCACCTCCAGAAAGAATGTGGCCGACTCCTAGATTTTGGCAAAGTAAGACCCTGCCAGACTTCTGACTCCCAGAAACATAGTACAACACATTTGTGTTGTTTTAAGTCACTAAGCAAAGTTTGTGGTAATTTTTTACATCAGTAACAGGAAACTGCTACAGAGGTATTTTAATTCCTGCTCCAGAGTGTAGTGGCATTTGGAAATCTTTCAATACCTAAGAGACACTGATAAAGCTAGTGTCGTTCTCAGTGGTTCAGACCAAGGTTACACATTGGTCAAACTCAAACTGCCTCCTTTGGCTCACCAAGGAAGAGTTTCACCAAGATTTGGACATGAATGCTCACTCAGGTTGCTCTCTAGGAGTAGTAGGTGGCTTAAAATAGAGGAGTTTTAAGGAAAATAATAAAAAGTGCAAGAAAGAAGAAGTTGTGGAATTAGAAAACATGGGGAGACATTTGAACTTGCCGGATTCTACTTACATCACTTGGGCAGGTCCAGAGACCAGACACAGAGCTGTGGGGAACAATCACAGCAGTAATGGCACTCACAGCCATCCCTGTCTGAGCACTGCCGTGGGTAATCCCTTTACGTGTATTGACTCTTTTTAAGTCTCCCAGCAACTTCAACAGGGACAAAGGATAAGACCATCAATAGCATTTTACCCATGAGGAAAATGAGGCATAGAGAATTTGATTAATTAGCTCAAGGCTAGTTAACAGGGGATGGAGACTGTTTACAAGTCCAGGCAGCCTGGCTTCAGGGCCTCTGCTCATCACCCTGACTCATGCTACCCTACTCCTTTCCTCATCCATAACTTCACTTGCATCGGGGGGTGCTTTGACCTGGACCTCAGCCCCCTCTAATGGAATCAGCTCTCTGGCCACTGAAGATCAACTTTCCCTGTGGATACCTGCTCTTCAGCCTCTTTGAGCTCATCTTTCTTGAAGAGAATGAGCCGTGCTCCAGCTCCAGCCCCAGAGAAATTTTCCCTGCCCCTCTGCTTGGCTGGTCCCTGTTGGGATTGCCCAGACTCTTGATGCAGGGATGGCAGAAAAAGATTGTGAGGGGATGCATGAATGATCCCAGAGGTGGATCTAGAAAAGGGATCCAGGCTGGAAAAGGGAGAGTGACTTTTTTAGGTGCTGGCCTCATGGTGCCGGAGTCTTTGACTTAGGGGGATTTGGGGTAGGGAATGAACGTGCATTTCAGCAAAGTCTAGTGCTGAGCAAGACTGATGGTCCATAGGTTTTAGATGCGTTCCAGAGCACAGATTTCAGTGTGGAGTAGATGGGCAATAAAAACACTGGGCATTGCCTATGCACAAGAGGCTCAGGCAGGGAGGGACTAGAAAGCAAACCATAAAGCCTGATGCACAGGACCTCTTTTCCTTGGGAGTCTGAGATGAGTGTGAGTAAGTTCTCTTTGTTCAGTAAAGAAATCAGTAGCTTACTAACACACTAATTGATCACCTACTATGCCATGTACTGACTGGGGCAAGTTCCTTAAACCATTTAAGTCTCTTTTTCCCCTATTTCCACAGTACCTATCTCACTGAGTTATTCTGGACATCAAGCAAGGTGACGTTTAATGCTACTGCATTTTGGGATGGCTTGCTCTGTAGCAATGTACAGTGAACCAGTGCTATACAGGAAGAGATGACTAGTGCCTCTAAGAGGCAGAGGGCAGTGGCTTCAGGAAGGAAGGGGTGGATCCAGAGACTCAGACTATGTCATTAAGGTTATGTCTCTCTTTATCTCCAAGAGTTTTTTCCTCCATCTCTTTTCATCATTAGTCAGATTCTCTGTATAAAACAACAAAAGTTTCCACTCATTGTTCAGGTCTATATCCTGCCCACTTTGGGTCCCTTAAGAAAAGAGAAAATTTCCTTCCCAATATCGGCAGAAACTTCCTGGCCTTTACTCTCTTTGGCACGAATTGGGTAACATGCCCAGGTTTGACCAATCACTGTGGACTGGAGGGACCACTCCCGTGTCCTGTGCCCATGTTGCTGCCTGGGAAAAGGTTAACCTCACCCAATAACAGGAACTGAGACAGGGAAAGGCTGATTCCCTCAAATAATATCAAAGTGTTATTATCAGGAAAACGGATAACAGATGATGGGAAAGCAAATGAACACATGCTAGCTCCAGTCATTCTTACCAGGGTTAGGTTCTGGGTTTGGTTTTGGCCCAAGAGTTAAATTGCATGGAAGGATTGAACACCAAAGCATGCACAGCTGCATGGAGGAGACTTGCATGAAAACAAATCAGTGTCATTGAGTCTTGTAGGTGCTGTGGTGCATGTGCAGGAGAAGGGAGGGCTCTGTGTGACCTGGGCAGGGGCATCCGTCTGCAATAAAATGTTCCAATTTAAGGATAGAAAGCTAACTGCACTGCTTTCACTGCAGAGCTCACACTCTGGCTACTGTCTCTCCAGTCTGGGTCCTGGAGGGGTCTTTGCACGGCACAGCTTCCACAGGAATGAGAGTCAGGGTGACAATATTGAGAAGGATGGATTAGAGAATCACCTCCGATCAGGGGGAAATGAATTGTCCTTTTACAAGCTCCCCCCGTAATAAAATATATCAGCTGGATTATTCAGTGATGAAGTGCTCTGCTCTCTGGCCAGGGGTGCTCTACAAGTTATTACTGTCTAACAATAGCTTGTTAACATGCTTGGGCCCAGGAAAATCAAACTGTACAGGTCCTGGGAGAATCTGGTTATATAAAAGAGGGGATTCATTCCAAGCGTGAGCTATTAGTTTTGCTCTGAATATTACCGCTATTAACTGCAGGGCTTTTGTGAAATCTCCAACCTGCCAGCATCTCAGTCCTCACCAACTGCCCAAGAAAACGACTGTGACAGGTGCTAATTGGTGATTATAAGAAAGAATAGCTTTGGACTGGAAAAAGTGTCCCAGATGATAACTAGTCGTAATGATATCTCTCCCCTCGGAGGGAGATGATCTCTGAGTGAATGGACTTGGCTTCTGTAGGGAGAGGTCTGGATCCCTTATTCTTCCAGATCTCTCCCTAACCCTAACCCTAATCCCTAAGCCTAACACTAACCCTAACCCTGACCCTAACCCTAATCCCTAACCCAAACCCTAACACTAACCCTAACACTAACCCTTAACCCTAACCCTAACCCCTAAACCTAACCCTAACCCCTAAGCCTAACCTTAACCCTAACCCCTAACCCCTAACACTAACCCTAACCCTAACCCCTAACCCTAACCCCAACCTTAACCCTAACCCTAAACTTAACCCTAATCCCTAACCCTAACCCTAACCTTAACCCTGACCCTAATCCCTAACCCTAACCCTAACCCTAACCCTAACTCCTAAACCTAACCGTAACCCCTAAGCCTAACCCTAACCCCTAACCCCTAACACTAACCCTAACCCTAACCCTAACCCTAACCCTAAACTTAACCCTAAACTTAACCCTAATCCCTAACCCTAACCCTAACCCTAACCCTAACCCCCTTCCCCATTCCCCTTCCTCCTCCTCCTTCCACCCTCCCCAGGAGTCTGTTCAAACAGACCCTGAATACAACTTCTGACTCTTCCACCCCGAGCTTCAGCTTTGGAGAAACTCAGATCTTGCTTCGGTTTCCGGCTCTACCAGCACGAGCTCTGTAACTCAGTCAGGTCACTTAGTATCTTTCCTGATTTACTTTTCTTCAACCCCAAATTGGGATAATGATTGAATGGACCTCCGAGAGTGGTTTCCATGAAATCACTGATGTCAAATGCCAACACAGGGCTAGAACCACAGAGGTAGGTGTTCAATCCAATCCAGCCTCAATTTAACCCTCTCCTTTCCTTCCCTGATGTTCACACTATCATTCCCGAGTAGATTATGAATTTAAAAATGCCACACAAAGACAAGGAATTATTATTGATATCATTACTTATTATTCCCTCATTAAGTAGCATAATACCTGACCCATAGCAGATACTCATTAAATACTTATTAAATGAGTATGAACGTCCATTCCAATAATACGTGTGTTCAAGAAATTGGCCCTGCCAATTTCTTTCCTTCAGGAAGTGCTCACAGGTCACCGCAGTCCACAGACATGTACCGTTTCCTTGGTGCTTCCCGTGTGCTATCTGCAGCCATTACATTGCTTTGTTAGCATCACTGTGTGTCCTCTCATGTTTCTTTCCCAGGCAGCTCTTAGGAGGTCTCTCTCTGTGCTTCCTTATCTCCTTCTTTGATTGTGGTTTCCTGACTGCCATCTTCCCCCTGAGGCGTTTCCTCCTCTTGTTGCTTCTCTTGGGTTTGAATGTTCATGCACTTGAAGGGTGATTCCTATTTATTTATTTTATTAATTAAAAAATATATATATTTTATTCAAGTCTAGTTGATTTACAATGTTGTGTTAGTAGTAATCACTCTTTAAAAAAATTTTGTTTTATATTGCAGTATCATTGATTAACAATGTTGCATTAATTTCAGGTGTACAGCAGTGATTCAGTTTTAGATAGATATGTGTATCTATTCTTTTTCAAATTCTTTTCCCATTTAGGTTATTACAGAATATTGAGCAGAGTTTCCTGTGCTATACTGTAGGTCCTTGTTGGTTATCCATTTTAAATATAGCAATGTGTACATGTCAGTCCCAAACTCCCTAAATATCCCTTACCCCCACCCTTCTCCCATGGTAACCGTAAGTTCTTTCTCTAAGTCTGTGAGTCTGTTGAAAGGTGCTTCTTTTTAAAAAATTAATTAATTAATTGGCTGCATTGGGTCTTCATTGTTGTGAGCGGGCTTTCTCTATTTGAGGCGAGAGGGGCTACTCGTCGTTGCGGTGCGCAGGCTTCTCATTGTGGTGGCTTCTCTTATTGCAGTTGCAAAGCATGGGCTATAGGTGCGCAGGCTTCAGTAGTTGTGGCATGTGGGCTCAGTAGTCATAGCTCGTGCACTCTAGAGTAGTTGTGGTACATGGACTTAGGTGCTCCATGGTATGTGGGATCTTCTCAGACCAGGGCTTGAATCCGTGTCCCCTGCATTGGCAGGTGGATTCGTAACCTCTGAGCCACCAGGGAAACCCCTAAGGGTGCTTCCTGATGAGGTAGTTGGCAATGCAGGTGATGGAGGGAGGAGGGGTTCTGGTTTGCAAAAGGAGCAAATGGAAGCTGAGGAAACCTCTGGAGAAGGAAAATCGAGATAATGCCAGGGAAGAGTAGGATGTTGGAGAAAGCGGTGAGTTCACAGGGGACAGAACTGAATCCTGGAAAGAGCAGTGTCTGGGACCATGGGAATTATATTTACAAAGACATAGGGCATTCCTAATACAGCATGCTATTATTTATTCAGATTAGGAGACTACATTTGAAATTTAGAAAGGATGTATTTACAGCCTTTAAAAATTTTTTTTAATCTGAAAAATGTACTTCTTTGTGTGACAGAAAAGGTAATAGGAATTAACGTCACAACCTCATGCTTGATCACAGTTTGACTTATCCATCTCTAACTAGATGCATCAGTTCTATTTCTGCCAGGTATTCTCACTTGGTTTTTAAAACAACATCAAGAGGTGGGGATTATCATCATCTTGTACAGATGAGAAAATGGAAGCTCATAAAATAATAATAGTCATTGCAATTTTTAGAGAAATCTAACTTTTCAGCAGAGCCCATACCATGTACTATATCATTAGCACAAAACAAGCTTACGAGGTATGTATTTAGTCTTATTTTACATTTGTGAAAATTAAAAATCAGAAAGAGCAAATTAATTTTTGTCTAAAGTGACACAGTGGTGGCAGTTATTTCAGGAAACTGCGGTGTCAAAATTCAAAGCTCTATCAGTTAGATTCCACTGTATGACAAACCATCCCATAATGGCTTCAAACAATAAATTAATTTGTATGAGCTGTAAAGCTTTGGGTCTGGGTTAGAGCTTGGTTCTGCTTCCTTGAGTAGATTCTTACTCTGGACTCTTAGTTTGCCTTCTCAGAAGGTTTTCCTTTACTGTAAAAAATGTCCATGTCACAACTGAGTAAATTTCTCAGCCTAAGTCCTGCCGATAGAGCATTAGAGGTGTTCTGGCATTTTGAGCAACATCAGTTCCTTTTGGTTCAAGTTAGTGGCCCTTTTGCTGTTACAACTTAAAAATATCCTGGGCTTTCTATTCATCAGATCATACTTCAGTCCATATGGTGAATGCCACACCCATAATTGTTTGAGGGCACACTTCCCTCTAGTAGCCATACAGCTAGTTATTTTGGGATTAGCTTTCTGTAAGAATATACCCTTAAGATGCAAAGGAACATTTTTGTTTTACTGAAAGGGGCACCTTGATAAATCTTTCAGAAGTTAACTAAGGAGTCTACAGCCACATTTTGTTTTGATCTTTGCCCCGAGATCTTGGATCACTTGAGAATTGTTTTCCACTTGGGGACTAAGAAAGAGATCAATCTTATATTCCAACCCAACAAGTGTGAGTTCCTCTATATGTTCTCCAACTTGTGTGTGCTGTCTAAGCCGTTCTTTGTTTAGCTGCTCTCTCATAAGACTATGCTCCATTGTCAATTTACTCCGGGCAACAGTTTTGCAAACTGCTATTATGCCAAAGGCATTAGCATTTTTCTAGCTGCTCTAGTAGTTTCCTCCTCAATTTACTAGCCTCCACTGGAAGTTTGCTGCCTTTGCTAAGGGTTTCCCCACTGCTTTTCCTGTCTCCATCTACTGTCCAGTTGCAAAGTCAATGCCTGTGTTTGAGGCTTTGTTTTTAATGGTAGCACACCACTTCTGGGTAAGTGCTTCTGTATCAGTTCCCTTTCACTGAGTTACAAACCAACCCAGAATATTTGGCTTAAAAATATAACCATTTACTTAGCTTACACATTCTGTTGCTTCCTGGGCAGTTTTCTGGTTCTCTCATGTGTCTTTGGTGAGTTGGCTGGCTGGTCAGTAGTTGGATGGTCTAGGATGGCCTCATATGTCTGACATTTGGCTGAAACAATGAGAGTGACAGAGTACCACGTCCATCATCCTCTGTAGGTTTCCCCAGGCTTCTTCCTGAGGTAGCTGAAGCAATCCCCAAAAAGCAAGAGGACAAACCTCACTAGCAGTTTATTGTTCATGCCTCTACTTAGATCACAATAGCTGGGGATCCATTGGCCAAAGCAAGTCATGTGGCCAACACATATTCAAATGAAGGAGAAATAGACTTTGCCTCTTGATGGAATGGGAAAAATATGGTAGTTTTTCATTATACAGCAAAACCTTAGTTGATCTGAGTTAACAGTCTAACATTTAATCACTGCTTGGTGTAGTCTCAAGTTAAACATCTTACTAAAATCCACATAGCCAATGCATCTCCTGAAAAAAAAGGAATATATTAAATTGTATCTACTAATATTCATATCCAAGTAAAATATAATTCTCTATGTTAGATCATTATAATTGCATAATGATATTTTGGACAACATGAGAAGAAAGTCCTCTCATTACTATAGAGCTACTCTTCCACGCTCTGCTCTAAATCAGATGTCAAGAAAAAAAGAAGGAACTTGGGATGGTGATTGCAAGTTTCAGTGTGATGGGTAAAAATGCAAAGAGTCTTGATTGTTCATCTCTGGGCACATGGAGATAGGTTTAAATTCTTTCAAAGTATGAGGAAGGCTCATAAGTTCAAGAACAATGTAGTGAGTTTTCCTGCTTCATTCAATTCCAATTTAGTAAGAATATACTTCACACCTTATTCACACTTGGGAGTTCACACTGCTCCTTCCGTACTTTCATTAATTCACTTCACTTACAAAGTGCCTGGGAGTAATGACACATGCTATTATCTCGATTTCAAAGATTGCTGAGACTTGCCCAGGGCCCCAGAAATTCTGTGTTGGGGCAGGGAGAAGAAGGAGAAGAAAGGTCCTTGAAGGAGGAGGTGGGGCAGAAGACCAGAGCATTATCTGGAGGGTGGGCTATTACAGCAATTGGAAGATTGCCTGAGAGAACTTAACTCTTTAGAAAGTCTAGAACTGTGAGTATGAGACAAGGCTTTGGAGATCAGGGAGTTATTGACTGTTTTTTTCATAAAGAAATTTCCTTGGGGGCAAGAGGAAAAAAGGGGATGAGGCCAGACATGAGAACACAGGGAGTGAAGGAAGCTGTGTAATTACATGAGCTGTTGGAAGCTCATAAGCAAGTTTCCCAACTGTGGCAAATGGTTTCATAGCCAGCATTATGAATTCTTTTAAAGGAGAATGTTATCGTTTAGAGGGCCAGCTTCCAGGATATGTTAAAACAATTTAAGAGATACATTTCATACATGCAAATGAGGTATTTATATCAGTAAAGAGGTCATTTATTTATAAGCAGAAACAACCTTTTAGGATTCAAATGAGAAAATGGGAAAATGCATTTGACATCAGACTTTAAGTGCAGCAAGTATTTATGGATAGGGCTTTACTTATTTTATCCATTCAAGAAATATTTATTAAATGCCTATTATATGACAAGAAATGTGTTAATCATCAAAAATATATAGATGAGTAAGATCCCCACACTCAAACAGCCTGGGCAGTGCTGTCTGATAGAAATACGTTGCAAGGCACATGTGTACTTTCTGGTAATTTCCCAGTCACAGGACATCTCAGTTCAAACCAGCCATAGTTCACATGGTTAAGAGTCACATGTGGCTAGTGGCCACAAACTTGGACAGCAAAGGTCTACAGGGAGACAGGGATGCAAATAATTACCATACACTATGAAAACTCTTATGACAAAAATTTTGCAAGGTGAAATAAATGGAGACATGGGCCTTAAATTCTTAGATTATACAGAATGTTTAAGCCACAGTTTCCTAGATTGTTCCATTTATATCTGGGTTGGAAAATGAACTAATCCATCTTCTAATGAGCACAAGAAATGTTTCATGCTACACCCCCTCTTTGGAATTCAAAACACACATGAATATATTAAAAGCTCTGAAAAGTCTTCAGTATGTGTAACCCCCAATTATCTCACAGTTATTGACAATGAAACTCCTCTACATATTTTTTTAATAATTATAAATAACTATGAGAAACACTGTGGGAAAAGTCTGCTTAGAGAATATGAACTCTATTTAATAAAATTGTGTTGATTAACTAACGGTTCTATTTCAGCCCTGACCAATCTTCTTTTCTCCTTAAAATGTCTAGTTTGATTTTCCTACCACTGGGATGACTAGTGAACACAATTTTTCCTTCCAGGAGTCTATGCATAGAACAGGTTTTTTTTTTTTTTTTTTTTTTTTTTCTGTTTAAGCCACAGTTTCCTAGATTGTTCCATTTATATCTGGGTTGGAAAATGAACTAATCCATCTTCTAATGAGCACAAGAAATGTTTCATGCTACACCCCCTCTTTGGAATTCAAAACACACATGAATATATTAAAAGCTCTGAAAAGTCTTCAGTATGTGTAACCCCCAATTATCTCACAGTTATTGACAATGAAACTCCTCTACATATTTTTTTAATAATTATAAATAACTATGAGAAACACTGTGGGAAAAGTCTGCTTAGAGAATATGAACTCTATTTAATAAAATTGTGTTGATTAACTAACGGTTCTATTTCAGCCCTGACCAATCTTCTTTTCTCCTTAAAATGTCTAGTTTGATTTTCCTACCACTGGGATGACTAGTGAACACAATTTTTCCTTCCAGGAGTCTATGCATAGAACAGGTTTTTTTTTTTTTTTTTTTTTCCTGTCTGAAATGTCATTATCTTTCCCCTTTGCTGCTAGAAAAATTCCCTGCTATTTTTCAAGATCCAGTCCAAATACCACATTTCCTCTAATGCTTTCCCTGACTCCACACGCCACAAATAAAGTCCCCTGTGCACTCAAAGCAGTTGCTATAATCAGCTGTGTACAGTTTAACCTCCTTGACACAGGGCAGGGGGCCAATCGTGTTTGTCTCTATATCCCCAGAACCTGGCACAGTTCTAGGCAAATACTAGGTGTTCTCTAAATTTGTTATATTTTGCCCCACTCATGACATGCATGCCATTAATGAGGGATGCTCAGCTAGAGTTCCTCCCCCAATTTTATTGAGATATTATTGATATATAACATATGTAAGTTCAAAGTGGACAGTGTGATGATTAGATACATGTATATATTGCAAAATGATTACCACAGTGAGGTTAGTCAATGTCTCCATGTTTTCAGATAATTATGATTGTGTGTGTGTCTGTGTGTGTGTGTGTCTGTGTGTGTGTGATGATAGCATTTAAGATCTACTCTCTTAAAAACTTTCAAGTATGTGATACTGTATTGTTCATTAGAGTCACCATGCTATGCATTCGATCCCCAGATCTTATTTATCTGGGAGTTTGTACTCTTTTACCAACATTTCCCCAGCTCCCCCAGCCCCAGCCCCTGGCAACCACTATTCTGCTATTTCCATGAATTTGGCTTTTTTAGATTTAGGTTCCTTTTTTTCGGCTGAGCCGTGTGGCATGTGGGCTCTTAATTCCCCGACTGGGGATCAAACCCGTGTCCCCTGCATTGGGAGAGCGGAGTCTTAACCACTGGACCACCAGGGAAGTCCCTAGGTTCCTTTATAATATCAGAAATTACCTTGCTTCTTGCCTTTCCAGTGCCCATTCCAGGTCCTGTGAGGGTACAGCTGAGGTCTCCTCCCTCACCTCCTTGCCTAACTTCAGGTCCTCCTAATAAGCCTCCTGATATACCCTGGACTTCCTTAGTTTTGGCCTCTGCTTGCAGGGCTGGCCCTGATTAAGAATGGTTAAGGCACCGACTCCATGGCTTGCTTTGACCTTTGTCAAGAGTCAAAGGGCTGACTCACAGCCCACATGCCTGAGACCTCAGTCTGTGGCTGATCTGTGCTCCTCTGCTCCCAGGACACACCTTTCCTGGGACTGTCTCCCATTCCCCGCACTAACCCCCTGCCTGCTGTGACTTGCCCAACACAAGTAACTACCTGGAAGTTAATCCCCTTCATGGATTCTCTAGTCCTAACTCTGTTTCCTGTGTCTGTAACTTTCACTTTGTCCTGTCGTCCTTTGAACTGTCAATAAACCATTTTTAGACCTCTCTCCACCTGGTCACTATCAGTCTCGCCTTTAATTTGCTGTCTTCCCAGTCTTTGCTAGAGTCTACTGGGTCTCGCTTCTCCTGGACCTCTTCATCTCTTTCCATCATGTTCTACCGCATGTATTGTGGTATCCGCTTCTAATCTTTTTGGCATGAGGTGGAAATTACATAGTAAATGCCTTTTTATTTCTTTTGTCTTTTTTCATACAGTAAACCTCTCTTAGGGAACAGTGCCTGACAGCCCTGTTCAGTTAGACTCAGATTTTAAGAAAATCAAGAGATAAACAAGTCCAATTATTTTTCTGTTTTGCATGCCTAACTTCATCATAAAGCAGCGGCAAGGGGCTTTTGGATCCTGGGCCTTTGGTTAGTAAAAGCTATGCATCATTGCTCCAGGGATGCATAGTAAAAAGATGCCCTTTGGACTGCAATGTTATGGAAATGTGAATCGCTTAATTTACAGTCTTTCCTACACAGGCCTTGTAGATCTGAAAAATTAATTACCAAATGTCTTCTTTTATAAAACTAGGTAGAGAAAGGGAGGTAAACTAATGCAAGAGCCAGGTGCCCTGTCCACTCAAAGTCCAGAGAGAATGGGCAGACTAGGCGGCTTCTTTCCTGCTGCTGACTCTCACTGCTCTCTCTCCTTGGAGATGAAGCAGGGAGCAGGGAAGATGATCTTTCAAGTCCAGCAGGAAGGCTGGTGAGGTATTCTCACTCTCTCCTTAACTAGCCACATGCCGTCGGCAAGGCCCTCACCTCTTTTAGGCTCAATCTGCCCATAGGTAGCATATATGAGTATTAGCATCTATTTCATAAAATTCCTGTAGGAATTAAATATGGAGACATGTAAGAAGCTCTTAACCAAAGGGAGATCCCAAGAGATTTTCAACCATCATTTCTTGTTCTCATCCTGCCATGCTCGTTTCACTCTGGAGCCCATTGCTGATCCCAAGCCTCCTCTCCAAGCTCCTCTCTACTGCGCCCTACCACTACCTGTCATGACATTAGCCACCAGGAAACCCCACTATCCACACATCCCAGCCAATTCATGTTTTCTCTACATTTTCCCTGAAGTTTCATGACCTGTGTTGATTCACTTCTTTTGGTTAAGGCCCTTGTCACTGGAAAATGAACCCCTCTGCCCCCAACACACACACACACACACACACACACACACACACACACACACACACACACAGGTCAAATGTTCATTTCGGAACTGGAAGAGAGTTTAGAGGTAATTCTATCCACCCGCTTAGACAGATGGGGAAAATGAGGCCTAGGGAGGGGATGTGAGTTGCTAAAGGATTTGCATATAAAAAAGCTCAGGTCCCTGACTTTCTCTGTATTGTCCTCAGAGTATGGACTTTGTATTCAGAAAGTCCAAGTTCCTAAACCTAGCTCTGACGTTTACTGAGTGTGTGATGGTCACAAAGCTGCGGGTATTCCTCAGCCTGTTTCCTCATCTGTAAAACTGGCATAACCTTCACTGGCTTGAGCACAAAATATGATTATGCTCTTTGGAACACTCAGACGATTCAGGGTTCCCTACCCAGATGATTAGGAGAATGTTGTTCTCTGTCCTTATCATCCTTCCTGCTGGCATAACTTTGGGGCATCAGGTAAATTTACTCAGTCCAAGAAGCCACTTCTGGTTATCATCATCTCTCAAGGAGGGAATGTAGTTGGCAGGCCACATACAGTCCTTTTGCCTATTTTAATGATCACACAGTGTCTAACCCAGTGAGTCTGGTTGCCCACACCATCTTGTTTGTCCCTGAATCAACATTGATGCCTGATGGCCAGGTACCATCTCCATCTCCTACAGATGAGACCTGGGGAGTCTATGGCTGCTGTTGCAGCTTGGATCTGAAGGAAGCATCTCTCTTCCACAGTGTTAGGGTATTCAGCCAGTGGTGTTCCACCATGGATCTTGGCTCCAAAAGTTACAGCTCTTTAGTGACCCACTTTTCCTGATTTTGCTCTCCTATACAATCATCTTCTTAAGGCATGGCCACAGTCTCAGAATGGCTGGGTCTGGAGGGTTTCTAGTCACAGGGACACACAGAGCCCTGAACCATTTCTAACTCCTGACTGCCTAGCCCCAACTGTTGAAAGGGTGCCAAATCCATTCTTCTTTCCCATTCCAACATAAATGACATTTTTCCAGGTGAAGATCCCATTATCTCAGACTGAGATGGCACCTTCCTTCTTGGGATGCTGTGGGGGTTAAATGGTGTGGGCATCTGATGAATGTAGGAGTTCTTCTTTCACTTCTGCCACGCAAAATGAAGGAAAGCTTAGTTAAATAGATTTATTTAGAAGAAACATAGGGAGAATAAATTTTAAAATATCAAGCTTGTGGGCTTCCCTGGTGGTGCAGTGGTTGAGAGTCTGCCTGCCGATGCGGGGGATGTAGGTTTGTGTCCCAGTCCGGGAAAATCCCACATGCCGTGGAGCGGCTGGGCCCATGAGCCATGGCCGCTGAGCCTGTGCTCTGCGGCGGAAGAGGCCACAACAGTGAGAGGCCCGCATACCGCAAAAAAAAAAAAAAAAAAAAAAAAAAAAATCAAGTTTGTTACCTATAAGAAGACAGTGGGGAGAGGTCTGGGCTGAAAGGGTACATGAGAAAGGAACAATTTTCTGAGTATAACTTTGTTATGTTTTGACTTTCTAAAGCCTTTCAATGGTTTACATATTCAAAAAATAAAATCAAATCAATAAGAATGGAAAGAAGCCTAAAACGGAAAGAAAATTGAAACAAATGAATTTAATTATATTTCAAATGAATACCTTAAACACACTTGAAGGTGAACAGAAAGAAAGAAAGAAAATAACTTATTCTAATCACTAATTGTGACAGCATTTGACTCTATGTCCATAATCTGGGGCAGGATGGCATGTGTTTTGGTGTGTGCATGGGGGGAGGGGACAATATACAATCATTATGAACTTTTGAGTAGGTTGGTTTTAGTTTTATAAGCATAATTTTGGAGCTATTTTAGATGTGATATAGGATTGAGCAAATAAGTAAATGTGTTGAGACTGTAAGGAGCCAAGATACTCCCTATAGGATAAACTAATATAGAATGGGAGGTGGATTAGAACTGAGGTATTGATGTGAACTTAGGACTTCTAAAATATGTATATGCATGTGCATATGTATACACATGTGCATATGTATGCATATGCATGTGCATATGCATATTTGTATTGTATGTGCATTCTAATGTGAAAAATGTGTAGCTATTTCCTACCTCTGTCTGCCAAAAGAGCCAATAAGCAATGCCATCCTGATAGCAATGAGCACACCTAATGCTCAGATCTTGGACTCTAATACCGTTTCCATTAAAATACACCAGTACCAGACAGAGAAATGGCTGATTTCAAGGCATAATTTTCATACTAAGTGAAGTAAGCCAGAGAGAGAAAGACAAATATCATATGATATCACTTTTATTGCTTATAAGTGGAATCTAAAAAAAAAAAAAAAAGGATACAAATGAACTTATTTACAAAACAGAAATAGAGTCGCAGACATAGAAAGCAAACTCATGGTTACCAAAGTGAAGGAGGGGAGAGGGATAAATTAGGGGTTTGGGACTGACATATACACACTACTATATATAAAATAGGTAACCAACAAGGACCTACTGTATAGCACAGGGAACTATATTCAATATCTTGTAATAACTTATAATGGAAGAGAATGTAAGTATATATTTTATATATATATCTGAATCACCTTACTGTACACTGGAAACTAATACACATTGTAAATCAACTATATTTTAATAACATTTTTAAAAAAGAGCTTGGAACCAAAACATGAGCTTGGAACATCTTGCATGCCAGAGAGTAAGAACTGTGAAAAAAATGATAGAAGCTCGTTACAAAAATATAGAAGGGATTTTCAGAGGCCAACTATGGGACAATGTGAGAATCAAATATTTCAATGCAGTAATGAATTATAAACCATTTCAAATAGTAATTTATGAGTCAATATTTATGATAAGCTGACAGATTAATGGTAGAGAGAAATTACAGTAGGGTGCTGAAGGCCATCTATTAAATGTGGAAGTGGTACCAGGGTTGAAAAAAATGATTTTGCAAAACCAGGATGGTAAGGATTGCATTAGGGAAGAATCATCAATGGATGCCAAATGTAAGGAAGTTAGGATGAAGAGCTGGATATTTGCATGGTCTAAAAATGTCTCCCTACAGTCTGCATATTAGTTGCAAAGAGGGGAAAAACAGTAATTCTGTGGTGGAGAAATTGGGAAGCTCCTTGACTGGGTGATCAACATTAACATCACCTTTGAAGGACAGATGGACACACAGGTGTGGTACACTGAAAGGAGCACAAGGTCAACTCTGCAGTGTTTCAAGAATGCATAACCTTAATCTAATCATGAAGAAACATCAGACAAATACAGAATGAGAATCATTGTATTTAATTGGAAAAGGGAGTTTGTATTCCTCAAAAATGACAAAGTCATAAAAGTCAAAGAAAGGCTATGGAAATGTTTGGGATTAAAGGGAGGCAAAGATAATAACAACTAAATGGAATACTAAATGGAGAAGTGGATCCTGAACTAGAGGGAAACAATGCTATAGAGGACATTATTGGGTCAACTGATAAAATTAGGACAGAAGAGTAGGTTAAATCAAAGTGCAGTACCTGTAAATTTACTGAAGTTTATCACTGTATGGTGGTTGCATAAAAGCATATCCCTATTATTAGAAAATGCACACTGAGGTACTTAGGGGAAAAGGACTGGTGTATTTAACTTATCCTCAAATTAGGTAGGTAGATAGATAGATTAGATAGATGGTAGATACAAAAACAGATAAATGAATGATAAAGCAAATGAAGTAAAATGTTAACCTCATTCTGGGTAAATTCTACATGGGTAGTTTTCATACTGTTTTTATTTTTGCAATTTTTCTTTTTTTTCTTTTGTTGCGGTACGCGGGCCTCTCACTGTTGTGGCCTCTCCCGTTGTGGAGCACAGGCTCCGGAAGTGCAGGCTCAGCAGCCACGGCTCACAAGCCCAGCCGCTCCGCGGCATGTGGGATCCTCCCGGACCGGGGCACGAACCTGCATCCCCTGCATCGGCAGGCAGACTCTCAACCACTGCGCCACCAGGGAAGCCCTGCAATTTTTCTTTATGTTCAAAATTCTTTTCAAATAAAAGTAAAATAATGTTTTTGATGTGGTTGTGTGGAGAAAGCTAATGAGGATCTTGGCTCTTGTTCAGGGTTCATGAGGAAGTGGAGTAGAGCTGACAGGAACCTCTGAGGGAGGGGACTACAGACAAATTTCCAGTTTGTCACATCTGCCCCAGGTCACATCTCCCTTTCTTATATAAACAACATGCAAAGTGATGAGCCCATATTTTCCAGTTCTGCACTCTGAGTCACACTATAAATGTCAGAAATAATCCCACACTTAATAAATCAAATCTACTCCAGCACTTACTTGTATCCTTTTGTTCTCACAAATCCCTTATGCTCAGAAATACTTTAGGGGAAGAGTGACCATAAAACAACTGGCTGTTTGCTCTTGACATAAATGTAGTGTCTGACTAAATAGGCCTCTCATCAGCTGGGGAGAGTGTGGCCTTGTAGGAAGCTGGAGGTGAGGTATCAAATGCCATGATTCCCAGAATGAGCTTCACAACATAAAGTTGGGGTCCTCTTCTTGCAGTCAAGGTCATTCTTGCCAATAGAATGTTCTTCATGCCCACATGACTATCTTCTCTTGACTTACAAAAATTTCACTCTCTCTTT